>NW_026989819.1:1215866-1519833 GCF_036321535.1 Camelus dromedarius | reverse complement strand
TCAGAACTGAGCATGTGGAGAGACTTTCGTTCATCTAGCACATAGGGAACGGGTTGCAGGAGAAACTTTACTGTGGTTTCTCTGTCGGTTTCCTAGTGCCGGTTTGAAGTTCCTGCAGGTTTCACTGTAAAACCGAGTTGGAGCTAGTACTTCCCCATATATATGTATGGAGTGGAGTTTGCAACTTAAAAGAAACTTTGTGTTCCCAACAAGGTAGGTGAAGGACGGCTTTCACACACACTTATCTCTCAGAACTTAGCATGTGGAGAGACTTTCTTTCATCTAGCACAAAGGGAACGGGTTGCATTAGAAATTTTACTGTGGTTTCCCGGTCTGTTTCCAAGTGCCGGTTTGAAGTTCTTGCAGTTTTCACTGTAAAACAGATTTGGAGCTAGTACCTCCCCATATATATGTATGGAGTGGAGTTTGCAACTGAAAAGAAACTTTGTGTTCCCAACAAGCTAGGTGAAGGACGGCTTTCACACACAATTATCTCTCAGAACTTAGCATGTGGAGAGACGTTCTTTCATCTAGCACATAGGAAACGGGTTGCAGGAGAAACTTTTACTCTTGTTTCTCAGTCTGTTTCCCAGTGCTTCTTTGAAGTTCCTGCAGTTTTCACTGTAAAACCGAGTTGGAGCTAGTACCACCCCATATATATGTATGGAGTGGAGTTTGCAACTGAAAAGAAACTTTGTGTTCCCAACAAGCTAGATGAAGGACGGCTTTCACACACACTTATCTCTCAGAACTGAGCATGTGGAGAGACGTTCGTTCATCTAGCACAAAGGGAACGGGTTGCAGGAGAAACTTTACTGTGTTTTCTTAGTCTGTTTCCTATTGCCGGTTTGAAGTTCCTGCAGTTTTCACTGTAAAACAGAGTTGGAGCTAGTACCACACCATATAT
The DNA here is from genome assembly GCF_036321535.1 of Camelus dromedarius. Taxonomy (NCBI): domain Eukaryota; kingdom Metazoa; phylum Chordata; class Mammalia; order Artiodactyla; family Camelidae; genus Camelus; species Camelus dromedarius. Next base: position 1,518,926 of record NW_026989819.1, on the reverse strand, counting down.
ATGTATGGAGTGGAGTTTGTAACTGAAAAGAAACTTTGTGTTCCCAACAAGCTAGGTGAAGGACGGCTTTCACACACAGTTATCTCTCAGAACTGAGCATGTGGAGAGACTTTCGTTCATCTGGCACAAAGGGAACGGGTTGCAGGGGAAACTTTTACTGTGGTTTCTCAGTCTGTTTCCTAGTGCCTGTTTCAAGTTCCTGCAGTTTTCACTGTAAACCCGGGTTGGAGCTAGTACCTCCCCATATATATGTACGGAGTGGAGTTTGCAATTGAAAAGAAACTTTGTGTTCCAAACAAGCTAGGTGAAGGACGGCTTTCACACACACTTATCTCTCAGAACTGAGCATGTGGAGAGACGTTCGTTCATCTAGACAAAGGGAACGTGTTGCAGGAGAAACTTTACTGTGGTTTCTCAGTCTGTTTCCTAGTGTCGGTTTGAAGTTCCTGCAGTTTTCACTGTAAAACCGACTTGGATCTAGTACCTCCCCATATATATGTATGGAGTGGAGTTTGCAACTGAAAAGAAACTTTGTGTTCCAAACAAGCTAGTTGAAGGACGGCTTTCACACACACTTATCTCTCAGAACTGAGCATGTGGAGAGACGTTCGTTCATCTAGCACAAAGGGAACGGGTTGAAGGAGAAACTTTTACTTTGCTTTCTCAGTCTGTTTCTTAGTGCCGATTTGAAGTTCCTGCAGTTTTCACTGTAAAACCGAGTTGGAGCTAGTACCACACCCTATATATATATGGAGTGGAATTTGTAACTGAAAATTATCTTTGTGTTCCCAAAAAGCTAGGTGAAGGACGGCTTCCACACACACTTATCTCTCAGAACTGAGCATGTGGAGAGACGTTCGTTCATCTGTCACAAAGTGAACGGGTTACAGGTGAAACTTTTACTGTGGTTTCTCAGTCTGTTTCCTAGTGCCGGTTTGAAGTTCCTGCAGTTTTCACTGTAAACCCGAGTTGGAGCTAGTACCTCCCCATATATATGTATGGAGTGGAGTTTGCAACTGAAAAGAAACTTTGTGTTCCCAACAAGCTAGGTGAAGGACGGCTTTCACACACACTTATCTCTCAGAACTGAGCATGTGGAGAGACGTTCGTTCATCTAGCACAAAGGGAACGGGTTGCAGGGAAACTTTTACTCTGGTATCTCAGTCTGTTTCCTAGTGCCGGTTTGAAGTTCCTGCAGTTTTCACTGAAAAACCGAGTTGGAGCTAGTACCTCCCCATATATATGTATGGAGTGGAATTTGCAACTGAAAAGAAACTTTGTGTTCCCAACAAGCTAGGTGAAGGACTGCTTTCACAAACAATTATCTCTCAGAACTGAGCATGTGGAGAGACGTTCTTTCATCTAGCACAAAGGGAACGTGTTGCATTAGAAATTTTACTGTGGTTTCTCGGTCTGTTTCCTAGTGCCGGTTTGAAGTTCTTGCAGTTTTCACTGTAAAACAGAGTTGCAGCTAGTACCTCCCCATATATATGTATGGAGTGGAGTTTGCAACTGAAAAGAATCTTTGTGTTCCCAACAAGCTAGGTGAAGAACGGCTTTCACACACACTTATCACTCAGAACTTAGCATGTGGAGAGACGTTCTTTCATCTAGCACATAGGAAACGGGTTGCAGGAGAACTTTTACTCTGGTTTCTCAGTCTGTTTCCTAGTGCTTCTTTGATGTTCCTGCAGTTTTCACTGTAAAACCGAGTTGGAGCTAGTACCACCCCATATATATGTATGGAGTGTAGTTTGCAACTGAAAAGAAACTTTGTGTTCCCAACAAGCTAGATGAAGGACGGCTTTCACACACACTTATCTCTCAGAACTGAGCATGTGGAGAGACGTTCGTTCATCTAGCACAAAGGGAATTGGTTTCAGGAGAAACTTTTACTCTGGTTTCTCAGTCTGTTTCCTAGTGCCGGTTTGAAGTTCCTGCAGTTTTCACTGTAAACCCGAGTTGGAGCTAGTACCTCCCCATATATATGTATCGATTGGAGTTTGCAACTGAAAAGAACTTTGTGTTCCCATCAAGCTAGGTGAAGCACGGCTTTCACAAACACATATCTCTCAGAACTGAGCATGTGGAGAGACGTTCGTTCTTCTAGCACATAGGAAACGGGTTGCAGGAGAAACTTTTACTATGGTTTCTCAGTGTGTTTCCTAGTGCTGGTTTGAAGATCCTGCAGTTTTCACTGTAAAACCGAGTTGGAGCTAGTACCTCCCCATATATAAGTATGGAGTGGAGTTTGCAACTGAAAAGAAACTTTGTGTTCCCAACAAGCTAGTTGAAGGACGGCTTTCACACACACTTATCTCTCAGAACTGAGCATGTGGAGAGACGTTCGTTCATCTGGCACAAAGTGAAAGGGTTGCAGGGGAAACTTTTACTGTGGTATCTCAGTCTGTTTCCTAGTGCCGGTTTGAAGTTCCTGCAGTTTTCACTGTAAACCAAATTTTGAGCTAGTACATCCCCATATATATGTAAGGAGTGGAGTTTGCAACTGAAAAGAAAATTTGTGTTCCCAACAAGCTAGGTGAAGTACGGCTTTCACACACACTTATCTCTCAGAACTTAGCATGTGGAGAGACGTTCGTTCATCTAGCACAAAATGAACGGGTTGCAGGAGAAACTTTTACTCTGGTTTCTCAGTCTGTTTCTTAGTGCCGGTTTGAAATTCCTGCAGTTTCACTGTAAAACCTGGTTGGAGCAAGTACCTCCCCATATATATGTATGGAGTGGAGTTTGCAACTGAAAAGAATCTTTGTGTTCCCAACAAGCTAGGTGAAGGACGGCTTTCACACACACTTAACTCTCAGAACTGAGCATGTGGATGGACGTTCGTTCATCTAGCAGAAAGGGAACGGGTTGCAGGAGAAACTTTTACTCTGGTTTCTCAGTCTGTTTCCTAGTGCCGGTTTGAAGTTCCTGCAGTTTTCACTGTAAAACAGTGTTGCAGCTAGTGCCTCCCCATATATATGTATGGAGTGGAGTTTGCAACTGAAAAGAAACTTTGTGTTCCCAACAAGCTAGGTGAAGGACGGCTTTCACACACACTTATCTCTCAGAACTGAGCATGTGGAGAGACGTTCGTTCATCTAGCAAAAAGGGAACGGGTTGCAGGAGAAACATTTACTCTGGTTTCTCAGTCTGTTTCCTAGTGCCGGTTTGAAGTTCCTGCAGTTTTCACTGTAAAACCGAGTTGCAGCTAGTACCTCCCCATATGTATGTATGGAGTGGAGTTTGCAACTGAAAAGAAACTTTGTGTTCCCAACAAGCTAGGTGAAGGACGGCTTTCACACACACTTATCCCTCAGAACTGTGCATGTGGAGAGACGTTCGTTCATCTAGCACAAAGGGAACGGGTTACAGGAGAAACTTTTACTCTGGTTTCTCAGTCTTTTTACTAGTGCCGGTTTGAAGTTCCTGCAGTTTTCACTGTAAAACCGAGTTGGAGCCAGTACCTCCCCATATATATGTATGGAGTGGAGTTTGCAACTGAAAAGAAACTTTGTGTTCCCAACAAGCTAGGTGAAGGACGGCTTTCACACACACTTATCTCTCAGAACTGAGCATGTGGAGAGACGTTCGTTCATCTAGCACAAAGGGAACGGGTTGCAGGAGAAACTTTTACTCTGGCTTCTCAGTCTGTTTCCTAGTGCCGGTTTGAAGTTCCTGCAGTTTTCACTGTAAAACCTGCTTGGAGCTTGTACCTCCCCATATATATGTATGGAGTGGAGTTTGCAACTGAAAAGAAACTTTGTGTTCCCAACAAGCTAGGTGAAGGACGGCTTTCACACACACTTATCTCTCAGAACTGAGCATGTGGAGAGACGTTCGTTCATCTAGCACAAAGGGAACGGGTTGCAGGAGAAACTTTTACTCTGGTTTCTCAGTCTGTTTCCTAGTGCCGGTTCGAATTTCCTGCAGTTTTCACTGTAAAACTGAGTTGGAGCTAGTACCTCCCCATATATATGTATGGAGTGGAGTTTGCAACTGAAAAGAAAATTTGTGTTCCCAACAAGCTAGGTGAAGGACGGATTTCACACACAATTATCTCTCAGAAATGAGCATTTGGAGAGTCGTTCGTTCATCTAGCACATAGGAAACGGGTTGCAGGAGAAAGTTTTACTCTGGTTTCTCAGTCTGTTTCCTAGTGCCGGTTTGAAGTTCCTGCAGTTTTCACTGTAAATCAGAGTTGGAGCTAGAACCTCCCCATATATATGTATGGATTGGAGTTTGCAACTGAAAAGAAACTTTGTGTTCCCAACAAGCTAGGTGAAGGACGGCTTTCACGCACACTTATCTCTCAGAACTGAGCATGTGGAGAGACGTTCGTTCATCTAGCACAAAGGGAACGGGTTGCAGGAGAAACTTTACTCTGGTTTCTCAGTCTGTTTCCTAGTGCCGGTTTGAAGTTCCTGCAGGTTTCACTGTAAAACCGATTTGGAGCTAGTACCTCCCCATATATATGTATGGAGTGGAGTTTGCAACTGAAAAGAAACTTTGTGTTCCCAACAAGCTAGGTGAAGGACGGCTTTCACACACACTTATCTCTCAGAAATGAGCATGTGGAGAGACGTTCGTTCATCTAGCACAAAGGGAACGGGTTGCAGGAGAAACATTTACTCTGGTTTCTCAGTCTGTTTCCTAGTGCCGGTTCGAATTTCCTGCAGTTTTCACTGTAAAACCGAGTTGGAGCTACTACCTCCCCATATATATGTATGGAGTGGAGTTTGCAACTGAAAAGAAACTTTGTGTTCCCAACAAGCTAGGTGAAGGACGGCATTCACACACACTTATCTCTCAGAACTGAGCATGTGGAGAGACGTTCGTTCATCTAGCACAAAGGGAACGGGTTGCAGGAGAAACTTTTACTCTGGTTTCTCAGTCTGTTTCCTAGTGCCGGTTTGAAGTTCTTGCAGTTTTCACTGTAAAACCGAGTTGGAACTAGTACCTCCCCATATATATGTATGGAGTGGAGTTTGCAACTGAAAAGAAACTTTGTGTTCCCAACAAGCTAGGTGAAGGACGGCTTTCACACACACTTATCTCTCAGAACTGAGCATGTGGAGAGACGTTCGTTCATCTAGCAAAAATGGAACGGGTTGCAGGAGAAACATTTACTCTGGTTTCTCAGTCTGTTTCCTAGTGCCGGTTTGAAGTTCCTGCAGGTTTCACTGTAAAACCGATTTGGAGCTAGTACCTCCCCATATATATGTATGGAGTGGAGTTTGCAACTGAAAAGAAACTTTGTGTTCCCAACAAGCTAGGTGAAGTACGGCTTTCACACACACTTATCCCTCAGAACTGTGCATGTGGAGAGACGTTCGTTCATCTAGCACAAAGGGAACGGGTTGCAGGAGAAACATTTACTCTGGTTTCTCAGTCTGTTTCCTAGTGCCGGTTCGAATTTCCTGCAGTTTTCACTGTAAAACCGAGTTGGAGCTACTACCTCCCCATATATATGTATGGAGTGGAGTTTGCAACTGAAAAGAAACTTTGTGTTCCCAACAAGCTAGGTGAAGGACGGCATTCACACACACTTATCTCTCAAAACTGAGCATGTGGAGAGACGTTCGTTCATCTAGCACAAAGGGAACGGGTTGCAGGAGAAACTTTTACTCTGGTTTCTCAGTCTGTTTCCTAGTGCCGGTTTGAAGTTCTTGCAGTTTTCACTGTAAAACCGAGTTGGAACTAGTACCTCCCCATATATATGTATGGAGTGGAGTTTGCAACTGAAAAGAAACTTTGTGTTCCCAACAAGCTAGGTGAAGGACGGCTTTCACACACACTTATCTCTCAGAACTGAGCATGTGGAGAGACGTTCGTTCATCTAGCAAAAATGGAACGGGTTGCAGGAGAAACATTTACTCTGGTTTCTCAGTCTGTTTCCTAGTGCCGGTTTGAAGTTCCTGCAGGTTTCACTGTAAAACCGATTTGGAGCTAGTACCTCCCCATATATATGTATGGAGTGGAGTTTGCAACTGAAAAGAAACTTTGTGTTCCCAACAAGCTAGGTGAAGTACGGCTTTCACACACACTTATCCCTCAGAACTGTGCATGTGGAGAGACGTTCGTTCATCTAGCACAAAGGGAACGGGTTACAGGAGAAACTTTTACTCTGGTTTCTCAGTCTGTTTACTAGTGCCGGTTTGAAGTTCCTGCAGTTTTCACTGTAAAACCGAGTTGGAGCTAGTACCTCCCCATATATATGTATGGAGTGGAGTTTGCAACTGAAAAGAAACTTTGTGTTCCCAACAAGCTAGGTGAAGGGCGGCTTTCACACACACTTATCTCTCAGAACTGAGCATGTGGAGAGACGTTCGTTCATCTAGCACAAAGGGAACGGGTTGCAGGAGAAACTTTTACTCTGGTTTCTCAGTCTGTTTCCTAGTGCCGGTTCGAATTTCCTGCAGTTTTCACTGTAAAACCGAGTTGGAGCTAGTACCCCCCATATATATGTATGGAGTGGAGTTTGCAACTGAAAAGAAAATTTGTGTTCCCAACAAGCTAGGTGAAGGACGGCTTTCACACACACTTATCTCTCAGAAATGAGCATTTGGAGAGTCGTTCGTTCATCTAGCACATAGGAAACGGGTTGCAGGAGAAAGTTTTACTCTGGTTTCTCAGTCTGTTTCCTAGTGCCGGTTTGAAGTTCCTGCAGTTTTCACTGTAAATCAGAGTTGGAGCTAGAACCTCCCCATATATAAGTATGGATTGGAGTTTGCAACTGAAAAGAAACTTTGTGTTCCCAACAAGCTAGGTGAAGGACGGCTTTCACGCACACTTATCTCTCAGAACTGAGCATGTGGAGAGACGTTCGTTCATCTAGCACAAAGGGAACGGATTGCAGGTGAAACTTTACTCTGTTTTCTCAGTCTGTTTCCTAGTGCCGGTTTGAAGTTCCTGCAGGTTTCACTGTAAAACCGATTTGGATCTAGTACCTCCCCATATATATGTATGGAGTGGAGTTTGCAACTGAAAAGAAACTTTGTGTTCCCAACAAGCTAGGTGAAGTACGGCTTTCACACACACTTATCCCTCAGAACTGTGCATGTGGAGAGACGTTCGTTCATCTAGCACAAAGGGAACGGGTTACAGGAGAAACTTTTACTCTGGTTTCTCAGTCTGTTTACTAGTGCCGGTTTGAAGTTCCTGCAGTTTTCACTGTAAAACCGAGTTGGAGCTAGTACCTCCCCATATATATGTATGGAGTGGAGTTTGCAACTGAAAAGAAACTTTGTGTTCCCAACAAGCTAGGTGAAGGGCGGCTTTCACACACACTTATCTCTCAGAACTGAGCATGTGGAGAGACGTTCGTTCATCTAGCACAAAGGGAACGGGTTGCAGGAGAAACTTTTACTCTGGCTTCTCAGTCTGTTTCCTAGTGCCGGTTTGAAGTTCCTGCAGTTTTCACTGTAAAACCTGGTTGGAGCTTGTACATCCCCATATATATGTATGGAGTGGAGTTTGCAACTGAAAAGAAACTTTGTGTTCCCAACAAGCTAGGTGAAGGACGGCTTTCACACACACTTATCTCTCAGAACTGAGCATGTGGAGAGACGTTCGTTCATCTAGCACAAAGGGAACGGGTTGCAGGAGAAACTATTACTCTGGTTTCTCAGTCTGTTTCCTAGTGCCGGTTCGAATTTCCTGCAGTTTTCACTGTAAAACCGAGTTGGAGCTAGTACCCCCCATATATATGTATGGAGTGGAGTTTGCAACTGAAAAGAAAATTTGTGTTCCCAACAAGCTAGGTGAAGGACGGCTTTCACACACACTTATCTCTCAGAAATGAGCATTTGGAGAGTCGTTCGTTCATCTAGCACATAGGAAACGGGTTGCAGGAGAAAGTTTTACTCTGGTTTCTCAGTCTGTTTCCTAGTGCCGGTTTGAAGTTCCTGCAGTTTTCACTGTAAATCAGAGTTGGAGCTAGAACCTCCCCATATATAAGTATGGATTGGAGTTTGCAACTGAAAAGAAACTTTGTGTTCCCAACAAGCTAGGTGAAGGACGGCTTTCACGCACACTTATCTCTCAGAACTGAGCATGTGGAGAGACGTTCGTTCATCTAGCACAAAGGGAACGGATTGCAGGTGAAACTTTACTCTGTTTTCTCAGTCTGTTTCCTAGTGCCGGTTTGAAGTTCCTGCAGGTTTCACTGTAAAACCGATTTGGAGCTAGTACCTCCCCATATATATGTATGGAGTGGAGTTTGCAACTGAAAAGAAACTTTGTGTTCCCAACAAGCTAGGTGAAGGACGGCTTTCACACACACTTATCTCTCAGAACTGAGATTGTGGAGAGACGTTCGTTCATCTAGCACAAAGGGAACGGGTTGCAGGAGAAACTTTTACTCTGGTTTCTCAGTCTGTTTCCTACTGCCGGTTCGAATTTCCTGCAGTTTTCACTGTAAAACCGAGTTGGAGCTACTACCTCCCCATATATATGTATGGAGTGGAGTTTGCAACTGAAAAGAAACTTTGTGTTCCCAACAAGCTAGGTGAAGGACGGCTTTCACACACACTTATCTCTCAGAACTGAGCATGTGGAGAGACGTTCGTTCATCTAGCACAAAGGGAACGGGTTGCAGGAGAAACTTTTACTCTGGTTTCTCAGTCTGTTTCCTAGTGCCGGTTTGAAGTTCTTGCAGTTTTCACTGTAAAACCGAGTTGGAACTACTACCTCCCCATATATATGTATGGAGTGGAGTTTGCAACTGAAAAGAAACTTTTTGTTCCCAACAAGCTAGGTGAAGGACGGCTTTCACACACACTTATCTCTCAGAACTGAGCATGTGGAGAGACGTTCGTTCATCTAGCACAAAGGGAACGGGTTGCATTAGAAATTTTACTGTGGTTTCTCGGTCTGTTTCCTTTTGCCGGTTTGAAGTTCTTGCAGTTTTCACTGTAAAACCGAGTTGGAGCTAGTACCTCCCCATATATATGTATGGAGTGGAGTTTGCAACTGAAAAGAAACTTTGTGTTCCCAACAAGCTAGTTGAAGGACGGCTTTCACACACACTTATCTCTCAGAACTTAGCTTGTGGAGAGACGTTCTTTCAACTAGCACATAGGAAACGGGTTGCAGGAGAAACTATTACTCTGATTTCTCAGTCTGTTTCCTAGTGCTTCTTTGAAGTTCCTACAGTTTTCACTGTAAAACCGAGTTGGAGCTAGTACCACCCCATATATATGTATGGAGTGGAGTTTGCAACTGAATAGAAACTTTGTATTCCCAACAAGCTAGATGAAGGACGGCTTTCACACACACTTATCTCTCAGAACTGAGCATGTGGAGAGACGTTCGTTCATCTGGCACAAAGGGAACGGGTTGCAGGGGAAACATTTACTGTGGTTTCTCAGTCTGTTTCCTAGTGCCGGTTTGAAGTTCCTGCAGTTTTCACTGTAAACCCGATTTGGAGCTAGTACATCCCCATATATATGTAAGGAGTGGGGTTTGAACCTGAAAAGAAACTTTGTGTTCCCAACAAGCTAGGTGAAGTACGGCTTTCACACACACTTATCTCACAGAACTTAGCATGTGGAGAGACGTTCGTTCATCTAGCACAAAGGGAACGGGTTCCAGGAGAAACTTTTACTCTGGTTTCTCAGTCTGTTTCCTAGTGCCAGTTTGAAGTTCCTGCAGTTTTCACTGTAAAACCTGGTTGGAGCATGTACCTCCCCATATATATATATGGTGTGGAGTTTGCAACTGAAAAGAAACTTTGTGTTCCCAACAAGCTAGGTGAAGGACGGCTTTCACACACACTTATCTCTCCGAACTGAGCATGTGGAGGGACGTTCGTTCATCTAGCAGAAAGGGAACGGGTTGCAGGAGAAACTTTTACTCTGGTTTCTCAGTCTGTTTCCTAGTGCCGGTTTGAAGTTCCTGCAGTTTTCACTGTAAAACAGTGTTGCAGCTAGTACCTCCCCATGTATATGTATGGAATGGAGTTTGCAACTGAAAAGAAAATTTGTGTTCCCAACAAGCTAGGTGAAGGACGGCTTTCACAAACACTTATCTCTCAGAACTGAGCATGTGGAGAGACGTTCGTTCATCTAGCACATAGGAAACGGGTTGCAGCAGAAACTTTTACTCTGGTTTCTCAGTCTGTTTCCTAGTGCCGGTTTGAAGTTCCTGCAGTTTTCACTGTAAAACCTGGTTGGAGCAAGTACCTCCCCATATATATGTATGGAGTGGAGTTTGCAACTGAAAAGAAACTTTGTGTTCCCAACAATCTAGGTGAAGGACGGCTTTCACACACACTTATCTCTCAGAACTGAGCATGTGGAGAGACGTTCGTTCATCTAGCAGAAAGGGAACGGGTTGCAGGGAAACTTTTACTCTGGTTTCCCAGTCTGTTTCCTAGTGCCGGTTTGAAGTTCCTGCAGTTTTCACTGTAAAACCGAGTTGGAGCTAGTACCTCCCCATGTATATGTATGGAGTGGAGTTTGCAACTGAAAAGAAAATTTGTGTTCCCAACAAGCTAGGTGAAGGACGGCTTTCACAAACACTTATCTCTCAGAACTGAGCATGTGGAGAGACGTTCGTTCATCTAGCACATAGGAAACGGGTTGCAGCAGAAACTTTTACTCTGGTTTCTCAGTCTGTTTCCTAGTGCTGGTTTGAAGTTCCTGCAGTTTTCACTTTAAAACCGAGTTGGAGCTAATACCTCCCCATATATATGTATGGAGTGGAGTTTGCAACTGAAAAGAAACTTTGTGTTCCCCTCAAGCTAGTTGAAGGACGGCTTTCACACACACTTATCTCTCAGAACTGAGCATGTGGAGAGACGTTCGTTCATCTGGCACAAAGGGAACGGGTTGCAGGGGAAACATTTACTGTGGTTTCTCAGTCTGTTTCCTAGTGCCGGTTTGAATTTCCTGCAGTTATCACTGTAAAACCTGGTTGGAGCAAGTACCTCCCCATATATATGTATGGAGTGGAGTTTGCAACTGAAAAGAAACTTTGTGTTCCCAACAAGCTAGATGAAGGACGGCTTTCACACACACTTATCTCTCCGAACTCAGCATGTGGAGGGACGTTCGTTCATCTAGCAGAAAGGGAACGGGTTGCAGGAGAAACTTTTACTCTGGTTTCTCAGACTGTTTCCTAGTGCCGGTTTGAATTTCCTGCAGTTTTCACTGTAAAACAGTGTTGCAGCTAGTACCTCCCCATATATATGTATGGAGTGGAGTTTGCAACTGAAAAGAAACTTTGTGTTCCCAACAAGCTAGGTGAAGGACGGCTTTCACACACACTTTTCTCTCAGAACTGAGCATGTGGAGAGACGTTCGTTCATCTAGCAAAAAGGGAACGGGTTGCAGGAGAAACATTTACTCTGGTTTCTCAGTCTGTTTCCTAGTGCAGGTTTGAAGTTCCTGCAGTTTTCACTGTAAAACCGAGTTGGAGCTAGTACCTCCCCATATATATGTATGGAGTGGAGTTTGCAACTGAAAAGAAACTTTGTGTTCCCAACAAGCTAGGTGAAGGACGGCTTTCACACACACTAATCTCTCAGAACTGTGCATGTGGAGAGACGTTCGTTCATCTAGCCAAAAGGGAACGGGTTGCAGGAGAAACTTTTACTCTGGTTTCTCAGTCTGTTTCCTAGTGCCGGTTAGAAGTTCCTGCAGTTTTCACTGTAAAACCGAGTTGGAGCTAGTACCTCCCCATATATATGTATGGAGTGGAGTTTGCGACTGAAAAGAAACTTTGTGTTCCTAACAAGCTAGGTGAAGGACGGCTTTCACACACACTTATCTCTCAGAACTTAGCATGTGGAGAGACGTTCGTTCATCTAGCACAAAGGGAACGGTTTGCAGGAGAAACTTTTACTCTGGCTTCTCAGTCTGTTTCCTAGTGCCGGTTTGAAATTCCTGCAGTTTTCACTGTAAAACATGGTTGGAGCTAGTACTTCCCCATATATATATATGGAGTGGAGTTTGCAAATGAAAAGAAACTTTGTGTTCCCAACAAGCTAGGTGAAGGACGGCTTTCACACAAACTTATCTCTCATAACTGAGCATGTGGAGAGACGTTCGTTCATCTAGCACAATGGGAACGGGTTGCAGGAGAAACTTTAACTCTGGTTTCTCAGTCTGTTTCCTAGTGCCGGTTTGAAGTTCCTGCAGTTTTCACTGTAAAACCGAGTTGGAGCTAGTACCACCCCATATATATATATGGAGTGGAGTTTGTAACTGAAAAGAAACTTTGTGTTCCCAACAAGCTAGGTGAAGGACGGCTTTCACACACAGTTATCTCTCAGAACTGAGCATGTGGAGAGACGTTCGTTCATCTGGCACAAAGGGAACGGGTTGCAGGGGATACTTTTACTGTGGTTTCTCGGTCTGTTTCCTAGTGCCGGTTTGAAGTTCCTGCAGTTTTCACTGTAAACCCGAGTTGGTGCTAGTACTTCCCCATATATATGTATGGAATAGAGTTTGCAACTGAAAAGAAACTTTGTGTTCCCAACAAGCTAGGTGAAGGACGGCTTTCACAAACACTTATCTCTCAGAACTGAGCATGTGGAGAGACGTTCGTTCATCTAGCACATAGGGAACGGGTTGCAGGAGAAACTTTACTGTGGTTTCTCTGTCTGTTTCCTAGTGCCGGTTAGAAGTTCCTGCAGGTTTCATTGTAAAACCGAGTTGGAGCTAGTACTTCCCCATATATATGTATGGAGTTGAGTTTGCAAATGAAAAGAAACTTTGTGTTCCCAACAAGCTAGGTGAAGGACGGCTTTCACACACACTTATCTCTCAGAACTGAGCATGTGGAGAGACGTTCGTTCATCTAGCACAAAGGGAACGGGTTGCAGGTGAAACTTTTTCTCTGGTTTCTCAGTCTGTTTCCTAGTGCCGGTATGAAGTTCCTGCAGTTTTCACTGTAAAACCGAGTTGGAGCTAGTACCTCCCCATACATATGTATGGAGTGGAGTTTGCAAGTGAAAAGAAACTTTGTGTTCCTAACAAACTAGGTGAAGGACGGCTTTCACACACACTTATCTCTCAGAACTGAGCATGTGGAGAGACGTTCTTTCATCTAGCAGAAAGGGAACGGGTTGCATTAGAAACTTTTACTGTGGTTTCTCGGTCTGTTTACTAGTGCCGGTTTGAACTTCTTGCAGTTTTCACTGTAAAACCGATTTGGAGCTAGTACCTCCCCATATATATGTATGGAGTGGAGTTTGCAACTGAAAAGAAACTTTGTGTTCCCCACAAGCTTGTTGAAGGACGGCTTTCACACACACTTATCTCTCAGAACTGAGCATGTGGAGAGACGTTCGTTCATCTAGCACAAAGGGAACGGGTTGCAGGAGAAACTTTTACTTTGCTTTCTCAGTCTGTTTCTTAGTGCCGATTTGAAGTTCCTGCAGTTTTCACTGTAAAACAGAGTTGGAGTTATTACCACCCCATATATATGTATGCAGTGGAGTTTGTAACTGAAAAGAAACTTTGTGTTCCCAACAAGCTAGGAGAAGGATGGCTTTCACACACACATATCTTTCAGAACTGAGCATGTGGAGTGACGTTCGTTCATCTGGCTCAAAGGGAACGGGTTGCAGGGGAAAATTTTACTGTGGTTTCTCAGTCTGTTTCCTTGTGCCGGTTTGAAGTTCCTGCAGTTTTCACTGTAAACCCGAGTTGGAGCTAGTACCTCCCCATATATATGTATGGAGTGGAGTTTGCAACTTAAAAGAAACTTTGTGTTCCCAACAAGCTAGGTGAAGGACGGCTTTCACACACACTTATCTCTCAGAACTGAGCATGTGGAGAGACGTTCGTTCATCTAGCACAAAGGGAACGGGTTGCAGGAGAAACTTTTACTGTGGTTTCTCAGTCCTTTTCCTAGTGCCGGTTTGAAGTTCCTGCAGTTTTCACTGCAAAACCGAGTTGGAGCTAGTACCTCCCGATAAATATTTATGGAGTGCAGTTTGCAACTGAAAAGAAACTTTGTGTTCCCAAAATGTTGGTGAAGGACGGCTTTCACACACACTTATTTCTCAGAACTGAGCATGTGGAGAGACGTTCGTTCATCTAGACAAAGGGAACGTGTTGCAGGAGAAACTTTACTGTGGTTTCTCAGTCTGTTTCCAACTGTCGGTTTGAAGTTCCTGCAGTTTTCACTGTAAACCCGAGTTGGAGCTAGTACCTCCCCATATATATGTATGGAGTGGAGTTTGCAACTGAAAAGAATCTTTGTGTTCCAAACAAGCTAGTTGAAGCACGGCTTTCACACACACTTATCTCTCAGAACTGAGCATGTGGAGAGACGTTCGTTCATCTAGCACAAAGTGAACGGGTTGCAGGAGAAAATTTTACTTTGCATTCTCAGTCTGTTTCTTAGTGCCGATTTGAAGTTCCTGCAGTTTTCACTGTAAAACCGAGTTGGAGCTAGTACCACACCCTATATATATATGGATTGGAGTTTGTAACTGAAAAGAATCTTTGTGTTCCCAACAAGCTAGGTGAAGGACGGCTTTCACACACACTTATCTCTCAGAACTGAGCATGTGGAGAGACGTTCGTTCATCTGTCACAAAGGGAACGGGTTGCAGGGGAAACTTTTACTCTGGTTTCTCAGTCTGTTTCCTGGTGCCGGTTTGAAGTTCCTGCAGTTTTCACTGTAAACCCGAGTTGGAGCTAGTACCTCCCCATATATATGTATGGATTGGATTTTGCAACTGAAAAGAAACTTTGTGTTCCCAACAAGCTAGGTGAAGGACGGCTTTGACACACACTTATCTCTCAGAACTGAGCATGTGGAGAGACGTTCGTTCATCTAGCACAAAGGGAACGGGTTGCAGGGAAACTTTTACTCTGGTTTCTCAGTCTGTTTCCTAGTGCCGGTTTGAAGTTCTTCAGTTTTCACTGAAAAACCGAGTTGGAGTTAGTACATCCCCATATACATGTATGGAGTGGAGTTTGCAACTGAAAAGAAACTTTGTGTTCCCAACAAGCTAGGTGAAGGACAGCTTTCACAAACACTTATCTCTCAGAACTGAGCATGTGGAGAGACGTTCGTTCATCTAGCACATAGGGAACGGGTTGCAGGAGAAACTTTACTGTGGTTTCTCTGTCTGTTTCCTAGTGCCGGTTTGAAGTTCCTGCAGGTTTTACTGTAAAACCGAGTTGGAGCTAGTACTTCCCCATATATATGTATGGAGTGGAGTTAGCTACTGAAAAGAAACTTTGTGTTCCCAACAAGCTAGGTGAAGGACGGCTTTCACACACATTTATCTCTCAGAACTTAGCATGTGGAGAGACGTTCTTTCATCTAGCACAAAGGGAACGGGTTGCATTAGAAATTTTACTGTGGTTTCTCGGTCTGTTTCCTTTTGCCGGTTTGAAGTTCTTGCAGTTTTCATTGTAAAACCGAGTTGGAGCTAGTACCTCCCCATATATATGTATGGGGTGGAGTTTGCAACTGAAAAGAAACTTTGTGTTCCCAACAAGCTAGTTGAAGGACGGCTTTCACACACACTTATCTCTCAGAACTTAGCTTGTGGAGAGACGTTCTTTCAACTAGCACATAGGAAACGGGTTGCAGGAGAAATTATTACTCTGATTTCTCAGTCTGTTTCCTAGTGCTTCTTTGAAGTTCCTACAGTTTTCACTGTAAAACCGAGTTGGAGCTAGTACCACCCCATATATATGTATGGAGTGGAGTTTGCAACTGAATAGAAACTTTGTATTCCCAACAAGCTAGATGAAGGACGGCTTTCACACACACTTATCTCTCAGAACTGAGCATGTGGAGAGACGTTCGTTCATCTGGCACAAAGGGAACGGGTTGCAGGGGAAACATTTACTGTGGTTTCTCAGTCTGTTTCCTAGTGCCGGTTTGAAGTTCCTGCAGTTTTCACTGTAAACCCGATTTGGAGCTAGTACATCCCCATATATATGTAAGGAGTGGGGTTGGCACCTGAAAAGAAACTTTGTGTTCCCAACAAGCTAGGTGAAGTACGGCTTTCACACACACTTATCTCTCAGAACTTAGCATGTGGAGAGACGTTTGTTCATCTAGCACAAAGGGAACGGGTTCCAGGAGAAACTTTTACTCTGGTTTCTCAGTCTGTTTCCTAGTGCCAGTTTGAAGTTCCTGCAGTTTTCACTGTAAAACCTGGTTGGAGCAAGTACCTCCCCATATATATGTATGGTGTGGAGTTTGCAACTGAAAAGAAACTTTGTGTTCCCAACAAGCTAGGTGAAGGACGGCTTTCACACACACTTATCTCTCCGAACTGAGCATGTGGAGGGACGTTCGTTCATCTAGCAGAAAGGGAACGGGTTGCAGGAGAAACTTTTACTCTGGTTTCTCAGTCTGTTTCCTAGTGCCGGTTTGAAGTTCCTGCAGTTTTCACTGTAAAAGAGTGTTGCAGCTAGTACCTCCCCATGTATATGTATGGAGTGGAGTTTGCAACTGAAAAGAAAATTTGTGTTCCCAACAAGCTAGGTGAAGGACGGCTTTCACAAACACTTATCTCTCAGAACTGAGCATGTGGAGAGACGTTCGTTCATCTAGCACATAGGAAACGGGTTGCAGCAGAAACTTTTACTCTGGTTTCTCAGTCTGTTTCCTAGTGCTGGTTTGAAGTTCCTGCAGTTTTCACTGTAAAACCAAGTTGGAGCTAATACCTCCCCATATATATGTATGGAGTGGAGTTTGCAACTGAAAAGAATCTTTGTGTTCCCCTCAAGCTAGTTGAAGGACGGCTTTCACACACACATATCTCTCAGAACTGAGCATGTGGAGAGACGTTCGTTCATCTGGCACAAAGGGAACGGGTTGCAGGGGAAACATTTACTGTGGTTTCTCAGTCTGTTTCCTAGTGCAGGTTTGAAGTTCCTGCAGTTTTCACTGTAAAACCGAGTTGGAGCTAGTACATCCCCATATATATGTATGGAGTGGAGTTTGCAACTGAAAAGAAACTTTGTGTTCCCAACAAGCTAGGTGAAGGACGGCTTTCACACACACTTATCTCTCCGAACTCAGCATGTGGAGGGACGTTCGTTCATCTAGCAGAAAGGGAACGGGTTGCAGGAGAAACTTTTACTCTGGTTTCTCAGTCTGTTTCCTAGTGCCGGTTTGAAGTTCCTGCAGTTTTCACTGTAAAACAGTGTTGCAGCTAGTACCTCCCCATATATATGTATGGAGTGGAATTTGCAACTGAAAAGAAACTTTGTGTTCCCAACAAGCTAGGTGAAGGACGGCTTTCACACACACTTTTCTCTCAGAACTGAGCATGTGGAGAGACGTTCGTTCATCTAGCAAAAAGGGAACGGGTTGCAGGAGAAACATTTACTCTGGTTTCTCAGTCTGTTTCCTAGTGCAGGTTTGAAGTTCCTGCAGTTTTCACTGTAAAACCGAGTTGGAGCTAGTACCTCCCCATATATATGTATGGAGTGGAGTTTGCAACTGAAAAGAAACTTTGTGTTCCCAACAAGCTAGGTGAAGGACGGCTTTCACAAACACTTATCTCTCAGAACTGAGCATGTGGAGAGACGTTCGTTCATCTAGCACATAGGGAACGGGTTGCAGGAGAAACTTTACTGTGGTTTCTCTGTCTGTTTCCTAGTGCCGGTTTGAAGTTCCTGCAGGTTTTACTGTAAAACCGAGTTGGAGCTAGTACTTCCCCATATATATGTATGGAGTGGAGTTAGCTACTGAAAAGAAACTTTGTGTTCCCAACAAGCTAGGTGAAGGACGGCTTTCACACACATTTATCTCTCAGAACTTAGCATGTGGAGAGACGTTCTTTCATCTAGCACAAAAGGAACGGGTTGCATTAGAAATTTTACTGTGGTTTCTCGGTCTGTTTCCTTTTGCCGGTTTGAAGTTCTTGCAGTTTTCATTGTAAAACCGAGTTGGAGCTAGTACCTCCCCATATATATGTATGGAGTGGAGTTTGCAACTGAAAAGAAACTTTGTGTTCCCAACAAGCTAGTTGAAGGACGGCTTTCACACACACTTATCTCTCAGAACTTAGCTTGTGGAGAGACGTTCTTTCAACTAGCACATAGGAAACGGGTTGCAGGAGAAACTATTACTCTGATTTCTCAGTCTGTTTCCTAGTGCTTCTTTGAAGTTCCTACAGTTTTCACTGTAAAACCGAGTTGGAGCTAGTACCACCCCATATATATGTATGGAGTGGAGTTTGCAACTGAATAGAAACTTTGTATTCCCAACAAGCTAGATGAAGGACGGCTTTCACACACACTTATCTCTCAGAACTGAGCATGTGGAGAGACGTTCGTTCATCTGGCACAAAGGGAACGGGTTGCAGGGGAAACATTTACTGTGGTTTCTCAGTCTGTTTCCTAGTGCCGGTTTGAAGTTCCTGCAGTTTTCACTGTAAACCCGATTTGGAGCTAGTACATCCCCATATATATGTAAGGAGTGGGGTTTGCACCTGAAAAGAAACTTTGTGTTCCCAACAAGCTAGGTGAAGTACGGCTTTCACACACACTTATCTCTCAGAACTTAGCATGTGGAGAGACGTTTGTTCATCTAGCACAAAGGGAACGGGTTCCAGGAGAAACTTTTACTCTGGTTTCTCAGTCTGTTTCCTAGTGCCAGTTTGAAGTTCCTGCAGTTTTCACTGTAAAACCTGGTTGGAGCAAGTACCTCCCCATATATATGTATGGTGTGGAGTTTGCAACTGAAAAGAAACTTTGTGTTCCCAAAAAGCTAGGTGAAGGACGGCTTTCACACACACTTATCTCTCCGAACTGAGCATGTGGAGGGACGTTCGTTCATCTAGCAGAAAGGGAACGGGTTGCAGGAGAAACTTTTACTCTGGTTTCTCAGTCTGTTTCCTAGTGCCGGTTTGAAGTTCCTGCAGTTTTCACTGTAAAACAGTGTTGCAGCTAGTACCTCCCCATGTATATGTATGGAGTGGAGTTTGCAACTGAAAAGAAAATTTGTGTTCCCAACAAGCTAGGTGAAGGACGGCTTTCACAAACACTTATCTCTCAGAACTGAGCATGTGGAGAGACGTTCGTTCATCTAGCACATAGGAAACGGGTTGCAGCAGAAACTTTTACTCTGGTTTCTCAGTCTGTTTCCTAGTGCTGGTTTGAAGTTCCTGCAGTTTTCACTGTAAAACCAAGTTGGAGCTAATACCTCCCCATATATATGTATGGAGTGGAGTTTGCAACTGAAAAGAATCTTTGTGTTCCCCTCAAGCTAGTTGAAGGACGGCTTTCACACACACATATCTCTCAGAACTGAGCATGTGGAGAGACGTTCGTTCATCTGGCACAAAGGGAACGGGTTGCAGGAGAAACATTTACTCTGGTTTCTCAGTCTGTTTCCTAGTGCATGTTTGAAGTTCCTGCAGTTTTCACTGTAAAACCGAGTTGGAGCTAGTACCTCCCCATATATATGTATGGAGTGGAGTTTGCAACTGAAAAGAAACTTTGTGTTCCCAACAAGCTAGGTGAAGGACGGCTTTCACACACACTAATCTCTCAGAACTGTGCATGTGGAGAGACGTTCGTTCATCTAGCACAAAGGGAACGGGTTGCAGGAGAAACTTTTACTCTGGTTTCTCAGTCTGTTTCCTAGTGGCGGTTTGAAGTTCCTGCAGTTTTCACTGTAAAATCGAGTTGGAGCTAGTACCTCCCCATATATATGTATGGAGTGGAGTTTGCGACTGAAAAGAAACTTTGTGTTCCTAACAAGCTAGGTGAAGGACGGTTTTCACACACACTTATCTCTCAGAACTGTGCATGTGGAGAGACGTTCGTTCATCTAGCACAAAGGGAACGGTTTGCAGGAGAAACTTTTACTCTGGCTTCTCAGTCTGTTTCCTAGTGCCGGTTTGAAATTCCTGCAGTTTTCACTGTAAAACCTGGTTGGAGCTAGTACCTCCCCATATATATGTATGGAGTGGAGTTTGCAAATGAAAAGAAACTTTGTGTTCCCAACAAGCTAGGTGAAGGGCGGCTTTCACACAAACTTATCTCTCATAACTGAGCATGTGGAGAGACGTTCGTTCATCTAGCACAAAGGGAACGGGTTGCAGGAGAAACTTTAACTCTGGTTTCTCAGTCTGTTTCCTAGTGCCGGTTTGAAGTTCCTGCAGTTTTCACTGTAAAACCGAGTTGGAGCTAGTACCACCCCATATATATATATGGAGTGGAGTTTGTAACTGAAAAGAAACTTTGTGTTCCCAACAAGCTAGGTGAAGGACGGCTTTCACACACAGTTATCTCTCAGAACTGAGCATGTGGAGAGACGTTCGTTCATCTGGCACAAAGGGAACGGGTTCCAGGGGAAACTTTTACTGTGGTTTCTCGGTCTGTTTCCTAGTGCCGGTTTGAAGTTCCTGCAGTTTTCACTGTAAACCCGAGTTGGTGCTAGTACTTCCCCATATATATGTATGGAATAGTGTTTGCAACTGAAAAGAAACTTTGTGTTCCCAACAAGCTAGGTGAAGGACGGCTTTCACAAACACTTATCTCTCAGAACTGAGCATATGGAGAGACGTTCGTTCATCTAGCACATAGGGAAAGGGTTGCAGGAGAAACTTTACTGTGGTTTCTCTGACTGTTTCCTAGTGCCGGTTAGAAGTTCCTGCAGGTTTCACTGTAAAACCGAGTTGGAGCTAGTACTTCCCCATATATATGTATGGAGTTGAGTTTGCAAATGAACAGAAACTTTGTGTTCCCAACAAGCTAGGTGAAGGACGGCTTTCACACACACTTATCTCTCAGAACTGAGCATGTGGAGAGACGTTCGTTCATCTAGCACAAAGGGAACGGGTTGCAGGTGAAACTTTTTCTCTGGTTTCTCAGTCTGTTTCCTAGTGCCGGTATGAAGTTCCTGCAGTTTTCACTGTAAAACCGAGTTGGAGCTAGTACCTCCCCATATATATGTATGGAGTGGAGTTTGCAAGTGAAAAGAAACTTTGTGTTCCTAACAAACTAGGTGAAGGACGGCTTTCACACACACTTATCTCTCAGAACTGAGCATGTGGAGAGACGTTCTTTCATCTAGCAGAAAGGGAACGGGTTGCATTAGAAACTTTTACTGTGGTTTCTCGGTCTGTTTACTAGTGCCGGTTTGAACTTCTTGCAGTTTTCACTGTAAAACCGATTTGGAGCTAGTACCTCCCCATATATATGTATGGAGTGGAGTTTGCAACTGAAAAGAAACTTTGTGTTCCCCACAAGCTTGTTGAAGGACGGCTTTCACACACACTTATCTCTCAGAACTGAGCATGTGGAGAGACGTTCGTTCATCTAGCACAAAGGGAACGGGTTGCAGGAGAAACTTTTACTGTGGTTTCTCAGTCCTTTTCCTAGTGCCGGTTTGAAGTTCCTGCAGTTTTCACTGCAAAACCGAGTTGGAGCTAGTACCTCCCCATAAATATTTATGGAGTGCAGTTTGCAACTGAAAAGAAACTTTGTGTTCCCAAAATGTTGGTGAAGGACGGCTTTCACACACACTTATTTCTCAGAACTGAGCATGTGGAGAGACGTTCGTTCATCTAGCACAAAGGGAATGGGTTGCAGGAGAAACTTTTACTCTGGTTTCTCAGTCTGTTTCCTAGTGGCATTTTGAAGTTCCTGCAGTTTTCACTGCAAAACCGAGTTGGAGCTAGTACCTCCCCATATATAATTATGGAGTGCAGTTTGCAACTGAAAAGATACTATGTGTTCCCAACAAGCTAGGTGAAGGACGGCTTTCACACACACTTATCTCTCAGAACTGAGCATGTGGAGAGACGTTCGTTCATCTAGCACAAAGGGAACGGTTTGCAGGAGAAACTTTTACTCTGGTTTCTCAGTCTGTTTCCTAGTGCCGGTTTGAAGTTCCTGCAGTTTTCACTGTAAAACCGAGTTGGAGCTTGTACCTCCCCATATATATGTATGGAGTGGAGTTTGCAACTGAAAAGAAACTTTGTGTTCCCAACAAGCTAGGTGAAGGACGGCTTTCACACACACTTATCTCTCAGAAATGAGCATGTGGAGAGACTTTCTTTCATCTAGCACAAAGGGAACGGGTTGCAGGAGAAACATTTACTGTGGTTTCTCAGTCTGTTTCCTAGTGCCGGTTTGAAGTTCCTGCATTTTTCACTGGAAAACCGAGTTGGAGCTAGTACCTCCCCATATATATGTACAGATTGGAGTTTGCAACTGAAAAGAAACTTTGTGTTCCCAACAAGCTAGGTGAAGTTCGGCTTTCACACACACTTATCTCTCAGAACTGAACATGTGGAGAGACATTCGTTCATCTAGCACAAAGTGAACGGGTTGCAGGGGAAACTTTTACTCTGGTTTCTCAGTCTGTTTACTAGTGCCGGTTTGAATTTCCTCCAGTTTTCACTGTAAACACGAGTTGGAGCTAGTACCTCCCCTTATATATGTATGGAGTGGAGTTTGCAACTGAAAAGAAACTTTGTGTTCCCAACAAGCTAGTTGAGGGACGGCTTTCACACACATTTATCTTTCAGAAATGAGCATGTGGAGAGACGTTCGTTCATCTAGCACAAATGGAACGGGTTGCAGGAGAAACTTTTACTTTGCTTTCTCAGTCTGTTTCTTAGTGCCGATTTGAAGTTCCTGCAGTTTTCAGTGTAAAACCGAGTTGGAGCTAGTACCACCCCATATATATGTATGGAGTGGATTTTGTAACTGAAAAGAAACTTTGTGTTCCCAACAAGCTAGGTTAAGAATGGCTTTCACACACACTTTTCTCTCAGAACTGAGCATGTGGAGAGACGTTCGTTCATCTAGCAAAAAGGGAACGGGTTGCAGGAGAAACATTTACTCTGGTTTCTCTGTCTGTTTCCTAGTGCAGGTTTGAAGTTACTGCAGTTTTCACTGTAAAACCGAGTTGGAGCTAGTACCTCCCCATATATATGTATGGAGTGGAGTTTGCAACTGAAAAGAAACTTTGTGTTCCCAACAAGTTAGGTGAAGGACGGCTTTCACACACACTAATCTCTCAGAACTGTGCATGTGGAGAGACGTTCGTTCATCTAGCACAAAGGGAACGGGTTGCAGGAGAAACTTTTACTCTGGATTCTCAGTCTGTTTCCTAGTGCCGGTTTGAAGTTCCTGCAGTTTTCACTGTAAAACCGAGTTGGAGCTAGTACCACCCCATATATATATATGGAGTGGAGTTTGTAACTGAAAAGAAACTTTGTGTTCCCAACAAGCTAGGTGAAGGACGGCTTTCACACACAGTTATCTCTCAGAACTGAGCATGTGGAGAGACGTTCGTTCATCTGGCACAAAGGGAACGGGTTGCAGGGGAAACTTTTACTGTGGTTTCTCGGTCTGTTTCCTAGTGCCGGTTTGAAGTTCCTGCAGTTTTCACTGTAAACCCGAGTTGGTGCTAGTACTTCCCCATATATATGTATGGAATAGAGTTTGCAACTGAAAAGAAACTTTGTGTTCCCAACAAGCTAGGTGAAGGACGGCTTTCACAAACACTTATCTCTCAGAACTGAGCATGTGGAGAGACGTTCGTTCATCTAGCACATAGGGAACGGGTTGCAGGAGAAACTTTACTGTGGTTTCTCTGTCTGTTTCCTAGTGCCGGTTAGAAGTTCCTGCAGGTTTCACTGTAAAACCGAGTTGGAGCTAGTACTTCCCCATATATATGTATGGAGTTGAGTTTGCAAATGAAAAGAAACTTTGTGTTCCCAACAAGCTAGGTGAAGGACGGCTTTCACACACACTTATCTCTCAGAAATGAGCATGTGGAGAGACTTTCTTTCATCTAGCACAAAGGGAACGGGTTGCAGGAGAAACATTTACTGTGGTTTCTCAGTCTGTTTCCTAGTGCCGGTTTGAAGTTCCTGCATTTTTCACTGGAAAACCGAGTTGGAGCTAGTACCTCCCCATATATATGTACAGATTGGAGTTTGCAACTGAAAAGAAACTTTGTGTTCCCAACAAGCTAGGTGAAGTTCGGCTTTCACACACACTTATCTCTCAGAACTGAACATGTGGAGAGACATTCGTTCATCTAGCACAAAGTGAACGGGTTGCAGGGGAAACTTTTACTCTGGTTTCTCAGTCTGTTTACTAGTGCCGGTTTGAATTTCCTCCAGTTTTCACTGTAAACACGAGTTGGAGCTAGTACCTCCCCTTATATATGTATGGAGTGGAGTTTGCAACTGAAAAGAAACTTTGTGTTCCCAACAAGCTAGTTGAGGGACGGCTTTCACACACATTTATCTTTCAGAAATGAGCATGTGGAGAGACGTTCGTTCATCTAGCACAAATGGAACGGGTTGCAGGAGAAACTTTTACTTTGCTTTCTCAGTCTGTTTCTTAGTGCCGATTTGAAGTTCCTGCAGTTTTCAGTGTAAAACCGAGTTGGAGCTAGTACCACCCCATATATATGTATGGAGTGGATTTTGTAACTGAAAAGAAACTTTGTGTTCCCAACAAGCTAGGTTAAGAATGGCTTTCACACACACTTTTCTCTCAGAACTGAGCATGTGGAGAGACGTTCGTTCATCTAGCAAAAAGGGAACGGGTTGCAGGAGAAACATTTACTCTGGTTTCTCTGTCTGTTTCCTAGTGCAGGTTTGAAGTTACTGCAGTTTTCACTGTAAAACCGAGTTGGAGCTAGTACCTCCCCATATATATGTATGGAGTGGAGTTTGCAACTGAAAAGAAACTTTGTGTTCCCAACAAGTTAGGTGAAGGACGGCTTTCACACACACTAATCTCTCAGAACTGTGCATGTGGAGAGACGTTCGTTCATCTAGCACAAAGGGAACGGGTTGCAGGAGAAACTTTTACTCTGGATTCTCAGTCTGTTTCCTAGTGCCGGTTTGAAGTTCCTGCAGTTTTCACTGTAAAACCGAGTTGGAGCTAGTACCACCCCATATATATATATGGAGTGGAGTTTGTAACTGAAAAGAAACTTTGTGTTCCCAACAAGCTAGGTGAAGGACGGCTTTCACACACAGTTATCTCTCAGAACTGAGCATGTGGAGAGACGTTCGTTCATCTGGCACAAAGGGAACGGGTTGCAGGGGAAACTTTTACTGTGGTTTCTCGGTCTGTTTCCTAGTGCCGGTTTGAAGTTCCTGCAGTTTTCACTGTAAACCCGAGTTGGTGCTAGTACTTCCCCATATATATGTATGGAATAGAGTTTGCAACTGAAAAGAAACTTTGTGTTCCCAACAAGCTAGGTGAAGGACGGCTTTCACAAACACTTATCTCTCAGAACTGAGCATGTGGAGAGACGTTCGTTCATCTAGCACATAGGGAACGGGTTGCAGGAGAAACTTTACTGTGGTTTCTCTGTCTGTTTCCTAGTGCCGGTTAGAAGTTCCTGCAGGTTTCACTGTAAAACCGAGTTGGAGCTAGTACTTCCCCATATATATGTATGGAGTTGAGTTTGCAAATGAAAAGAAACTTTGTGTTCCCAACAAGCTAGGTGAAGGACGGCTTTCACACACACTTATCTCTCAGAACTGAGCATGTGGAGAGACGTTCGTTCATCTAGCACAAAGGGAACGGGTTGCAGGTGAAACTTTTTCTCTGGTTTCTCAGTCTGTTTCCTAGTGCCGGTATGAAGTTCCTGCAGTTTTCACTGTAAAACCGAGTTGGAGCTAGTACCTCCCCATATATATGTATGGAGTGGAGTTTGCAAGTGAAAAGAAACTTTGTGTTCCTAACAAACTAGGTGAAGGACGGCTTTCACACACACTTATCTCTCAGAACTGAGCATGTGGAGAGACGTTCTTTCATCTAGCAGAAAGGGAACGGGTTGCATTAGAAACTTTTACTGTGGTTTCTCGGTCTGTTTACTAGTGCCGGTTTGAACTTCTTGCAGTTTTCACTGTAAAACCGATTTGGAGCTAGTACCTCCCCATATATATGTATGGAGTGGAGTTTGCAACTGAAAAGAAACTTTGTGATCCCCACAAGCTTGTTGAAGGACGGCTTTCACACACACTTATCTCTCAGAACTGAGCATGTGGAGAGACGTTCGTTCATCTAGCACAAAGGGAACGGGTTGCAGGAGAAACTTTTACTTTGCTTTCTCAGTCTGTTTCTTAGTGCCGATTTGAAGTTCCTGCAGTTTTCACTGTAAAACAGAGTTGGAGCTATTACCACCCCATATATATGTATGCAGTGGAGTTTGTAACTGAAAAGAAACTTTGTGTTCCCAACAAGCTAGGTGAAGGATGGCTTTCACACACACATATCTTTCAGAACTGAGCATGTGGAGTGACGTTCGTTCATCTGGCTCAAAGGAACGGGTTGCAGGGGAAACTTTTACTGTGGTTTCTCAGTCTGTTTCCTTGTGCCGGTTTGAAGTTCCTGCAGTTTTCACTGTAAACCCGAGTTGGAGCTAGTACCTCCCCATATATATGTATGGAGTGGAGTTTGCAACTTAAAAGAAACTTTGTGTTCCCAACAAGCTAGGTGAAGGACGGCTTTCACACACACTTATCTCTCAGAACTGAGCATGTGGAGAGACGTTCGTTCATCTAGCACAAAGGGAACGGGTTGCAGGAGAAACTTTTACTGTGGTTTCTCAGTCCTTTTCCTAGTGCCGGTTTGAAGTTCCTGCAGTTTTCACTGCAAAACCGAGTTGGAGCTAGTACCTCCCCATAAATATTTATGGAGTGCAGTTTGCAACTGAAAAGAAACTTTGTGT
Source organism: Camelus dromedarius (assembly GCF_036321535.1). NCBI lineage: Eukaryota > Metazoa > Chordata > Mammalia > Artiodactyla > Camelidae > Camelus > Camelus dromedarius. Next base: position 1,492,271 of record NW_026989819.1, on the reverse strand, counting down.
TCCCAAAATGTTGGTGAAGGACGGCTTTCACACACACTTATTTCTCAGAACTGAGCATGTGGAGAGACGTTCGTTCATCTAACACAAAGGGAATGGGTTGCAGGAGAAACTTTTACTCTGGTTTCTCAGTCTGTTTCCTAGTGGCATTTTGAAGTTCCTGCAGTTTTCACTGCAAAACCGAGTTGGAGCTAGTACCTCCCCATATATAATTATGGAGTGCAGTTTGCAACTGAAAAGATACTATGTGTTCCCAACAAGCTAGGTGAAGGACGGCTTTCACACACACTTATCTCTCAGAACTGAGCATGTGGAGAGACGTTCGTTCATCTAGCACAAAGGGAACGGTTTGCAGGAGAAACTTTTACTCTGGTTTCTCAGTCTGTTTCCTAGTGCCGGTTTGAAGTTCCTGCAGTTTTCACTGTAAAACCGAGTTGGAGCTTGTACCTCCCCATATATATGTATGGAGTGGAGTTTGCAACTGAAAAGAAACTTTGTGTTCCCAACAAGCTAGGTGAAGGACGGCTTTCACACACACTTATCTCTCAGAAATGAGAATGTGGAGAGACTTTCTTTCATCTAGCACAAAGGGAACGGGTTGCAGGAGAAACATTTACTGTGGTTTCTCAGTCTGTTTCCTAGTGCCGGTTTGAAGTTCCTGCATTTTTCACTGGAAAACCGAGTTGGAGCTAGTACCTCCCCATATATATGTACAGATTGGAGTTTGCAACTGAAAAGAAACTTTGTGTTCCCAACAAGCTAGGTGAAGTTCGGCTTTCACACACACTTATCTCTCAGAACTGAACATGTGGAGAGACATTCGTTCATCTAGCACAAAGTGAACGGGTTGCAGGGGAAACTTTTACTCTGGTTTCTCAGTCTGTTTACTAGTGCCGGTTTGAATTTCCTGCAGTTTTCACTGTAAACACGAGTTGGAGCTAGTACCTCCTCTTATATATGTATGGAGTGGAGTTTGCAACTGAAAAGAAACTTTGTGTTCCCAACAAGCTAGTTGAGGGACGGCTTTCACACACATTTATCTTTCAGAAATGAGCATGTGGAGAGACGTTCGTTCATCTAGCACAAATGGAACGGGTTGCAGGAGAAACTTTTACTTTGCTTTCTCAGTCTGTTTCTTAGTGCCGATTTGAAGTTCCTGCAGTTTTCACTGTAAAACCGAGTTGGAGCTAGTACCACCCCATATATATGTATGGAGTGGATTTTGTAACTGAAAAGAAACTTTGTGTTCCCAACAAGCTAGGTTAAGAATGGCTTTCACACACACTTATCTCTCAGAACTGAGCATGTGGAGAGACGTTCGTTCATCTAGCACATAGGGAACGGGTTGCAGGAGAAACTTTACTGTGGTTTCTCTGTCTGTTTCCTAGTGCCGGTTAGAAGTTCCTGCAGGTTTCACTGTAAAACCGAGTTGGAGCTAGTACTTCCCCATATATATGTATGGAGTGGAGTTTGCAAATGAAAAGAAACTTTGTGTTCCCAACAAGCTAGGTGAAAGACGGCTTTCACACACACTTATCTCTCAGAACTGAGCATGTGGAGAGACGTTCTTTCATCTAGAACAAAGGGAACGGGTTGCATTAAAAACTTTTACTGTGGTTTCTCGGTCTGTTTCCTATTGCCGGTTTGAAGTTCCTGCAGTTTTCACTGGAAAACCGAGTTGGAGCTAGTACCTCCCCATATATATGTATGGAGTGGAGTTTGCAACTGAAAAGAAACTTTGTGTTCCAAACAAGCTAGGTGAAGGACGGCTTTCACACACACTTATCTCTCAGAACTGAGCATGTGGAGAGACGTTCGTTCATCTAGCACAAAGGGAACGGGTTGCAGGAGAAACTTTTACTTTGCTTTCTCAGTCTGTTTCTTAGTGCCGATTTGAAGTTCCTGCAGTTTTCACTGTAAAACCGAGTTGGAGCTAGTACCACCCCATATATATGTATGGAGTGGAGTTTTTAACTGAAAAGAAACTTTGTGTTCCCAACAAGCTAGGTTAAGGATGGCTTTCACACACACTTATCTCTCAGAACTGAGCATGTGGAGAGACTTTCGTTCATCTGGCACAAAGGGAACGGGTTGCAGGGGAAACTTTTACTGAGGTTTCTCAGTCTGTTTCCTTGTGCCGGTTTGAAGTTCCTGCAGTTTTCACTGTAAACCCGTGTTGGAGCTAGTACCTCCCCATATATATGTATGGAGTGGAGTTTGCAACTGAAAGGAAACTTTGTGTTCCCAACAAGCTAGGTGAAGGACGGCTTTCACACACACTTATCTCTCAGAACTGAGCATGTGGAGAGACGTTCGTTCATCTAGCACAAAGGGAACGGGTTGCAGGAGAAACTTTTACTGTGGTTTCTTAGTCCTTTTCCTAGTGCCGGTTTGAAGTTCCTGCAGTTTCACTGTAAAACCGATTTGGAGCTTGTACCTCCCCATATATATGTATGGAGTGGAGTTTGCATCTGAAAAGAAACTTTGTGTTCCCAACAAGCAAGGTGAAGGACGGCTTTCACACACACTTATCTCTCAGAACTGAGCATGTGGAGAGACGTTCGTTCATCTAGCACAAAGGGAACGGGTTGCAGGGAAACTTTTCCTCTGGTTTCTCAGTCAGTTTCCTAGTGGCGGTTTGAAGTTCCTGCAGTTTTCACTGCAAAACCGAGTTGGAGCTAGTACCTCCCAATATATATTTATGGAGTGCATTTTGCAACTGAAAAGAAACTTTGTGTTCCCAACAAGCTAGGTGAAGGACGGCTTTCACACACACTTATCTCTCAGAACTGAGCATGTGGAGAGACGTTCGTTCATCTAGCACAAAGGGAATGGTTTGCAGGTGAAACTTTTACTGTGGTTTTTCAGTCTGTTTCCTAGTGGCGGTTTGAATTTCCTGCAGTTTTCACTGCAAAACCGAGTTGGAGCTAGTACATCCCCCTATATATTTATGGAGTGAAGTTTGCAACTGAAAAGAAACTTTGAGTTCCCAACAAGCTAGGTGAAGGACGGCTATCACACACACTTATCTCTCAGAACTGAGCATGTGGAGAGACTTTCGTTCATCTAGCACAAAGGGAACGCGTTGCAGGAGAAATTTTTACTGTGGATTCTCAGTCTGTTTCCTAGTGCCGGTTTGAAGTTCCTGCAGTTTTCACTGTAAACCCGAGTTGGAGCTAGTACCTCCCCATATATATGTATGGAGTGGAGTTTGCAACTGAAAGAAACTTTGTGTTCCCAACAAGATAGGTGAAGGACGGCTTTCACACACACTTATCTCTCAGAACTGAGCATGTGGAGAGACGTTCGTTCATCTAACACAAAGGGAACGGGTTGCAGGAAAAACTTTACTGTGGTTTGTCAGTCTGTTTCCTAGTGCCGGTTTGAAGTTCCTGCAGTATTCACTGTAAACCCGAGTTGGAGCTAGTACCTCCCCATATATATGTATGGAGTGGAGTTTACAACTGAAAAGAAACTTTGTGTTCCCAACAAGCTAGGAGAAGGACGGCTTTCACACACACTTATCTCTCAGAACTGAGCATGTGGAGAGACGTTCGTTCATCTAGCACAAAGGGAACGGGTTGCAGGAGAAACTTTTCCTCTGGTTTCTCAGTCTGTTTCCTAGTGCTGGTTTGAAGTTCCTGCAGTTTTCACTGGAAAACCGAGTTGGAGCTAGTACCTCCCCATATATATTTATGGAGTGCAGTTTGCAACTGAAAAGAAACTTTGTGTTCCCAACAAGTTGGTGAAGGACGGCTTTCACACACACTTATCTCTCAGAACTGAGCATGTGGAGAGACGTTCGTTCATCTAGCACAAAGGGAATGGGTTGCAGGAGAAACTTTTACTCTGGTTTCTCAGTCTGTTTCCTAGTGGCGGTTTGAAGTTCTTGCAGTTTTCACTGCAAATCCGAGTTGGAGCTAGTACCTCCCCATATATAATTATGGAGTGCAGTTTGCAACTGAAAAGATACTTTGTGTTCCCAACAAGCTAGGTGAAGGACGGCTTTCACACACACATATCTCTCAGAACTGAGCATGTGGAGAGACATTCTTTCATCTAGAACAAAGGGAACGGGTGGCATTAAAAACTTTTACTGTGGTTTCTCGGTCTGTTTCATATTGCAGGTTTGAAGTTCCTGCAGTTTTCACTGTAAACCCGAGTTGGAGCTAGTACCTCCCCATATATATGTATGGAGTGGAGTTTGCAACTGAAAAGAAACTTTGTGTTCCCAACAAGCTAGGTGAAGGACGGCTTTCACACACATTTATCTCTCAGAACTGAGCGTGTGGAGAGACGTTCGTTCATCTAGCACAAAGTGAAAGGGTTGCAGGAGAAACTTTTACTCTGGATTCTCAGTCTGTTTCCTAGTGCCGGTTTGAAGTTCCTGAGGTTTTCACTGTAAAACCGAGTTGGAGCTAGTTCCTACCAATATATATGTATGGAGTGGAGTTTGCAACTGAAAAGAAACTTTGTGTTCCCAACAAGCTAGGTGAAGGACGGCTTTCAAACACAATTATCTCTCAGAACTGAGCATGTGGGGAGACTTTCGTTCATCTAGCACAAAGGGAACGGGTTGCAGGAGAAACTTTTACTGTTGTTTCTCAGTCTGTTTCCTAGTGCCGTTTTGAATTTCCTGCATTTTTCACTGTAAAACCGAGTTGGAGCTAGTACCTCCCCATATATATGTATGGATTGGAGTTTGCAACTGAAAAGAAACTTTGTGTTCCCAACAAGCTAGGTGAAGTTCGGCTTTCACACACAATTATCTCTCAGATCTGAGCATGTGGAGAGACTTTCGTTCATCTAGCACAAAGGGAACGGGTTGCAGGAGAAACTTTTACTCTGGTTTCTCAGTCTGTTTACAAGTGCCGGTTTGAAGTTCCTGCAGTTTTCACTGTAAACCCGAGTTGGAGCTAGTACCTCCCCATATATATGTATGGAGTGGAGTTTGCAACTGAAAAGAAACTTTGTGTTCCCACCAAGCTAGGTGAAGGACGGCTTTCACACACACTTATCTCGCAGAACTGAGCATGTGGAGAGACGTTCGTTCATCTGTCACAAAGGGAACGGGGTGCAGGGGAAACTTTTACTGTGGTTTCTCAGTCTGTTTCCTAGTGCTGGATTGAAGTTCCTGCAGTTTTCACTGTAAACCCGAGTTGGAGCTAGTACCTCCACATACATATGTATGGATTGGAGTTTGCAACTGAAAAGAAACTTTGTGTTCCCAACAAGCTAGGTGAATGACGGCTTTCACACACACTTGTCTCTCAGAACTGAGCATGTGGAGAGACTTTCTTTCATCTAGAACAAAGGGAACGGGTTGCATTAAAAACTTTTACTGTGGTTTCTCGGTCTGTTTCCTATTGCCGGTTTAAAGTTCCTGCAGTTTTCACTGTAAACCCGAGTTGGAGCTTGTACCTCCCCATATATATGTATGGAGTGGAGTTTGCAACTGCAAAGAAACTTTGTGTTCCCCACAAGCTAGGTGAAGGACGGCTTTCACACACACTTATCTCAGACCTGAGCATGTGCGGAGACGTTCGTTCATCTAGCACAAAGGGACCGGGTTGCATGAGAAAATTTTACTGTGGTTTCTCAGTCTGTTTCCTAGTGCCGGTTTGAAGTTCCTGCAGTTTTCACTGCAAAACCGAGTTGGAGCTAGTACCTCCCCCTATATATTTATGGAGTGCAGTTTGCAACTGAAAAGAAATTTTGTGTTCCCAACAAGCTAGTTGAAGGACGGCTTTCACACACACTTATCTCTCAGAACTGAGCACGTGGAGAGACGTTCGTTCATCTAGCACAAAGGGAACGGGTTGCACGAGAAACTTTTACTCTGGTTTCTCAGTCTGTTTCCTAGTGCCGGTTTGAAGTTCCTGCAGTTTTCAGTGTAAAACCGAGTTGGAGCTAATACCACCCCATATATATGTATGGAGTGGAGTTTGCAACTGAAAAGAAACATTGTTTTCCCCACAAGCTAGGTGAAGGACTGCTTTCACACACACTTATCTCTCAGACCTGAGCATGTGCGGAGACGTTCGTTCATCTAGCACAAAGGGAACGGGTTGCAGGAGAAACTTTTACTGTGGTTTCTCAGTCTGTTTCCTAGTGCCGGTTTGAAGTTCCTGCAGTATTCACTGTAAACCGGAGTTGGAGCTAGTACCTCCCCATATATATGTATGGAGTGGAGTTTGCAACTGAAAAGAAACTTTGTGTTCCCAACAAGCTAGTTCAAGGACGGCTTTCACACACACTTATCTCTCAGAACTGAGCATGTGGAGAGACGTTCGTTCATCTAGCACAAAGTGAACGTGTTGCAGAGAAACTTTTCCTCTGGTTTCTCAGTCTGTTTCCTAGTGGCGGTTTGAAGTTCCTGCAGTTTTCACTGCAAAACCGAGTTGGAGCTAGTACCTCCCCATATATATTTCTGGAGTGCAGTTTGCAACTGAAAAGAATCTTTGTGTTCCCAACAAGTTGGTGAAGGACGGCTTTCACACACACTTATCTCTAAGAACTGAGCATGTGGAGAGACGTTCGTTCATCTAGCACAAAGTGAACGGGTTGCAGGAGAAACTTTTCCTCTGGTTTCTCAGTCTGTTTCCTAGTGGCGGTTTGAAGTTCCTGCAGTTTTCACTGCAAAACCTAGTTGGAGCTAGTACCTCCCCATATATATTTATGGAGTGCAGTTTGCAACTGAAAAGAAACTTTGTGTTCCCAACAAGTTGGTGAAGGACGGCTTTCACACACACTTATCTCTCAGAACTGAGCATGTGGAGAGACGTTCGTTCATCTAGCACAAAGGGAGTGGGTTGCAGGAGAAACTTTTCCTCTGGTTTCTCAGTCTGTTTCCTAGTGGCGGTTTGAAGTTCCTGCAGTTTTCACTGCAAAACCGAGTTGGAGCTAGTACCTCCCCATATATATTTATGGAGTGCAGTTTGCAACTGAAAAGATACTTTGTGTTCCCAACAAGCTAGTTGAAGGACGGCTTTCACACACACTTTTCTCTCAGAACTGAGCATGTGGAGAGACGTTCGTTCATCTAGCACAAAGGGAACGGGTTTCAGGAGAAACTTTTACTCTGGTTTCCCAGTCTGTTTCCTAGTGTCGGTTTGAAGTTCCTGCACTTTTCACTGTAAAACCGAGTTGGAGCTAGTACCTCCCCATATATATGTATGGAGTGGAGTTTGCAACTGAAAAGAAACTTTATGTTCCCAACAAGCTAGGTGAAGGACGGCTTTCACACACACTTATCTCTCAGACCTGAGCATGTGGGGAGAAGTTCGTTCATCTAGCACAAAGGGAACGGGTTGCAGGAGAAACTTTTATTGTGGTTTCTCAGTCTGTTTCGTAGTGCCGGTTTGAAGTTCCTGCATTTTTCACTGTAAAACCGAGTTGGAGCTAGTACCTCCCCATATATATGTATGGATTGGAGTTGGCAACTGAAAAGAAACTTTGTGTTCCCAACAAGCTAGGTGAAGTTCGGCTTTCACACACACTTATCTCTCAGAACTGAGCATGTGGAGAGTCGTTCGTTCATCTAGCACAAATGGAACGGGTTGCAGGAGAAACTTTTACTGTGGTTTCTCAGTCTGTTTCCTAGTGCCGGTTTGAAGTTCTTGCAGTTTTCACTGTAAAACCGGGTTGGAGCTAGTACCTCCCCATATATATGTATGGATTGGAGTTTGCAACTGAAAAGAAACTTGGTGTTCCCAACAAGCTAGGTGAAGGACGGCTTTCACACACACTTATCTCTCACAACTGAGCATGTGGAGAGACGTTCGTTCATCTAGCACAAAGGGAATGGGTTGTAGGGAAACTTTTACTATGGTTTTTCAGTCTGTTTCCTAGTGGCGGTTTGAAGTTCCTTCAGTTTTCACTGCAAAACCGAGTTGGAGCTTGTACCTCCCCCTATATATTTTTGGTGTGCAGTTTGCAACTGAAAAGAAATTTTGTGTTCCCAACAAGCTAGGTGAAGGACGGCTTTCACACACACTTATATCTCAGAACTGAGCATGTGGAGAGACGTTCGTTCATCTAGCACAAAGGGAACGGGTTGCAGGAGAAACTTTTACTCCGGTTTCTCAGTCTGTTTCCTAGTGGCGGTTTGAAGTTCCTGCAGTTTTCACTGCAAAACCGAGTTGGAGTTGGTACCTCCCCATATATATGTATGGAGTGCAGTTTGCAACTGTAAAGAAACTTTGTGTTCCCAACAAGTTGGTGAAGGACGGCTTTCACACACACTTATCTCTCAGAACTGAGCATGTGGAGAGACGTTCGTTCATCTAGCACAAAGGGATTGGGTTGCAGGAGAAACTTTTACTCTGGTTTCTCAGTCTGTTTCCTAGTGGCGGTTTGAAGTTCCTGCAGTTTTCACTGCAAAACCGAGTTGGAGCTAGTACCTCCCCATATATATGTATGGATTGGAGTTGGCAACTGAAAAGAAACTTTGTGTTCCCAACAAGCTAGGTGAAGTTCGGCTTTCACACACACTTATCTCTCAGAACTGAGCATGTGGAGGGTCGTTCGTTCATCTAGCACAAATGGAACGGGTTGCAGGAGAAACTTTTACTGTGGTTTCTCAGTCTGTTTCCTAGTGCCGGTTTGAAGTTCTTGCAGTTTTCACTGTAAAACCGGGTTGGAGCTAGTACCTCCCCATATATATGTATGGATTGGAGTTTGCAACTGAAAAGAAACTTTGTGTTCCCAACAAGCTAGGTGAAGGACGGCTTTCACACACACTTATCTCTCACAACTGAGCATGTGGTGAGACGTTCGTTCATCTAGCACAAAGGGAATGGGTTGTAGGGAAACTTTTACTCTGGTTTTTCAGTCTGTTTCCTAGTGGCGGTTTGAAGTTCCTTCAGTTTTCACTGCAAAACCGAGTTGGAGCTTGTACCTCCCCCTTTATATTTTTGGTGTGCAGTTTGCAACTGAAAAGAAATTTTGTGTTCCCAACAAGCTAGGTGAAGGACGGCTTTCACACACACTTATATCTCAGAACTGAGCATGTGGAGAGACGTTCGTTCATCTAGCACAAAGGGAACGGGTTGCAGGAGAAACTTTTACTCCGGTTTCTCAGTCTGTTTCCTAGTGGCGGTTTGAAGTTCCTGCAGTTTTCACTGCAAAACCGAGTTGGAGTTGGTACCTCCCCATATATATGTATGGAGTGCAGTTTGCAACTGTAAAGAAACTTTGTGTTCCCAACAAGTTGGTGAAGGACGGCTTTCACACACACTTATCTCTCAGAACTGAGCATGTGGAGAGACGTTCGTTCATCTAGCACAAATGGATTGGGTTGCAGGAGAAACTTTAACTCTGGTTTCTCAGTCTGTTTCCTAGTGTCGGTTTGAAGTTCCTGCAGTTTTCACTGCAAAACCGAGTTGGAGCTAGTACCTCCCCATATATAATTATGGAGTGCAGTTTGCAACTGAAAAGATACTTTGTGTTCCCAACAAGCTCGGTGAAGGACGGCTTTCACACACACTTATTTCTCAGAACTGAGCATGTGGAGAGACGTTCGTTCATCTAGCACAAATGGAACGGGTTGCAGGAGAAACTTTTACTCTGGTTTATCAGTCTGTTTCCTAGTGTCGGTTGGAAGTTCCTGCAGTTTTCACTGTAAAACCGAGTTGGAGCTAGTACCTCCCCATATATATGTATGGAGTGGAGTTTGCAACGGAAAAGAAACTTTGTGTTCCCAACAAGCTAGGTGAAGGAAGGCTTTCACACACACTTATCTCTCAGACCTGAGCATGTGGCAGAAGTTCGTTCATCTAGCACAAAAGTAATGGGTTGCAGGAGAAATTTTACTGTGGTTTCTCAGTCAGTTTCCTAGTGCCGGTTTGAAGTTCCTGCGTTTTTCACTGTGAAACCGAGTTGGAGCTAGTACCTCCCCATATATATGTATGGATTGGAGTTGGCAACTGAAAAGAAACTTTGTGTTCCCAACAAGCTAGGTGAAGGACGGCTTACACACACACTTATCTCTCACAACTGAGCATGTGGAGAGACGTTCGTTCATCTAGCACAAAGGAATGGGTTGCAGGAGAAACTTTTACTCTGGTTTCTCAGTCTGTTTCATAGTGCCGGTTTGAAGTTCCTGCAGTTTTCACTGCAAAACCGAGTTGGAGCTAGTATCTCCCCCTATACATTTATGGAGTGCAGTTTGCAACTGAAAAGAAATTTTGTGTTCCCAACAAGCTAGGTGAAGGACGGTTTTCTCACACACTTATCTCTCAGAACTGAGCATATGGAGAGACGTTCGTTCATCTAGCACAAAGGGAACGGGTTGCAGGAGAAACTTTTACTCTGGTTTCTCAGTCTGTTTCCTAGTGGCGGATTGAAGTTCCTGCAGTTATCACTGCAAAACCGAGTTGGAGCTAGTACCTCCCCCTATATATTTATGGAGTGCAGTTTGCAACTGTAAAGAAACTTTGTGTTCCCAACAAGTTGGTGAAGGACGGCTTTCAAACACACTTATCTCTCAGAACTGAGCATGTGGAGAGACGTTCGTTCATTTAGCACAAAAGGAATGGGTTGCAGGAGAAACTTTTACTCTGGTTTCTCAGTCTGTTTCCTAGTGGCGGTGTGAAGTTCCTGCAGTTTTCACTGCAAAACCGAGTTGGAGCTAGTACCTCCCCATAAATAATTATGGAGTGCAGTTTGCAACTGAAAAGATACTTTTTTGTTCCCAACAATCTAGGTGAAGGACGGCTTTCACACACACTTATCTCTCAGAACTGAGCATGTGGAGAGACGTTCGTTCATCTAGCACAAAGGGAACGGGTTGCAGGAGAAACTTTTACTCTGGTTTCTCAGTCTGTTTCCTAGTGTCGGTTGGAAGTTCCTGCAGTTTTCACTGTAAAACCGAGTTGGAGCTAGTACCTCCCCATATATATGTATGAGGTGGAGTTTGAAACTGAAAAGAAACTTTGTGTTCCGTACAAGCTAGGTGAAGGACGGCTTTCACACACACTTATCTCTCACAACTGAGCATGTGGAGAGACGTTCGTTCATCTAGCACAAAGGGAATTGGTTGCAGGAGAAACTTTTACTCTGGTTTCTCAGTCTGTTTCCTAGTGCCGGTTTGAAGTTCCTGCAGTTTTCACTGCAAAACCGAGTTGGAGCTAGTACCTCCCCCTATATATTTATGGAGTGCAGTTTGCAACTGAAAAGAAATTTTGTGTTCCCAACAAGCTAGGTGAAGGACGGTTTTCACACACACTTATCTCTCAGAACTGAGCATATGGAGAGACGTTCGTTCATCTAGCACAAAGGGAACGGGTTGCAGGAGAAACTTTTACTCTGGTTTCTCAGTCTGTTTCCTAGTGCCGGTTTGAAGTTCCTGCAGTTTTCAGTGTAAAACCGAGTTGGAGCTAGTACCTCCCCATATATATTTATGGAGGGCAGTTTGCAACTGAAAAGATACTTTGTGTTCCCAACAAGCTAGGTGAAGAACGGCTTTCACACACACTTATCTCTCAGAACTGAGCATGTGGAGAGACGTTCGTTCATCTTACACATAGGGAACGGGTTGCAGGAGAAACTTTTACTCTGGTTTCTCAGTCTGTTTCCTAGTGTCGGTTTGAAGTTCCTGCAGTTTTCACTGTAAAACCGAGTTGGAGCTAGTACCTCCCCATATATATGTATGGAGTGGAGTTTGCAACTGAAAAGAAACTTTGTGTTCCCAACAAGCTAGTTGAAGGACGGCTTTCACACACACTAATCTCTCAGAACTGAGCATGTGGAGAGACGTTCGTTCATCTAGCACAAAGGGAATGGGTTGCAGGGAAACTTTTACTCTGGTTTTTCAGTCTGTTTCCTAGTGGCGGTTTGAAGTTCCTGCAGTTTTCACTGCAAAACCGAGTTGGAGCTAGTACTTCCCCCTATATATTTATGGAGTGCAGTTTGCAACTGAAAAGAAATTTTGTGTTCCCAACAAGCTAGGTGAAGGACGGCTTTCACACACACTTATCTCTCAGAACTGAGCATGTGGAGAGACGTTAGTTCATCTAGCACAAATGGAACGGATTGCAGGAGAAACTTTTACTCTGGTTTCTCAGTCTGTTTCCTAGTGGCGGTTTGAAGTTCCTGCAGTTTTCACTGCAAAACAGAGTTGGAGCTAGTACCTCCCCATATATATGTATGGACTGCATTTTGCAACTGTAAAGAAACTTTGTGTTCCCAACAAGTTGGTGAAGGACGGCTTTCAAACACACATATCTCTCAGAACTGAGCATGTGGAGAGACGTTCGTTCATTTAGCACAAAAGGAATGGGTTGCAGGAGAAACTTTTACTCTGGTTTCTCAGTCTGTTTCCTAGTGCCGGTTTGAAGTTCCTGCAGTTTTCACTGCAAAACCGAGTTGGAGCTAGTACCTCCCCATAAATAATTATGGAGTGCAGTTTGCAACTGAAAAGATACTTTGTGTTCCCAACAATCTAGGTGAAGGACGGCTTTCACACACACTTATCTCTCAGAACTGAGCATGTGGAGAGACGTTCGTTCATCTAGCACAAAGGGAACGGGTTGCAGGAGAAACTTTTACTCTGGTTTCTCAGTCTGTTTCCTAGTGTCGGTTGGAAGTTCCTGCAGTTTTCACTGTAAAACCGAGTTGGAGCTAGTACCTCCCCATATATATGTATGAGGTGGAGTTTGAAACTGAAAAGAAACTTTGTGTTCCGTACAAGCTAGGTGAAGGACGGCTTTCACACACACTTATCACTCAAAACTGAGCATGTGGAGAGACGTTCGTTCATCTAGCACAAAGGGAATGGGTTGCAGGAGAAACTTTTACTCTGGATCCTCAGTCTGTTTCCTAGTGCCGGTTTGAAGTTCCTGCAGTTTTCACTGCAAAACCGAGTTGGAGCTAGTACCTCCCCCTATATATTTATGGAGTGCAGTTTGCAACTGAAAAGAAATTTTGTGTTCCCAACAAGCTAGGTGAAGGACGGCTTTCACACACACTTATCTCTCAGAACTGAGCATGTGGAGAGACGTTCGTTCATCTAGCACAAAGGGAACGGGTTGCAGGAGAAACTTTTACTCTGGTTTCTCAGTCTGTTTCCTAGTGCCGGTTTGAAGTTCCTGCAGTTTTCAGTGTAAAACCGAGTTGGAGCTAGTACCTCCCCATATATATTTATGGAGGGCAGTTTGCAACTGAAAAGATACTTTGTGTTCCCAACAAGCTAGGTGAAGAACGGCTTTCACACACACTTATCTCTCAGAACTGAGCATGTGGAGAGACGTTCGTTCATCTTACACATAGGGAACGGGTTGCAGGAGAAACTTTTACTCTGGTTTCTCAGTCTGTTTCCTAGTGTCGGTTTGAAGTTCCTGCAGTTTTCACTGTAAAACCGAGTTGGAGCTAGTACCTCCCCATATATATGTATGGAGTGGAGTTTGCAACTGAAAAGAAACTTTGTGTTCCCAACAAGCTAGGTGAAGGACGGCTTTCACACACACTTATCTCTCAGAACTGAGCATGTGGAGAGACGTTCGTTCATCTAGCACAAAGGGAATGGGTTGCAGGGAAACTTTTACTCTGGTTTTTCAGTCTGTTTCCTAGTGGCGGTTTGAAGTTCCTGCAGTTTTCACTGCAAAACCGAGTTGGAGCTAGTACCTCCCCCTATATATTTATGGAGTGCAGTTTGCAACTGAAAAGAAATTTTGTGTTCCCAACAAGCTAGGTGAAGGACGGCTTTCACACACACTTATCTCTCAGAACTGAGCATGTGGAGAGACGTTCGTTCATCTAGCACAAATGGAACGGGTTGCAGGAGAAACTTTTACTCTGGTTTCTCAGTCTGTTTCCTAGTGGCGGTTTGAAGTTCCTGCAGTTTTCACTGCAAAACAGAGTTGGAGCTAGTACATCCCCATATATATGTATGGACTGCAGTTTGCAACTGTAAAGAAACTTTGTGTTCCCAACAAGTTGGTGAAGGACGGCTTTCAAACACACTTATCTCTCAGAACTGAGCATGTGGAGAGACGTTCGTTCATTTAGCACAAAAGGAATGGGTTGCAGGAGAAACTTTTACTCTGGTTTCTCAGTCTGTTTCCTAGTGGCGGTTTGAAGTTCCTGCAGTTTTCACTGCAAAATCGAGTTGGAGCTAGTACCTCCCCATAAATAATTATGGAGTGCAGTTTGCAACTGAAAAGATACTTTGTGTTCCCAACAATCTAGGTGAAGGACGGCTTTCACACACACTTATCTCTCAGAACTGAGCATGTGGAGAGACGTTCGTTCATCTAGCACAAAGGGAACGGGTTGCAGGAGAAACTTTTACTCTGGTTTCTCAGTCTGTTTCCTAGTGTCGGTAGGAAGTTCCTGCAGTTTTCACTGTAAAACCGAGTTGGAGCTAGTACCTCCCCATATATATGTATGAGGTGGAGTTTGAAACTGAAAAGAAACTTTGTGTTCCGTACAAGCTAGGTGAAGGACGGCTTTCACACACACTTATCTCTCACAACTGAGCATGTGGAGAGACGTTCGTTCATCTAGCACAAAGGGAATGGGTTGCAGGGGAAACTTTTACTCTGGTTTCTCAGTCTGTTTCCTAGTGCCGGTTTGAAGTTCCTGCAGTTTTCACTGCAAAACCGAGTTGGAGCTAGTACCTCCCCCTATATATTTATGGAGTGCAGTTTGCAACTGAAAAGAAATTTTGTGTTCCCAACAAGCTAGGTGAAGGACGGTTTTCACACACACTTATCTCTCAGAACTGAGCATATGGAGAGACGTTCGTTCATCTAGCACAAAGGGAACGGGTTGCAGGAGAAACTTTTACTCTGGTTTCTCAGTCTGTTTCCTAGTGCCGGTTTGAAGTTCCTGCAGTTTTCAGTGTAAAACCGAGTTGGAGCTAGTACCTCCCCATATATATTTATGGAGGGCAGTTTGCAACTGAAAACATACTTTGTGTTCCCAACAAGCTAGGTGAAGAACGGCTTTCACACACACTTATCTCTCAGAACTGAGCATGTGGAGAGACGTTCGTTCATCTTACACATAGGGAACGGGTTGCAGGGGAAACTTTTACTCTGGTTTCTCAGTCTGTTTCCTAGTGTCGGTTTGAAGTTCCTGCAGTTTTCACTATAAAACCGAGTTGGAGCTAGTACCTCCCCATATATATGTATGGAGTGGAGTTTGCAACTGAAAAGAAACTTTGTGTTCCCAACAAGCTAGGTGAAGGACGGCTTTCACACACACTTATCTCTCAGAACTGAGCATGTGGAGAGACGTTCGTTCATCTAGCACAAAGGGAACGGGTTGCAGGAGAAACTTTTACTCTGGTTTCTCAGTCTGGTTCCTAGTGCCGGTGTGAATTTCCTGCAGTTTTCAGGGTAAAACCGAGTTGGTGCTAGTACTTCCCCATATATATGTATGGAGTGGACTTTGCAACTGAAAAGAAACTTTGTGTTCCCCACAAGCTAGGTGAAGGACGGCTTTCACACACACTTATCTCTCAGACCTGAGCATGTGCGGAGACGTTCGTTCATCTAGCACAAAGGGAACGGTTTGCAGGGGAAACTTTTACTGTGGTTTCTCAGTCTGTTTCCTAGTGCCAGTTTGAAGTTCCTGCAGTTTTCACTGCAAAACCGAGTTGGAGCTAGTACCTCCCCCTATATATTTATGGAGTGCAGTTTGCAACTGAAAAGAAATATTGTGTTCCCAACAAGATAGGTGAAGGACGGCTTTCACACACACTTATCTCTCACAACTGAGCATATGGAGAGACGTTCGTTCATCTAGCAAAAAGGGAACGGGTTGCAGGAGAAACTTTTACTCTGGTTTCTCAGTCTGTTTCCTAGTGCCGGTTTGAAGTTCCTGCAGTTTTCAGTGTAAAACCGAGTTGGAGCTAGTACCTCCCCATATATATTTATGGAGTGCAGTTTGCAACTGAAAAGATACTTTGTATTCCCAACAAGCTAGGTGAAGGAAGGCTTTCACACACACTTATCTCTCAGAACTGAGCATGTGGAGAGACGTTCGTTCATCTAGCACAAAGGGAACGGTTTGCAGGAGAAACTTTTACTCTGGTTTCTCAGTCTGTTTCCTAGTGTCGGTTTGAAGTTCCTGCAGTTTTCATTGTAAAACCAAGTTGGAGCTAGTACCTCCCCATATATATGTATGGAGTGGAGTTTGCAACTGAAAAGAAACTATGTGTTCCCAACAAGCTAGGTGATGGACGGCTTTCACACACACTTATCTCTCAGAACTGAGCATGTGGGGAGAAGTTCGTTCATCTAGCACAAAGGGAACGGGTTGCAGGAGAAATTTTACTGTGGTTTCTCAGTCTGTTTCCTAGTGCCGGTTTTAAGTTCCTGCATTTTTCAATGTAAAACCGAGTTGGAGCTAGTACTTCCAATATATATGTATGGATTGGAGTTGGCAACTGAAAAGAAACTTTGTGTTCCCAACAAGCTAGGTGAAGGACGGCTTTCACACACAATTATCTCTCAGAACTGAGCATGTGGAGAGACGTTCGTTCATCTAGCACAAAGGGAATGGGTTGCAGGGAAACCTTTACTCTGGTTTTTCAGTCTGTTTCCTAGTGGCGGTTTGAAGTTCCTGCAGTTTTCACTGCAAAACCGAGTTGGAGCTAGTACCTCCCCATATATATGTATGGAGTGGAGTTTGCAACTGAAAAGAAACTATGTGTTCCCAACAAGCTAGGTGATGGACGGCTTTCACACACACTTATCTCTCAGAACTGAGCATGTGGGGAGAAGTTCGTTCATCTAGCACAAAGGGAACGGGTTGCAGGAGAAATTTTACTGTGGTTTCTCAGTCTGTTTCCTAGTGCCGGTTTTAAGTTCCTGCATTTTTCAATGTAAAACCGAGTTGGAGCTAGTACTTCCAATATATATGTATGGATTGGAGTTGGCAACTGAAAAGAAACTTTGTGTTCCCAACAAGCTAGGTGAAGGACGGCTTTCACACACAATTATCTCTCAGAACTGAGCATGTGGAGAGACGTTCGTTCATCTAGCACAAAGGGAATGGGTTGCAGGGAAACTTTTACTCTGGTTTTTCAGTCTGTTTCCTAGTGGCGGTTTGAAGTTCCTGCAGTTTTCACTGCAAAACCGAGTTGGAGCTAGTACCTCCCCCTATATATTTATGGAGTGCAGTTTGCAACTGAAAAGAAATTTTGTGTTCCCAACAAGCTAGGTGAAGGACGGCTTTCACACACACTTATCTCTCAGAACTGAGCATGTGGAGAGACGTTCGTTCATCTAGCACAATGGGAATGGGTTGCAGGAGAAACTTTTACTCTGGTTTCTCAGTCTGTTTCCTAGTGTCGGTTGGAAGTTCCTGCAGTTTTCACTGCAAAACCGAGTTGGAGCTAGTACCTCCCCATATATAATTATGGATTGCAGTTTGCAACTGAAAAGATACTTTGTGTTCCGAACAAGCTAGGTGAAGGACGGCTTTCACACACACTTATCTCTCAGAACTGAGCATGTGGAGAGACGTTCGTTCATCTAGCACAAATGGAACGGGTTGCAGTAGAAACTTTTACTCTGGTTTCTCAGTCTGTTTCCTAGTTTCGGTTGGAAGTTCCTGCAGTTTTCACTGTAAAACCGAGTTGGAGCTAGTACCTCCCCATATATATGTATGGATTGGAGTTGGCAACTGAAAAGAAACTTTGTGTTCCCAACAAGCTAGGTGAAGGTCGGCTTTCACACACACTTATCTCTCAGAACTGAGCATGTGGAGAGACTTTCGTTCATCTAGCACAAATGGAACGGGTTGCAGGAGAAACTTTTACTGTTTTTTTCTCAGTCTGTTTCCTAGTGCCGGTTTGAAGTTCCTGCAGTTTTCACTGCAAAACCGAGTTGGAGCTAGTACCTCCCCCTATATATTTATGGAGTGCAGTTTGCAACTGAAAAGAAATTTTGTTTTCCCAACAAGCTAGGTGAAGGACGGCTTTCACACACACTAATCTCTCAGAACTGTGCATGTGGAGAGACGTTCGTTCATCTAGCACAAAGGGAACGGGTTGCAGGAGAAACTTTTACTCTGGTTTCTCAGTCTGTTTCCTAGTGCCGGTTTGAAGTTCCTGCAGTTTTCAGTGTAAAACCGAGTTGGAGCTAGTACCTCCCCATATATATGTATGGAGTGGAGTTTGCAACTGAAAAGATACTTTGTGTTCCCAAAAAGCTAGGTGAAGGACGGCTTTCACACACACTTATCTCTCAGACCTGAGCATGTGCGGAGACGTTCGTTCATCTAGCACAAAGGGAACGGTTTGCAGGAGAAACTTTTACTGTGGTTTCTCAGTCTGTTTCCTAGTGCTGGTATGAAGTTCCTGCAGTTTTCTCTGCAAAACCGAGTTGGAGCTTGTACCTCCCCCTATATATTTATGGAGTGCAGTTTGCAACTGAAAAGAAATTTTGTGTTCCCAACAAGCTAGGTGAAGGACGGCTTTCACACACACTTATCTCTCAGAACTGAGCATGTGGAGAGACGTTCGTTCATCTAGCACAAAGGGAACGGGTTGCAGGAGAAACTTTTACTGTGGTTTCTCAGTCTGTTTCCTAGTGCCGGTTTGAAGTTCCTGCAGTTTTCAGTGTAAAACCGAGTTGGAGCTAGTACCTCCCCATATATATGTATGGAGTGGAGTTTGCAACTGAAAAGAAACTTTGTGTTCCCCACAAGCTATGTGAAGGACGGCTTTCACACACACATTTCTCTCAGACCTGAGCATGTGCGGAGACGTTCGTTCATCTAGCACAAAGGGAACGGGTTGCAGGAGAAACTTTTACTGTGGTTTCTCAGTCTGTTTACTAGTGCCGGTTTGAATTTCCTGCAGTTTTCACTGTAAAACCGAGTTGGAGCTAGTACCTCCCCATATATATGTATGGATTGGAGTTTGCAACTGAAAAGAAACTTTGTGTTCCCAACAAGCTAGGTGAAAGATGGCTTTCACACACACTTATCTCTCAGAAATGAGCATGTGGAGAGACGTTCGTTCATCTAGCACAAAGGGAACGGGTTGCAGGAGAAACTTTTACTCTGGTTTCTCAGTCTGTTTCCTAGTGCCGGTTTGAAGTTCCTGCAGTTTTCAGTGTAAAACCGAGTTGGAGCTAGTACCTCCCCATTATATGTATGGAGTGGAGTTTGCAACTGAAAAGAAACTTTGTGTTCCCAAAAAGCTAGGTGAAGGACGGCTTTCACACACACTTATCTCTCAGACCTGAGCATGTGCGGAGACGTTCGTTCATCTAGCACAAAGGGAACGGTTTGCAGGAGAAACTTTTACTGTGGTTTCTCAGTCTGTTTCCTAGTGCCGGTAAGAAGTTCCTGCAGTTTTCTCTGCAAAACCGAGTTGGAGCTTGTACCTCCCCCTATATATTTATGGAGTGCAGTTTGCAACTGAAAAGAAATTTTGTTTTCCCAACAAGCTAGGTGAAGGACGGCTTTCACACACACTAATCTCTCAGAACTGTGCATGTGGAGAGACGTTCGTTCATCTAGCACAAAGGGAACGGGTTGCAGGAGAAACTTTTACTCTGGTTTCTCAGTCTGTTTCCTAGTGCCGGTTTGAAGTTCCTGCAGTTTTCAGTGTAAAACCGAGTTGGAGCTAGTACCTCCCCATATATATGTATGGAGTGGAGTTTGCAACTGAAAAGATACTTTGTGTTCCCAAAAAGCTAGGTGAAGGACGGCTTTCACACACACTTATCTCTCAGACCTGAGCATGTGCGGAGACGTTCGTTCATCTAGCACAAAGGGAACGGTTTGCAGGAGAAACTTTTACTGTGGTTTCTCAGTCTGTTTCCTAGTGCTGGTATGAAGTTCCTGCAGTTTTCTCTGCAAAACCGAGTTGGAGCTTGTACCTCCCCCTATATATTTATGGAGTGCAGTTTGCAACTGAAAAGAAATTTTGTGTTCCCAACAAGCTAGGTGAAGGACGGCTTTCACACACACTTATCTCTCAGAACTGAGCATGTGGAGAGACGTTCGTTCATCTAGCACAAAGGGAACGGGTTGCAGGAGAAACTTTTACTGTGGTTTCTCAGTCTGTTTCCTAGTGCCGGTTTGAAGTTCCTGCAGTTTTCAGTGTAAAACCGAGTTGGAGCTAGTACCTCCCCATATATATGTATGGAGTGGAGTTTGCAACTGAAAAGAAACTTTGTGTTCCCCACAAGCTATGTGAAGGACGGCTTTCACACACACATTTCTCTCAGACCTGAGCATGTGCGGAGACGTTCGTTCATCTAGCACAAAGGGAACGGGTTGCAGGAGAAACTTTTACTGTGGTTTCTCAGTCTGTTTACTAGTGCCGGTTTGAATTTCCTGCAGTTTTCACTGTAAAACCGAGTTGGAGCTAGTACCTCCCCATATATATGTATGGATTGGAGTTTGCAACTGAAAAGAAACTTTGTGTTCCCAACAAGCTAGGTGAAAGATGGCTTTCACACACACTTATCTCTCAGAAATGAGCATGTGGAGAGACGTTCGTTCATCTAGCACAAAGGGAACGGGTTGCAGGAGAAACTTTTACTCTGGTTTCTCAGTCTGTTTCCTAGTGCCGGTTTGAAGTTCCTGCAGTTTTCAGTGTAAAACCGAGTTGGAGCTAGTACCTTCCCATTATATGTATGGAGTGGAGTTTGCAACTGAAAAGAAACTTTGTGTTCCCAAAAAGCTAGGTGAAGGACGGCTTTCACACACACTTATCTCTCAGACCTGAGCATGTGCGGAGACGTTCGTTCATCTAGCACAAAGGGAACGGTTTGCAGGAGAAACTTTTACTGTGGTTTCTCAGTCTGTTTCCTAGTGCCGGTAAGAAGTTCCTGCAGTTTTCTCTGCAAAACCGAGTTGGAGCTTGTACCTCCCCCTATATATTTATGGAGTGCAGTTTGCAACTGAAAAGAAATTTTGTGTTCCCAACAAGCTAGGTGAAGGACGGCTTTCACACACACTTATCTCTCAGAACTGAGCATGTGGAGAGACGTTCGTTCATCTAGCACAAAGGGAACGGGTTGCAGGAGAAACTTTTACTCTGGTTTCTCAGTCTGTTTCCTAGTGCCGGTTTGAAGTTCCTGCAGTTTTCAGTGTAAAACCGAGTTGGAGCTAGTACCTCCCCATATATATGTATGGAGTGGAGTTTGCATCTGAAAAGAAACTTTGTGTTCCCCACAAGCTATTTGAAGGACGGCTTTCACACACACTTTTCTCTCAGACCTGAGCATGTGCGGAGACGTTCGTTCATCTAGCACAAAGGGAACGGGTTGAAGGAGAAACTTTTACTGTGGTTTCTCAGTCTGTTTACTAGTGCCGGTTTGAAGTTCCTGCAGTTTTCACTGTAAAACCGAGTTGGAGCTAGTACCTCCCCATATATATGTATGGATTGGAGTTTGCAACTGAAAAGAAACTTTGTGTTCCCAACAAGCTAGGTGAAAGATGGCTTTCACACACACTTATCTCTCAGAAATGAGCATGTGGAGAGACGTTCGTTCATGTAGCACAAAGGGAACGGGTTGCAGGAAAAACTTTACTGTGGTTTCTCAGTCTGTTTCCTAGTGCCGGTTTGAAGTTCCTGCAGTATTCACTGTAAACCCGAGTTGGATCTAGTACCTCCCCATATATATGTATGGAGTGGAGTTTGCAACTGAAAAGAAACTTTGTGTTCCCAACAAGCTAGGTGAAGGACGGCTTTCACACACACTTATCTCTCAGAACTGAGCATATGGAGAGACGTTCGTTCATCTAGCACAAAGGGAACGGGTTGCAGGAGAAACTTTTCCTCTGGTTTCTCAGTCTGTTTCCTAGTGGCGGTTTGAAGTTCCTGCAGTTTTCACTGCAAAACCGAGTTGGAGCTAGTACCTCCCCATATATATTTATGGAGTGCAGTTTTCAACTGAAAAGAAACTTTGTGTTCTCAACAAGTTGGTGAAGGACGGCTTTCACACACACTTATCTCTCAGAACTGAGCATGTGGAGAGAAGTTCGTTCATCTAGCACAAAGCGAATGGGTTGCAGGAGAAACTTTTACTCTGGTATCTCAGTCTGTTTCCTAGTGGCGGTTTGAAGTTTCTGCAGTTTTCACTGCAAAACCGAGTTGGAACTAGTACCTCCCCATATATAATTATGGAGTGCAGTTTGCAACTGAAAAGATACTTTGTGTTCCCAACAAGCTAGGTGAAGGACGGCTTTCACACACAATTATCTCTCAGAACTGAGCATGTGGAGAGACGTTCGTTCATCTAGCACAAAGGGAAGGGGTTGCAGGAGAAACTTTTACTCTGGTTTCTCAGTCTGTTTCCTAGTGCCGGTTTGAACTTCCTGCAGTTTTCACTGTAAAACCGAGTTGGAGCTTGTACCTCCCCATATATATGTATAGAGTGGAGTTTGCAACTGAAAAGAAACTTTGTGTTCCCCACAAGCTAGGTGAAGGACGGCTTTCACACACACTTATCTCTCAGAACTGAGCATGTGGAGAGACTTTCGTTCATCTAGCACAAAGGGAACGGGTTGCAGGAGAAACTTTTACTGTGGTTTCTCAGTCTGTTTCCTAGTGCCGGTTTGAAGTTCCTGCATTTTTCACTGTAAAACCGAGTTGGAGCTAGTACCTCCCCATATATATGTATGGACTGGAGTTTGCAAATGAAAAGAAACTTTGTGTTCCCAACAAGCTAGGTGAAGTTCGGCTTTCACACACACTTATCTCTCAGAACGGAGCATGTGGAGAGACGTTCGTTCATCTAGCACAAAGGGAACGGGTTGCAGGAGAAACTTTTACAATGGTTTCTCAGTTGTTTACTAGTGCCGGTTTGAAATTCCTGCAGTTTTCACTGTAAACCCGAGTTGGAGCTAGGACCTCCCCATATATATGTATGGAGTGGAGTTTGCAACTGAAAAGAAACTTTGTATTCCCACCAAGTTGGTGAAGGACGGCATTCACACACACTTATCTCTCAGAACTGAGCATGTGGAGAGACGTTCGTTCATCTAGCACAAAGGGAACGGGTTGCAGGATAAACTTTTACTCTGGTTTCTCAGTCTGTTTCCTAGTGCCGGTTTGAAGTTCCTGCAGTTTTCACTGTAAAATCGAGTTGGAGCTAGTACCTCCCCATATATATGTATGGAGTGGAGTTTGCAACTGAAAAGAATCTTTGTGTTCCCCACAAGCTATGTGAAGGACGGCTTTCACACACACTTATCTCTCAGACCTGAGCATGTGCGGAGACGTTCGTTCATCTAGCACAAATGGAACGGTTTGCAGGAGAAACTTTTACTGTGGTTTCTCAGTCTGTTTCCTAGTGCCGGTTTGAAGTTCCTGCAGTTTTCACTGTAAAACCGATTTGGAGCTAGTACCTCCCCATATATATGTATGGATTGGAGTTTGCAACTGAAAAGAAACTTTGTGTTCCCAACAAGTTAGGTGAAGTACGGCTTTCACACACACTTATCTCTCAGAACTGAGCATGTGGAGAGACGTTCGTTCATCTAGCACAAAGTAAAGGGGTTGCAGGGGAAACTTTTACTCTGGATTCTCAGTCTGTTTCCTAGTGCCGGTTTGAACTTCCTGCAGTTTTCACTGTAAAACCGAGTTGGAGCTTGTACCTCCCCATATATATGTATGGATTGGAGTTTGCAACTGAAAAGAAACTTTGTGTTCCCCACAAGCTAGGTGAAGGACGGCATTCACACACACTTATCTCTCAGAACTGAGCATGTGGAGAGACTTTCGTTCATCTAGCACAAAGGGAACGGGTTGCAGGAGAAACTTTTACTGTGGTTTCTCAGTCTGTTTCCTAGTGCCGGTTTGAAGTTCCTGCATTTTTCACTGTAAAACCGAGTTGGAGCTAGTACCTCTCCATATATATGTATGGACTGGAGTTTGCAAATGAAAAGAAACTTTGTGTTCCCAACAACCTAGGTGAAGTTCGTCTTTCACACACACTTATCTCTCAGAACTGAGCATGTGGAGAGACTTTCGTTCATCTAGCAAAAAAGGGAACGGGTTGCAGGAGAAACTTTTACTCTGGTTTCTCAGTTGTTTACTAGTGCCGGTTTGAAGTTCCTGCAGTTTTCACTGTAAACCCGAGTTGGAGCTAGGACCTCCCCATATATATGTATGGAGTGGAGTTTGCAACTGAAAAGAAACTTTGTGTTCCCACCAAGTTGGTGAAGGACGGCTTTCACACACACTTATCTCTCAGAACTGAGCATGTGGAGAGACGTTCGTTCATCTAGCACAAAGGGAACGGGTTGCAGGAGAAACTTTTACTCTGGTTTCTCAGTCTGTTTCCTAGTGCCGGTTTGAAGTTCCTGCAGTTTTCACTGTAAAACCGAGTTGAAGCTAGTACCTCCCCATATATATGTATGGAGTGGAGCTTGCAACTGAAAAGAAACTTTGTGTTCCCCACAAGCTATGTGAAGGACGGCTTTCACACACACTTTTCTCTCAGACCTGAGCATGTGCGGAGACGTTCGTTCATCTAGCACAAAGGGAACGGGTTGCAGGAGAAACATTTACTGTGGTTTCTCAGTCTGTGTACTAGTGCCGGTTTGAAGTTCCTGCAGTTTTCACTGTAAAACCGAGTTGGAGCTAGTACCTCCCCATATATATGTATGGATTGGAGTTTGCAACTGAAAAGAAACTTTGTGTTCCCAACAAGCTAGGTGAAAGATGGCTTTCACACACACTTATCTCTCAGAAATGAGCATGTGGAGAGACGTTCGTTCATCTAGCACAAAGGGAACGGGTTGCAGGAGAAACTTTACTGTGGTTTCTCAGTCTGTTTCCTAGTGCCGGTTTGAAGTTCCTGCAGTATTCACTGTAAACCCGAGTTGGATCTAGTACCTCCCCATATATATGTATGGAGTGGAGTTTGCAACTGAAAAGAAACTTTGTGTTCCCAACAAGCTAGGTGAAGGACGGCTTTCACACACACTTATCTCTCAGAACTGAGCATGTGGAGAGACGTTCGTTCATCTAGCACAAAGGGAACGGGTTGCAGGAGGAACTTTTCCTCTGGTTTCTCAGTCTGTTTCCTAGTGGCGGTTTGAAGTTCCTGCAGTTTTCACTGCAAAACCGAGTTGGAGCTAGTACCTCCCCCTATATATTTATGGAGTGCAGTTTGCAACTGAAAAGAAATTTTGTGTTCCCAACAAGCTAGGTGAAGGACGGCTTTCACACACACTTATCTCTCAGAACTGAGCATGTGGAGAGACGTTCGTTCATCTAGCACAATGGGAATGGGTTGCAGGAGAAACTTTTACTCTGGTTTCTCAGTCTGTTTCCTAGTGTCGGTTGGAAGTTCCTGCAGTTTTCACTGCAAATCCGAGTTGGAGCTAGTACCTCCCCATATATAATTATGGATTGCAGTTTGCAACTGAAAAGATACTTTGTGTTCCTAACAAGCTAGGTGAAGGACGGCTTTCACACACACTTATCTCTCAGAACTGAGCATGTGGAGAGACGTTCGTTCATCTAGCACAAATGGAACGGGTTGCAGTAGAAACTTTTACTCTGGTTTCTCAGTCTGTTTCCTAGTTTCGGTTGGAAGTTCCTGCAGTTTTCACTGTAAAACCGAGTTGGAGCTAGTACCTCCCCATATATATGTATGGATTGGAGTTGGCAACTGAAAAGAAACTTTGTGTTCCCAACAAGCTAGGTGAATGTCGGCTTTCACACACACTTATCTCTCAGAACTGAGCATGTGGAGAGACGTTCGTTCATCTAGCACAATGGGAATGGGTTGCAGGAGAAACTTTTACTCTGGTTTCTCAGTCTGTTTCCTAGTGTCGGTTGGAAGTTCCTGCAGTTTTCACTGCAAAACCGAGTTGGAGCTAGTACCTCCCCATATATAATTATGGATTGCAGTTTGCAACTGAAAAGATACTTTGTGTTCCCAACAAGCTAGGTGAAGGACGGCTTTCACACACACTTATCTCTCAGAACTGAGCATGTGGAGAGACGTTCGTTCATCTAGCACAAATGGAACGGGTTGCAGTAGAAACTTTTACTCTGGTTTCTCAGTCTTTTTCCTAGTTTCGGTTGGAAGTTCCTGCAGTTTTCACTGTAAAACCGAGTTGGAGCTAGTACCTCCCCATATATATGTATGAATTGGAGTTGGCAACTGAAAAGAAACTTTGTGTTCCCAACAACTAGGTGAAGGTCGGCTTTCACACACACTTATCTCTCAGAACTGAGCATGTGGAGGGACTTTCGTTCATCTAGCACAAATGGAACGGGTTGCAGGAGAAACTTTTACTGTGGTTTCTCAGTCTGTTTCCTAGTGCCGGTTTGAAGTTCCTGCAGTTTTCACTGCAAAACCGAGTTGGAGCTAGTACCTCCCCCTATATATTTATGGAGTGCAGTTTGCAACTGAAAAGAAATTTTGTGTTCCCAACAAGCTAGGTGAAGGACGGCTTTCACACACACTAATCTCTCAGAACTGAGCATGTGGAGAGACGTTCGTTCATCTAGCACAAAGGGAACGGTTTGCAGGAGAAACTTTTACTCTGGTATCTCAGTTGTTTCCTAGTGCCGGTTTGAAGTTCCTGCAGTTTTCAGTGTAAAACCGAGTTGGAGCTAGTACCTCCCCATATATATGTATGGAGTGGAGTTTGCAACTGAAAAGAAACTTTGTGTTCCCAAAAAGCTAGGTGAAGGACGGCTTTCACACACACTTATCTCTCAGACCTGAGCATGTGCGGAGACGTTCGTTCATCTAGCACAAAGGGAACGGTTTGCAGGAGAAACTTTTACTGTGGTTTCTCAGTCTGTTTCCTAGTGCTGGTATGAAGTTCCTGCAGTTTTCTCTGCAAAACCGAGTTGGAGCTTGTACCTCCCCCTATATATTTATGGAGTGCAGTTTGCAACTGAAAAGAAATTTTGTGTTCCCAACAAGCTAGGTGAAGGACGGCTTTCACACACACTTATCTCTCAGAACTGAGCATGTGGAGAGACGTTCGTTCATCTAGCACAAAGGGAACGGTTTGCAGGAGAAACTTTTACTCTGGTTTCTCAGTCTGTTTCCTAGTGCCGGTTTGAAGTTCCTGCAGTTTTCAGTGTAAAACCGAGTTGGAGCTAGTACCTCCCCATATATATGTATGGAGTGGAGTTTGCAACTGAAAAGAAACTTTGTGTTCCCCACAAGCTATGTGAAGGACGGCTTTCACACACACTTTTCTCTCAGACCTGAGCATGTGCGGAGACGTTCGTTCATCTAGCACAAAGGGAACGGGTTGCAGGAGAAACTTTTACTGTGGTTTCTCAGTCTGTTTACTAGTGCCGGTTTGAATTTCCTGCAGTTTTCACTGTAAAACCGAGTTGGAGCTAGTACCTCCCCATATATATGTATGGATTGGAGTTTGCAACTGAAAAGAAACTTTGTGTTCCCAACAAGCTAGGTGAAAGATGGCTTTCACACACACTTATCTCTCAGAAATGAGCATGTGGAGAGACGTTCGTTCATCTAGCACAAAGGGAACGGGTTGCAGGGGAAACTTTTACTCTGGTTTCTCAGTCTGTTTCCTAGTGCCGGTTTGAAGTTCCTGCAGTTTTCAGTGTAAAACCGAGTTGGAGCTAGTACCTCCCCATATATATGTATGGAGTGGAGTTTGCAACTGAAAAGGAACTTTGTGTTCCCAAAAAGCTAGGTGAAGGACGGCTTTCACACACACTTATCTCTCAGAACTGAGCATGTGCGGAGACGTTCGTTCATCT
Organism: Camelus dromedarius; assembly: GCF_036321535.1. NCBI lineage: Eukaryota > Metazoa > Chordata > Mammalia > Artiodactyla > Camelidae > Camelus > Camelus dromedarius. The sequence goes on along the minus strand of NW_026989819.1, from coordinate 1,464,589 downwards.
AGCACAAAGGGAACGGTTTGCAGGAGAAACTTTTACTGTGGTTTCTCAGTCTGTTTCCTAGTGCCGGTATGAAGTTCCTGCAGTTTTCTCTGCAAAACCGAGTTGGAGCTTGTACCTCCCCCTATATATTTATGGAGTGCAGTTTGCAACTGAAAAGAAATTTTGTGTTCCCAACAAGCTAGGTGAAGGACGGCTTTCACACACACTTATCTCTCAGAACTGAGCATGTGGAGAGACGTTCGTTCATCTAGCACAAAGGGAACGGGTTGCAGGAGAAACTTTTACTCTGGTTTCTCAGTCTGTTTCCTAGTGCCGGTTTGAAGTTCCTGCAGTTTTCAGTGTAAAACCGAGTTGGAGCTAGTACCTCCCCATATATATGTATGGAGTGGAGTTTGCATCTGAAAAGAAACTTTGTGTTCCCCACAAGCTATGTGAAGGACGGCTTTCACACACACTTTTCTCTCAGACCTGAGCATGTGCGGAGACGTTCGTTCATCTAGCACAAAGGGAACGGGTTGCAGGAGAAACTTTTACTGTGGTTTCTCAGTCTGTTTACTAGTGCCGGTTTGAAGTTCCTGCAGTTTTCACTGTAAAACCGAGTTGGAGCTAGTACCTCCCCATGTATATGTATGGATTGGAGTTTGCAACTGAAAAGAAACTTTGTGTTCCCAACAAGCTAGGTGAAAGATGGCTTTCACACACACTTATCTCTCAGAAATGAGCATGTGGAGAGACGTTCGTTCATCTAGCACAAAGGGAACGGGTTGCAGGAGAAACTTTACTGTGGTTTCTCAGTCTGTTTCCTAGTGCCGGTTTGAAGTTCCTGCAGTATTCACTGTAAACCCGAGTTGGATCTAGTACATCCCCATATATATGTATGGAGTGGAGTTTGCAACTGAAAAGAAACTTTGTGTTCCCAACAAGCTAGGTGAAGGACGGCTTTCACACACACTTATCTCTCAGAACTGAGCATATGGAGAGACGTTCGTTCATCTAGCACAAAGGGAACGGGTTGCAGGAGAAACTTTTCCTCTGGTTTCTCAGTCTGTTTCCTAGTGGCGGTTTGAAGTTCCTGCAGTTTTCACTGCAAAACCGAGTTATAGCTAGTTCCTCCCCATATATATTTATGGAGTGCAGTTTTCAACTGAAAAGAAACTTTGTGTTCCCAACAAGTTGGTGAAGGACGGCTTTCACACACACTTATCTCTCAGAATTGAGCATGTGGAGAGAAGTTCGTTCATCTAGCACAAAGCGAATCGGTTGCAGGAGAAACTTTTACTCTGGTATCTCAGTCTGTTTCCTAGTGGCGGTTTGAAGTTTCTGCAGTTTTCACTGCAAAACCGAGTTGGAACAAGTACCTCCCCATATATAATTATGGAGTGCAGTTTGCAACTGAAAAGATACTTTGTGTTCCCAACAAGCTAGGTGAAGGACGGCTTTCACACACACTTATCTCTCAGACCTGAGCATGTGCGGAGACGTTCGTTCATCTAGCACAAAGGGAACGGTTTGCAGGAGAAACTTTTACTGTGGATTCTCAGTCTGTTTCCTAGTGCTGGTATGAAGTTCCTGCAGTTTTCTCTGCAAAACCGAGTTGGAGCTTGTACCTCCCCCTATATATTTATGGAGTGCAGTTTGCAACTGAAAAGAAATTTTGTGTTCCCAACAAGCTAGGTGAAGGACGGCTTTCACACACACTTATCTCTCAGAACTGAGCATGTGGAGAGACGTTCGTTCATCTAGCACAAAGGGAACGGGTTGCAGGAGAAACTTTTACTCTGGTTTCTCAGTCTGTTTCCTAGTGCCGGTTTGAAGTTCCTGCAGTTTTCAGTGTAAAACCGAGTTGGAGCTAGTACCTCCCCATATATATGTATGGAGTGGAGTTTGCATCTGAAAAGAAACTTTGTGTTCCCAACAAGCTAGGTGAAAGATGGCTTTCACACACACTTATCTCTCAGAAATGAGCATGTGGAGAGACGTTCGTTCATCTAGCACAAAGGGAACGGGTTGCAGGAGAAACTTTACTGTGGTTTCTCAGTCTGTTTCCTAGTGCCGGTTTGAAGTTCCTGCAGTATTCACTGTAAACCCGAGTTTGATCTAGTACCTCCCCATATATATGTATGGAGTGGAGTTTGCAACTGAAAAGAGACTTTGTGTTCCCAACAAGCTAGGTGAAGGACGGCTTTCACACACACTTATCTCTCAGAACTGAGCATATGGAGAGACGTTCGTTCATCTAGCACAAAGGGAACGGGTTGCAGGAGAAACTTTTCCTCTGGTTTCTCAGTCTGTTTCCTAGTGGCGGTTTGAAGTTCCTGCAGTTTTCACTGCAAAACCGAGTTATAGCTAGTACCTCCCCATATATATTTATGGAGTGCAGTATTCAACTGAAAAGAAACTTTGTGTTCCCAACAAGTTGGTGAAGGACGGCTTTCACACACACTTATCTCTCAGAACTGAGCATGTGGAGAGAAGTTCGTTCATCTAGCACAAAGCGAATGGGTTGCAGGAGAAACTTTTACTCTGGTATCTCAGTCTGTTTCCTAGTGGCGGTTTGAAGTTTCTGCAGTTTTCACTGCAAAACCGAGTTGGAACTATCACCTCCCCATATATAATTATGGAGTGCAGTTTGCAACTGAAAAGATACTTTGTGTTCCCAACAAGCTAGTTGAAGGACGGCTTTCACACACAATTATCTCTCAGAACTGAGCATGTGGAGAGACGTTCGTTCATCTAGCACAAAGGGAAGGGGTTGCAGGAGAAACTTTTACTCTGGTTTCTCAGTCTGTTTCCTAGTGCCGGTTTGAACTTCCTGGAGTTTTCACTGTAAAACCGAGTTGGAGCTTGTACCTCCCCATATATATGTATGGAGTGGAGTTTGCAACTGAAAAGAAACTTTGTGTTCCCCACAAGCTAGGTGAAGGACGGCTTTCACACACAATTATCTCTCAGAAATGAGCATGTGGAGAGACTTTCGTTCATCTAGCACAAAGGGAACGGGTTGCAGGAGAAACTTTTACTGTGGTTTCTCAGTCTGTTTCCTAGTGCCGGTTTGAAGTTCCTGCATTTTTCACTGTAAAACCGAGTTGGAGCTAGTACCTCCCCATATATATGTATGGAGTGGAGTTTGCAACTAAAAAGAAACTTTGTGTTCCCAACAAGCTAGGTGAAGGACGGCTTTGACACACACTTATCTCTCTGAACTGAGCATGTGGAGAGAGGTTCGTTCATCTAGCACAAAGGGAACGGGTTGCAGGAGAAACTTTACCTCTGGTTTCTCAGTCTGTTTCCTAGTGGCGGTTTGAAGTTCCTGCAGTTTTCACTGCAAAACCGAGTTGGAGCTAGTACCTCCCCCTATATATTTATGGAGTGCAGTTTGCAACTGAAAAGAAATTTTGTGTTCCCAACAAGCTAGGTGAAGGACGGCTTTCACACACACTTATCTCTCAGAACTGAGCATGTGGAGAGACGTTCGTTCATCTAGCACAATGGGAATGGGTTGCAGGAGAAACTTTTACTCTGGTTTCTCAGTCTGTTTCCTAGTGTCGGTTGGAAGTTCCTGCAGTTTTCACTGCAAAACCGAGTTGGAGCTAGTACCTCCCCATATATAATTATGGATTGCAGTTTGCAACTGAAAAGATACTTTGTGTTCCTAACAAGCTAGGTGAAGGACGGCTTTCACACACACTTATCTCTCAGAACTGAGCATGTGGAGAGACGTTCGTTCATCTAGCACAAATGGAACGGGTTGCAGTAGAAACTTTTACTCTGGTTTCTCAGTCTGTTTCCTAGTTTCGGTTGGAAGTTCCTGCAGTTTTCACTGTAAAACCGAGTTGGAGCTAGTACCTCCCCATATATATGTATGGATTGGAGTTGGCAACTGAAAAGAAACTTTGTGTTCCCAACAAGCTAGGTGAAGGTCGGCTTTCACACACACTTATCTCTCAGAACTGAGCATGTGGAGAGACGTTCGTTCATCTAGCACAATGGGAATGGGTTGCAGGAGAAACTTTTACTCTGGTTTCTCAGTCTGTTTCCTAGTGTCGGTTGGAAGTTCCTGCAGTTTTCACTGCAAAACCGAGTTGGAGCTAGTACCTCCCCATATATAATTATGGATTGCAGTTTGCAACTGAAAAGATACTTTGTGTTCCCAACAAGCTAGGTGAAGGACGGCTTTCACACACACTTATCTCTCAGAACTGAGCATGTGGAGAGACGTTCGTTCATCTAGCACAAATGGAACGGGTTGCAGTAGAAACTTTTACTCTGGTTTCTCAGTCTGTTTCCTAGTTTCGGTTGGAAGTTCCTGCAGTTTTCACTGTAAAACCGAGTTGGAGCTAGTACCTCCCCATATATATGTATGGATTGGAGTTGGCAACTGAAAAGAAACTTTGTGTTCCCAACAACTAGGTGAAGGTCGGCTTTCACACACACTTATCTCTCAGAACTGAGCATGTGGAGAGACTTTCGTTCATCTAGCACAAATGGAACGGGTTGCAGGAGAAACTTTTACTGTGGTTTCTCAGTCTGTTTCCTAGTGCCGGTTTGAAGTTCCTGCAGTTTTCACTGCAAAACCGAGTTGGAGCTAGTACCTCCCCCTATATATTTATGGAGTGCAGTTTGCAACTGAAAAGAAATTTTGTGTTCCCAACAAGCTAGGTGAAGGACGGCTTTCACACACACTAATCTCTCAGAACTGAGCATGTGGAGAGACGTTCGTTCATCTAGCACAAAGGGAACGGGTTGCAGTAGAAACTTTTACTCTGGTTTCTCAGTCTGTTTCCTAGTGCCGGTTTGAAGTTCCTGCAGTTTTCAGTGTAAAACCGAGTTGGAGCTAGTACCTCCCCATATATATGTATGGAGTGGAGTTTGCAACTGAAAAGAAACTTTGTGTTCCCAAAAAGCTAGGTGAAGGACGGCTTTCACACACACTTATCTCTCAGAACTGAGCATGTGCGGAGACGTTCGTTCATCTAGCACAAAGGGAACGGTTTGCAGGAGAAACTTTTACTGTGGTTTCTCAGTCTGTTTCCTAGTGCTGGTATGAAGTTCCTGCAGTTTTCTCTGCAAAACCGAGTTGGAGCTTGTACCTCCCCCTATATATTTATGGAGTGCAGTTTGCAACTGAAAAGAAATTTTGTGTTCCCAACAAGCTAGGTGAAGGACGGCTTTCACACACACTTATCTCTCAGAACTGAGCATGTGGAGAGACGTTCGTTCATCTAGCACAAAGGGAACGGGTTGCAGGAGAAACTTTTACTCTGGTTTCTCAGTCTGTTTCCTAGTGCCGGTTTGAAGTTCCTGCAGTTTTCAGTGTAAAACCGAGTTGGAGCTAGTACCTCCCCATATATATGTATGGAGTGGAGTTTGCAACTGAAAAGAAACTTTGTGTTCCCCACAAGCTATGTGAAGGACGGCTTTCACACACACTTTTCTCTCAGACCTGAGCATGTGCGGAGACGTTCGTTCATCTAGCACAAAGGGAACGGGTTGCATTAGAAACTTTTACTGTGGTTTCTCAGTCTGTTTACTAGTGCCGGTTTGAATTTCCTGCAGTTTTCACTGTAAAACCGAGTTGGAGCTAGTACCTCCCCATATATATGTATGGATTGGAGTTTGCAACTGAAAAGAAACTTTGTGTTCCCAACAAGCTAGGTGAAAGATGGCTTTCACACACACTTATCTCTCAGAAATGAGCATGTGGAGAGACGTTCGTTCATCTAGCACAAAGGGAACGGGTTGCAGGGGAAACTTTTACTCTGGTTTCTCAGTCTGTTTCCTAGTGCCGGTTTGAAGTTCCTGCAGTTTTCAGTGTAAAACCGAGTTGGAGCTAGTACCTCCCCATATATATGTATGGAGTGGAGTTTGCAACTGAAAAGGAACTTTGTGTTCCCAAAAAGCTAGGTGAAGGACGGCTTTCACACACACTTATCTCTCAGAACTGAGCATGTGCGGAGACGTTCGTTCATCTAGCACAAAGGGAACGGTTTGCAGGAGAAACTTTTACTGTGGTTTCTCAGTCTGTTTCCTAGTGCCGGTATGAAGTTCCTGCAGTTTTCTCTGCAAAACCGAGTTGGAGCTTGTACCTCCCCCTATATATTTATGGAGTGCAGTTTGCAACTGAAAAGAAATTTTGTGTTCCCAACAAGCTAGGTGAAGGACGGCTTTCACACACACTTATCTCTCAGAACTGAGCATGTGGAGAGACGTTCGTTCATCTAGCACAAAGGGAACGGGTTGCAGGAGAAACTTTTACTCTGGTTTCTCAGTCTGTTTCCTAGTGCCGGTTTGAAGTTCCTGCAGTTTTCAGTGTAAAACCGAGTTGGAGCTAGTACCTCCCCATATATATGTATGGAGTGGAGTTTGCATCTGAAAAGAAACTTTGTGTTCCCCACAAGCTATGTGAAGGACGGCTTTCACACACACTTTTCTCTCAGACCTGAGCATGTGCGGAGACGTTCGTTCATCTAGCACAAAGGGAACGGGTTGCAGGAGAAACTTTTACTGTGGTTTCTCAGTCTGTTTACTAGTGCCGGTTTGAAGTTCCTGCAGTTTTCACTGTAAAACCGAGTTGGAGCTAGTACCTCCCCATATATATGTATGGATTGGAGTTTGCAACTGAAAAGAAACTTTGTGTTCCCAACAAGCTAGGTGAAAGATGGCTTTCACACAAACTTATCTCTCAGAAATGAGCATGTGGAGAGACGTTCGTTCATCTAGCACAAAGGGAACGGGTTGCAGGAGAAACTTTACTGTGGTTTCTCAGTCTGTTTCCTAGTGCCGGTTTGAAGTTCCTGCAGTATTCACTGTAAACCCGAGTAGGATCTAGTACCTCCCCATATATATGTATGGAGTGGGGTTTGCAACTGAAAAGAAACTTTGTGTTCCCAACAAGCTAGGTGAAGGACGGCTTTCACACACACTTATCTCTCAGAACTGAGCATATGGAGAGACGTTCGTTCATCTAGCACAAAGGGAACGGGTTGCAGGAGAAACTTTTCCTCTGGTTTCTCAGTCTGTTTCCTAGTGGCGGTTTGAAGTTCCTGCAGTTTTCACTGCAAAACCGAGTTATAGCTAGTTCCTCCCCATATATATTTATGGAGTGCAGTTTTCAACTGAAAAGAAACTTTGTGTTCCCAACAAGTTGGTGAAGGACGGCTTTCACACACACTTATCTCTCAGAACTGAGCATGTGGAGAGAAGTTCGTTCATCTAGCACAAAGCGAATGGGTTGCAGGAGAAACTTTTACTCTGGTATCTCAGTCTGTTTCCTAGTGGCGGTTTGAAGTTTCTGCAGTTTTCACTGCAAAACCGAGTTGGAACAAGCACCTCCCCATATATAATTATGGAGTGCAGTTTGCAACTGAAAAGATACTTTGTGTTCCCAACAAGCTAGGTGAAGGACGGCTTTCACACACACTTATCTCTCAGACCTGAGCATGTGCGGAGACGTTCGTTCATCTAGCACAAAGGGAACGGTTTGCAGGAGAAACTTTTACTGTGGTTTCTCAGTCTGTTTCCTAGTGCTGGTATGAAGTTCCTGCAGTTTTCTCTGCAAAACCGAGTTGGAGCTTGTACCTCCCCCTATATATTTATGGAGTGCAGTTTGCAACTGAAAAGAAATTTTGTGTTCCCAACAAGCTAGGTGAAGGACGGCTTTCACACACACTTATCTCTCAGAACTGAGCATGTGGAGAGACGTTCGTTCATCTAGCACAAAGGGAACGGGTTGCAGGAGAAACTTTTACTCTGGTTTCTCAGTCTGTTTCCTAGTGCCGGTTTGAAGTTCCTGCAGTTTTCAGTGTAAAACCGAGTTGGAGCTAGTACCTCCCCATATATATGTATGGAGTGGAGTTTGCAACTGAAAAGAAACTTTGTGTTCCCCACAAGCTATGTGAAGGACGGCTTTCACACACACTTTTCTCTCAGACCTGAGCATGTGCGGAGACGTTCGTTCATCTAGCACAAAGGGAACGGGTTGCAAGAGAAACTTTTACTGTGGTTTCTCAGTCTGTTTACTAGTGCCGGTTTGAATTTCCTGCAGTTTTCACTGTAAAACCGAGTTGGAGCTAGTACCTCCCCATATATATGTATGGATTGGAGTTTGCAACTGAAAAGAAACTTTGTGTTCCCAACAAGCTAGGTGAAAGATGGCTTTCACACACACTTATCTCTCAGAAATGAGCATGTGGAGAGACGTTCGTTCATCTAGCACAAAGGGAACGGGTTGCAGGAGAAACTTTTACTCTGGTTTCTCAGTCTGTTTCCTAGTGCCGGTTTGAAGTTCCTGCAGTTTTCAGTGTAAAACCGACTTGGAGCTAGTACCTCCCCATATATATGTATGGAGTGGAGTTTGCAACTGAAAAGGAACTTTGTGTTCCCAAAAAGCTAGGTGAAGGACGGCTTTCACACACACTTATCTCTCAGAACTGAGCATGTGCGGAGACGTTCGTTCATCTAGCACAAAGGGAACGGTTTGCAGGAGAAACTTTTACTGTGGTTTCTCAGTCTGTTTCCTAGTGCCGGTATGAAGTTCCTGCAGTTTTCTCTGCAAAACCGAGTTGGAGCTTGTACCTCCCCCTATATATTTATGGAGTGCAGTTTGCAACTGAAAAGAAATTTTGTGTTCCCAACAAGCTAGGTGAAGGACGGCTTTCACACACACTTATCTCTCAGAACTGAGCATGTGGAGAGACGTTCGTTCATCTAGCACAAAGGGAACGGGTTGCAGGAGAAACTTTTACTCTGGTTTCTCAGTCTGTTTCCTAGTGCCGGTTTGAAGTTCCTGCAGTTTTCAGTGTAAAACCGAGTTGGAGCTAGTACCTCCCCATATATATGTATGGAGTGGAGTTTGCATCTGAAAAGAAACTTTGTGTTCCCCACAAGCTATGTGAAGGACGGCTTTCACACACACTTTTCTCTCAGACCTGAGCATGTGCGGAGACGTTCGTTCATCTAGCACAAAGGGAACGGGTTGCAGGAGAAACTTTTACTGTGGTTTCTCAGTCTGTTTACTAGTGCCGGTTTGAAGTTCCTGCAGTTTTCACTGTAAAACCGAGTTGTAGCTAGTACCTCCCCATATATATGTATGGATTGGAGTTTGCAACTGAAAAGAAACTTTGTGTTCCCAACAAGCTAGGTGAAAGATGGCTTTCACACACACTTATCTCTCAGAAATGAGCATGTGGAGAGACGTTCGTTCATCTAGCACAAAGGGAACGGGTTGCAGGAGAAACTTTACTGTGGTTTCTCAGTCTGTTTCCTAGTGCCGGTTTGAAGTTCCTGCAGTATTCACTGTAAACCCGAGTTTGATCTAGTACCTCCCCATATATATGTATGGAGTGGAGTTTGCAACTGAAAAGAAACTTTGTGTTCCCAACAAGCTAGGTGAAGGACGGCTTTCACACACACTTATCTCTCAGAACTGAGCATATGGAGAGACGTTCGTTCATCTAGCACAAAGGGAACGGGTTGCAGGAGAAACTTTTCCTCTGGTTTCTCAGTCTGTTTCCTAGTGGCGGTTTGAAGTTCCTGCAGTTTTCACTGCAAAACCGAGTTATAGCTAGTACCTCCCCATATATATTTATGGAGTGCAGTTTTCAACTGAAAAGAAACTTTGTGTTCCCAACAAGTTGGTGAAGGACGGCTTTCACACACACTTATCTCTCAGAACTGAGCATGTGGAGAGAAGTTCGTTCATCTAGCACAAAGCGAATGGGTTGCAGGAGAAACTTTTACTCTGGTATCTCAGTCTGTTTCCTAGTGGCGGTTTGAAGTTTCTGCAGTTTTCACTGCAAAACCGAGTTGGAACTAGCACCTCCCCATATATAATTATGGAGTGCAGTTTGCAACTGAAAAGATACTTTGTGTTCCCAACAAGCTAGGTGAAGGACGGCTTTCACACACAATTATCTCTCAGAACTGAGCATGTGGAGAGACGTTCGTTCATCTAGCACAAAGGGAAGGGGTTGCAGGAGAAACTTTTACTCTGGTTTCTCAGTCTGTTTCCTAGTGCCGGTTTGAACTTCCTGGAGTTTTCACTGTAAAACCGAGTTGGAGCTTGTACCTCCCCATATATATGTATGGAGTGGAGTTTGCAACTGAAAAGAAACTTTGTGTTCCCCACAAGCTAGGTGAAGGACGGCTTTCACACACAATTATCTCTCAGAACTGAGCATGTGGAGAGACTTTCGTTCATCTAGCACAAAGGGAACGGGTTGCAGGAGAAACATTTACTGTGGTTTCTCAGTCTGTTTCCTAGTGCCGGTTTGAAGTTCCTGCATTTTTCACTGTAAAACCGAGTTGGAGCTAGTACCTCCCCATATATATGTATGGACTGGAGTTTGCAAATGAAAAGAAACTTTGTGTTCCCAACAAGCTAGGTGAAGTTCGGCTTTCACACACACTTATCTCTCAGAACTGAGCATGTGGAGAGACGTTCGTTCATCTAGCACAAAGGGAACGGGTTGCAGGAGAAACTTTTACTCTGGTTTCTCAGTTGTTTACTAGTGCCGGTTTGAAATTCCTGCAGTTTTCACTGTAAACACGAGTTGGAGCTAGGACCTCCCCATATATATGTATGGAGTGGAGTTTGCAACTTAAAAGAAACTTTGTATTCCCACCAAGTTGGTGAAGGACGGCATTCACACACACTTATCTCTCAGAACTGAGCATGTGGAGAGACGTTCGTTCATCTAGCACAAAGGGAACGGGTTGCAGGAGAAACTTTTACTCTGGTTTCTCAGTCTGTTTCCTAGTGCCGGTTTGAAGTTCCTGCAGTTTTCACTGTAAAATCGAGTTGGAGCTAGTACCTCCCCATATATATGTATGGAGTGGAGTTTGCAACTGAAAAGAATCTTTGTGTTCCCCACAAGCTATGTGAAGGACGGCTTTCACACACACTTATCTCTCACACCTGAGCATGTGCGGAGACGTTCTTTCATCTAGCACAAATGGAACGGGTTGCAGGAGAAACTTTTACTGTGGTTTCTCAGTCTGTTTCCTAGTGCCGGTTTGAAGTTCCTGCAGTTTTCACTGTAAAACCGATTTGGAGCTAGTACCTCCCCATATATATGTATGGATTGGACTTTGCAACTGAAAAGAAACTTTGTGTTCCCAACAAGATAGGTGAAGGACGGCTTTCACACACACTTATCTCTCAGAACTGAGCATGTGGAGAGACGTTCGTTCATCTAGCACAAAGTAAAGGGGTTGCAGGGGAAACTTTTACTCTGGATTCTCAGTCTGTTTCCTAGTGCCGGTATGAACTTCCTGCAGTTTTCACTGTAAAACCGAGTTGGAGCTTGTACCTCCCCATATATATGTATGGAGTGGAGTTTGCAACTGAAAAGAAACTTTGTGTTCCCCACAAGCTAGGTGAAGGACGGCATTCACACACACTTATCTCTCAGAACTGAGCATGTGGAGAGACGTTCGTTCATCTAGCACAAAGGGAACGGGTTGCAGGAGAAACTTTTACTGTGGTTTCTCAGTCTGTTTCCTAGTGCCGGTTTGAAGTTCCTGCATTTTTCACTGTAAAACCGAGTTGGAGCTAGTACCTCTCCATATATATGTATGGACTGGAGTTTGCAAATGAAAAGAAACTTTGTGTTCCCAACAACCTAGGTGAAGTTCGTCTTTCACACACACTTATTTCTCAGAACTGAGCATGTGGAGAGACTTTCGTTCATCTAGCAAAAAAGGGAACGGGTTGCAGGAGAAACTTTTACTCTGGTTTCTCAGTTGTTTACTAGTGCCGGTTTGAAGTTCCTGCAGTTTTCACTGTAAACCCGAGTTGGAGCTAGGACCTCCCCATATATATGTATGGAGTGGAGTTTGCAACTGAAAAGAAACTTTGTGTTCCCACCAAGTTGGTGAAGGACGGCTTTCACACACACTTATCTCTCAGAACTGAGCATGTGGAGAGACGTTCGTTCATCTAGCACAAAGGGAACGGGTTGCAGGAGAAACTTTTACTCTGGTTTCTCAGTCTGTTTCCTAGTGCCGGTTTGAAGTTCCTGCAGTTTTCACTGTAAAACCGAGTTGGAGCTAGTACCTCCCCATATATATGTATGGAGTGGAGTTTGCAACTGAAAAGAAACTTTGTGTTCCCCACAAGCTATGTGAAGGACGGCTTTCACACACACTTTTCTCTCAGACCTGAGCATGTGCGGAGACGTTCGTTCATCTAGCACAAAGGGAACGGGTTGCAGGAGAAACATTTACTGTGGTTTCTCAGTCTGTTTACTAGTGCCGGTTTGAAGTTCCTGCAGTTTTCACTGTAAAACCGAGTTGGAGCTAGTACCTCCCCATATATATGTATGGATTGGAGTTTGCAACTGAAAAGAAACTTTGTGTTCCCAACAAGCTAGGTGAAAGATGGCTTTCACACACACTTATCTCTCAGAAATGAGCATGTGGAGAGACGTTCGTTCATCTAGCACAAAGGGAACGGGTTGCAGGAGAAACTTTACTGTGGTTTCTCAGTCTGTTTCCTAGTGCCTGTTTGAACTTCCTGCAGTTTTTACTGTAAAACCGAGTTGGAGCTTGTACCACCCCATATATATGTATGGAGTGGAGTTTGCAACTGAAAAGAATCTTTGTGTTCCCCACAAGCTAGGTGAAGGACGGCTTTCACACACACTTATCTCTCAGACCTGAGCATGTGCGGAGACGTTCGTTCATCTAGCACAAATGGAACGGGTTGCAGGAGAAACTTTTACTGTGGTTTCTCAGTCTGTTTCCTAGTGCCGGTTTGAAGTTCCTGCAGTTTTCACTGTAAAACCGAGTTGGAGCTAGTACCTCCCCATATATTTGTATGGATTGGAGTTTGCAACTGAAAAGAAACTTTGTGTTCCCAACAAGCTAGGTGAAGGACGGCTTTCACACACAATTATCTCTCAGAACTGAGCATGTGGAGAGACGTTCGTTCATCTAGCACAAAGGGAATGGTTTGCAGGAGAAACTTTTACTCTGGTTTCTCTGTCTGTTTCCTAGTGGCGGTTTGAAGTTCCTGCAGTTTTCACTGCAAAACCGAGTTGGAGCTAGTACCTCCCCATATATATGTATGGAGTGCAGTTTGCAACTGAAAAGAAACTTTGTGTTCCCAACAAGTTGGTGAAGGACGGCTTTCACACACACTTATCTCTCAGAAATGAGCATGTGGAGAGAAGTTCGTTCATCTAGCACAAAGCGAATGGGTTGCAGGAGAAACTTTTACTCTGGTATCTCAGTCTGTTTCCTAGTGGCAGTTTGAAGTTCCTGCAGTTTTCACTGCAAAACCGAGTTGGAGCTAGTACCTCCCCATATATAATTATGGAGTGCAGTTTGCAACTGAAAAGATACTTTGTGTTCCCAACAAGCTAGGTGAAGGACGGCTTTCACACACACTTATCTCTCAGAACTGAGCATGTGGAGAGACGTTCGTTCATCTAGCACAAAGTAAAGGGGTTGCAGGGGAAACTTTTACTCTGGATTCTCAGTCTGTTTCCTAGTGCCGGTTTGAACTTCCTGCAGTTTTCACTGTAAAACCGAGTTGGAGCTTGTACCTCCCCATATATATGTATGGAATGGAGTTTGCAACTGAAAAGAAACTTTGTGTTCCCCACAAGCTAGGTGAAGGACGGCATTCACACACACTTATCTCTCAGAACTGAGCATGTGGAGAGACGTTCGTTCATCTAGCACAAAGGGAACGGGTTGCAGGAGAAACTTTTACTGTGGTTTCTCAGTCTGTTTCCTAGTGCCGGTTTGAAGTTCCTGCATTTTTCACTGTAAAACCGAGTTGGAGCTAGTACCTCCCCATATATATGTATGGACTGGAGTTTGCAAATGAAAAGAAACTTTGTGTTCCCAACAACCTAGGTGAAGTTCGGCTTTCACACACACTTATCTCTCAGAACTGAGCATGTGGAGAGACGTTCGTTCATCTAACACAAAGGGAACGGGTTGCAGGAGAAACTTTACTGTGGTTTCTCAGTCTGTTTCCTAGTGCCGGTTTGAAGTTCCTGCAGTTTTCACTGCAAAACCGAGTTGGAGCTAGTACCTCCCCATATATATTTATGGAGTGCAGTTTTCAACTGAAAAGAAACTTTGTGTTCCCAACAAGTTGGTGAAGGACGGCTTTCACACACACTTATCTCTCAGAACTGAGCATGTGGAGAGAAGTTCGTTCATCTAGCACAAAGCGAATGGGTTGCAGGAGAAACTTTTACTCTGGTATCTCAGTCTGTTTCCTAGTGGCGGTTTGAAGTTCCTGCAGTTTTCACTGTAAAACCGAGTTGGAGCTAGTACCTCCCCATATATATGTATGGACTGGAGTTTGCAAATGAAAAGAAACTTTGTGTTCCCAACAAGCTAGGTGAAGTTCGGCTTTCACACACACTTATCTCTCAGAACTGAGCATGTGGAGAGACGTTCGTTCATCTAGCACAAAGGGAACGGGTTGCAGGAGAAACTTTTACTCTGGTTTCTCAGTTGTTTACTAGTGCCGGTTTGAAATTCCTGCAGTTTTCAATGTAAACCCGAGTTGGAGCTAGGACCTCCCCATATATATGTATGGAGTGGAGTTTGCAACTGAAAAGAAACTTTGTATTCCCACCAAGTTGGTGAAGGACGGCTTTCACACACACTTATCTCTCAGAACTGAGCATGTGGAGAGACGTTCGTTCATCTAGCACAAAGGGAACGTGTTGCAGGAGAAACTTTTACTCTGGTTTCTCAGTCTGTTTCCTAGTGCCGGTTTGAAGTTCCTGCAGTTTTCACTGTAAAATCGAGTTGGAGCTAGTACCTCCCCATATATATGTATGGAGTGGAGTTTGCAACTGAAAAGAATCTTTGTGTTCCCCACAAGTTAGGTGAAAGACGGCTTTCACACACACTTATCTCTCAGACCTGAGCATGTGCGGAGACGTTCGTTCATCTAGCACAAATGGAACGGGTTGCAGGAGAAACTATTACTGTGGTTTCTCAGTCTGTTTCCTAGTGCCGGTTTGAAGTTCCTGCAGTTTTCACTGTAAAACCGAGTTGGAGCTAGTACCTCCCCATATATATGTATGGATTGGAGTTTGCAACTGAAAAGAAACTTTGTGTTGCCAACAAGCTAGGTGAAGGACGGCTTTCACACACACTTATCTCTCAGAACTGAGCATGTGGAGAGAAGTTCGTTCATCTAGCACAAAGCGAATGGGTTGCAGGAGAAACTTTTACTCTGGTATCTCAGTCTGTTTCCTAGTGGCGGTTTGAATTTCCTGCAGTTTTCACTGCAAAACCGAGTTGGAGCTAGTACCTCCCCATATATAATTATGGAGTGCAGTTTGCAACTGAAAAGATACTTTGTGTTCCCAACAAGCTAGGTGAAGGACGGCTTTCACACACATTTATCTCTCAGAACTGAGCATGTGGAGAGACGTTCGTTCATCTAGCACAAAGTAAAGGGGTTGCAGGGAAAACTTTTACTCTGGATTCTCAGTCTGTTTCCTAGTGCCGGTTTGAACTTCCTGCAGTTTTCACTGTAAAACCGAGTTGGAGCTTGTACCTCCCCATATATATGTATGGAATGGAGTTTGCAACTGAAAAGAAACTTTGTGTTCCCCACAAGCTAGGTGAAGGACGGCATTCACACACACTTATCTCTCAGAACTGAGCATGTGGAGAGACGTTCGTTCATCTAGCACAAAGGGAACGGTTTGCAGGAAAAACTTTTACTGTGGTTTCTCAGTCTGTTTCCTAGTGCCGGTTTGAAGTTCCTGCATTTTTCACTGTAAAACCGAGTTGGAGCTTGTACCTCCCCATATATATGTATGGACTGGAGTTTGCAAATGAAAAGAAACTTTGTGTTCCCAACAACCTAGGTGAAGTTCGGCTTTCACACACACTTATCTCTCAGAACTGAGCATGTGGAGAGACGTTCGTTCATCTAACACAAAGGGAACGGGTTGCAGGAGAAATTTTACTGTGGTTTCTCAGTCTGTTTCCTAGTGCCGGTTTGAAGTTCCTGCAGTTTTCACTGCAAAACCGAGTTGGAGCTAGTACCTCCCCATATATATTTATGGAGTGCAGTTTTCAACTGAAAAGAAACTTTGTGTTCCCAACAAGTTGGTGAAGGACGGCTTTCACACACACTTATCTCTCAGAACTGAGCATGTGGAGAGAAGTTCGTTCATCTAGCACAAAGCGAATGGGTTGCAGGAGAAACTTTTACTCTGGTATCTCAGTCTGTTTCCTAGTGGCGGTTTGAAGTTCCTGCAGTTTTCACTGCAAAACCGAGTTGGAGCTAGTACCTCCCCATATATAATTATGGAGTGCAGTTTGCAACTGAAAAGATACTTTGTGTTCCCAACAAGCTAGGTGAAGGACGGCTTTCACACACAATAATCTCTCAGAACTGAGCATGTGGAGAGACGTTCGTTCATCTAGCACAAATGGAAGGGGTTGCAGGAGAAACTTTTACTCTGGTTTCTCAGTCTGTTTCCTAGTGCCGGTTTGAACTTCCTGCAGTTTTTACTGTAAAACAGAGTTGGAGCTTGTACCTCCCCATATATATGTATGGAGTGGAGTTTGCAACTGAAAAGAAACTTTGTGTTCCCCACAAGCTAGGTGAAGGACGGCTTTCACACACACTTATCTCTCAGAACTGAGCATGTGGAGAGACTTTCGTTCATCTAGCACAAAGGGACCGGGTTGCAGGAGAAACTTTTACTGTGGTTTCTCAGTCTGTTTCCTAGTGCCGGTTTGAAGTTCCTGCATTTATCACTGTAAAACCGAGTTGGAGCTAGTACCTCCCCATATATATGTATGGACTGGAGTTTGCAAATGAAAAGAAACTTTGTGTTCCCAACAAGATAGGTGAAGTTCGGCATTCACACACACTTATCTCTCAGAACTGAGCATGTGGAGAGACGTTCGTTCATCTAGCACAAAGGGAACGGGTTGCAGGAGAAACTTTTACTCTGGTTTCTCAGTTGTTTACTAGTGCCGGTTTGAAATTCCTGCAGTTTTCACTGTAAACCCGAGTTGGAGCTAGGACCTCCCCATATATATGTATGGAGTGGAGTTTGCAACTGAAAAGAAACTTTGTATTCCCACCAAGTTGGTGAAGGACGGCTTTCACACACACTTATCTCTCAGAACTGAGCATGTGGAGAGACGTTCGTTCATCTAGCACAAAGGGAACGGTTTGCAGGAGAAAATTTTACTCTGGTTTCTCAGTCTGTTTCCTAGTGCCGGTTTGAAGTTCCTGCAGTTTTCACTGTAAAATCGAGTTGGAGCTAGTACCTCCCCATATATATGTATGGAGTGGAGTTTGCAACTGAAAAGAATCTTTGTGTTCCCCACAAGCTAGGTGAAGGACGGCTTTCACACACACTTATCTCTCAGAACTGAGCATGTGCGGAGACGTTCGTTCATCTAGCACAAATGGAACGGGTTGCAGGAGAAACTTTTACTGTGGTTTCTCAGTCAGTTTCCTAGTGCCGGTTTGAAGTTCCTGCAATTTTCACTGTAAAACCGAGTTGGAGCTAGTACCTCCCCATATATATGTATGGATTGGAGTTTGCAACTGAAAAGTAACTTTGTGTTCCCAACAAGCTAGGTGAAGGACGGCTTTCACACACACTTATCTCTCAGAACTGAGCATGTGGAGAGACGTTCGTTCATCTAGCACAAAGTAAAGGGGTTGCAGGGGAATCTTTTACTCTGGATTCTCAGTCTGTTTCCTAGTGCCGGTTTGAACTTCCTGCAGTTTTCAATGTAAAACCGAGTTGGAGCTTGTACCTCCCCATATATATGTATGGAGTGGAGTTTGCAACTGAAAAGAAACTTTGTGTTCCCCACAAGCTAGGTGAAGGACGGCATTCACACACACTTATCTCTCAGATCTGAGCATGTGGAGAGACGTTCGTTCATCTAGCACAAAGGGAACGGGTTGCAGGAGAAACTTTTACTGTGGTTTCTCAGTCTGTTTCCTAGTGGCGGTTTGAAGTTCCTGCATTTATCACTGTAAAACCGAGTTGGAGCTAGTACCTCCCCATATATATGTATGGACTGGAGTTTGCAAATGAAAAGAAACTTTGTGTTCCCAACAACCTAGGTGAAGTTCGGCTTTCACACACACTTATCTCTCAGAACTGAGCATCTGGAGAGACTTTCGTTCATCTAGCAAAAAAGGGAACGGGTTGCAGGAGAAACTTTTACTCTGGTTTCTCAGTTGTTTACTAGTGCCGGTTTGAAGTTCCTGCAGTTTTCACTGTAAACCCGAGTTGGAGCTTGGACCTCCCCATATATATGTATGGAGTGGAGTTTGCAACTGAAAAGAAACTTTGTGTTCCCACCAAGTTGGTGATGGACGGCTTTCACACACACTTATCTCTCAGAAATGAGCATGTGGAGAGACGTTCGTTCATCTAGCACAAAGGGAACGGGTTGCAGGAGAAAATTTACTGTGGTTTCTCAGTCTGTTTCCTAGTGCCGGTTTGAAGTTCCTGCAGTTTTCACTGTAAACCCGAGTTGGATCTAGTACCTCCCCATATATATGTATGGATTGGAGTTTGCAACTGAAAAGAAACTTTGTGTTCCCAACAAGCTAGGTGAAAGATGGCTTTCACACACACTTATCTCTCAGAAATGAGCATGTGGAGAGACGTTCGTTCATCTAGCACAAAGGGAACGGGTTGCAGGAGAAACTTTACTGTGGTTTCTCAGTCTGTTTCCTAGTGCCGGTTTGAAGTTCCTGCAGTATTCACTGTAAACCCGAGTTGGATCTAGTACCTCCCCATATATATGTATGGAGTGGAGTTTGCAACTGAAAAGAAACTTTGTGTTCCCAACAAGCTAGGTGAAGGACGGCTTTCACACACACTTATCTCTCAGAACTGAGCATGTGGAGAGACGTTCGTTCATCTAGCACAAAGGGAACGGGTTGCAGGAGAAACTTTTCCTCTGGTTTCTCAGTCTGTTTCCTAGTGGCGGTTTGAAGTTCCTGCAGTTTTCACTGCAAAACCGAGTTGGAGCTACTACCTCCCCATATATATTTATGGAGTGCAGTTTTCAACTGAAAAGAAACTTTGTGTTCCCAACAAGTTGGTGAAGGACGGCTTTCACACACACTTATCTCTCAGAACTGAGCATGTGGAGAGAAGTTCGTTCATCTAGCACAAAGCGAATGGGTTGCAGGAGAAACTTTTACTCTGCTATCTCAGTCTGTTTCCTAGTGGCGGTTTGAAGTTCCTGCAGTTTTCACTGCAAAACCGAGTTGGAGCTAGTACCTCCCCATATATAATTATGGAGTGCAGTTTGCAACTGAAAAGATACTTTGTGTTCCCAACAAGCTAGGTGAAGGACCGCTTTCACACACAATTATCTCTCAGAACTGAGCATGTGGAGAGACGTTCGTTCATCTAGCACAAGGGAAGGGGTTGCCGGAGAAACTTTTACTCTGGTTTCTCAGTCTGTTTCCTAGTGCCGGTTTGAACTTCCTGCAGTTTTTACTGTAAAACCGAGTTGGAGCTTGTACCTCCCCATATATATGTATGGAGTGGAGTTTGCAACTGAAAAGAAACTTTGTGTTCCCCACAAGCTAGGTGAAGGACGGCTTTCACACACACTTATCTCTCAGAACTGAGCATGTGGAGAGACTTTCGTTCAACTAGCACAAAGGGAACGGGTTGCAGGAGAAACTTTTACTGTGGTTTCTCAGTCTGTTTCCTAGTGCCGGTTTGAATTTCCTGCATTTTTCACTGTAAAACCGAGTTGGAGCTAGTACCTCCCCATATATATGTATGGACTGGAGTTTGCAAATGAAAAGAAACTTTGTGTTCCCAACAAGCTAGGTGAAGTTCGGCTTTCACACACACTTATCTCTCAGAACTGAGCATGTGGAGAGACGTTCGTTCATCTAACACAAAGGGAACGGGTTGCAGGAGAAACTTTTACTCTGGTTTCTCAGTTGTTTACTAGTGCCGGTTTGAAATTCCTGCAGTTTTCACTGTAAACCCGAGTTGGAGCTAGGACCTCCCCATATATATGTATGGAGTGGAGTTTGCAACTGAAAAGAAACTTTGTATTCCCACCAAGTTGGTGAAGGACGGCTTTCACACACACTTATCTCTCAGAACTGAGCATGTGGAGAGACGTTCGTTCATCTAGCACAAAGTGAACGGGTTGCAGGAGAAACTTATACTCTGGTTTCTCAGTCTGTTTCCTAGTGCCGGTTGGAAGTTCCTGCAGTTTTCACTGTAAAATCGAGATGGAGCTAGTACCTCCCCATATATATGTATGGAGTGGAGTTTGCAACTGAAAAGAATCTTTGTGTTCCCCACAAGCTAGGTGAAGGACGGCTTTCACACACACTTATCTCTCAGACCTGAGCATGTGCGGAGACGTTCGTTCATCTAGCACAAATGGAACGGGTTGCAGGAGAAACTTTTACTGTGGTTTCTCAGTCTGTTTCCTAGTGCCGGTTTGAAGTTCCTGCAGTTTTCACTGTAAAACCGAGTTGGAGCTAGTACCTCCCCATATATATGTATGGATTGGAGTTTGCAACTGAAAAGAAACTTTGTGTTCCCAACAAGCTAGGTGAAGGACGGCTTTCACACACACTTATCTCTCAGAACTGAGCATGTGGAGAGACGTTCGTTCATCTAGCACAAAGGGAACGGTTTGCAGGAGAAACTTTTACTCTGGTTTCTCTGTCTGTTTCCTAGTGGCGGTTTGAAGTTCCTGCAGTTTTCACTGCAAAACCGAGTTGGAGCTAGTACCTCCCCATATATATGTATGGAGTGCAGTTTGCAACTGAAAAGAAACTTTGTGTTCCCAACAAGTTGGTGAAGGACGGCTTTCACACACACTTATCTCTCAGAACTGAGCATGTGGAGAGAAGTTCGTTCATCTAGCACAAAGCGAATGGGTTGCAGGAGAAACTTTTACTCTGGTATCTCAGTCTGTTTCCTAGTGGCGGTTTGAAGTTCCTGCAGTTTTCACTGCAAAACCGAGTTGGAGCTAGTACCTCCCCATATATAATTATGGAGTGCAGTTTGCAACTGGAAAGATACTTTGTGTTCCCAACAAGCTAGGTGAAGGACGGCTTTCACACACACTTATTTCTCAGAACTGAGCATGTGGAGAGACGTTCGTTCATCTAGCACAAAGTAAAGGGGTTGCAGGGGAAACTTTTACTCTGGATTCTCAGTCTGTTTCCTAGTGCCGGTTTGAACTTCCTGCAGTTTTCACTGTAAAACCGAGTTGGAGCTTGTACCTCCCCATATATATGTATGGAATGGAGTTTGCAACTGAAAAGAAACTTTGTGTTCCCCACAAGCTAGGTGAAGGACGGCATTCACACACACATATCTCTCAGAACTGAGCATGTGGAGAGACGTTCGTTCATCTAGCACAAAGGGAACGGGTTGCAGTAGAAACTTTTACTGTGGTTTCTCAGTCTGTTTCCTAGTGCCGGTTTGAAGTTCCTGCATTTTTCACTGTAAAACCGAGTTGGAGCTAGTACCTCCCCATATATATGTATGGACTGGAGTTTGCAAATGAAAAGAAACTTTGTGTTCCCAACAACCTAGGTGAAGTTCGGCTTTCACACACACTTATCTCTCAGAACTGAGCATGTGGAGAGACTTTCGTTCATCTAGCAAAAAAGGGAACGGGTTGCAGGAGAATCTTTTACTCTGGTTTCTCAGTTGTTTACTAGTGCTGGTTTGAAGTTCCTGCAGTTTTCACTGTAAACCCGAGTTGGAGCAAGGACCTCCCCATATATATGTATGGAGTGGAGTTTGCAACTGAAAAGAAACTTTGTGTTCCCACCAAGTTGTTGAAGGACGGCTTTCACACACACTTATCTCTCAGAACTGAGCATGTGGAGAGACGTTCGTTCATCTAGCACAAAGGGAACGGGTTGCAGGAGAAACTTTTACTCTGGTTTCTCAGTCTGTTTCCTAGTGCCGGTTTGAAGTTCCTGCAGTTTTCACTGTAAAATCGAGTTGGAGCTAGTACCTCCCCATATATATGTATGGAGTGGAGTTTGCAACTGAAAAGAATCTTTGTGTTCCCCACAAGCTAGGTGAAAGACGGCTTTCACACACACTTTTCTCTCAGACCTGAGCATGTGCGGAGACGTTCGTTCATCTAGCACAAATGGAACGGGTTGCAGGAGAAACTTTTACTGTGGTTTCTCAGTCTGTTTCCTAGTGCCGGTTTGAAGTTCCTGCAGTTTTCACTGTAAAACCGCGTTGGAGCTAGTACCTCCCCATATATATGTATGGATTGGAGTTTGCAACTGAAAAGAAACTTTGTGTTCCCAACAAGCTAGGTGAAGGACGGCTTTCACACACACTTATCTCTCAGAACTGAGCATGTGGAGAGACGTTCGTTCATCTAGCACAAAGGGAACGGTTTGCAGGAGAATCTTTTACTCTGGTTTCTCAGTCTGTTTCCTAGTGGCGGTTTGAAGTTCCTGCAGTTTTCACTGCAAAACCGAGTTGGAGCGAGTACCTCCCCATATATATGTATGGAGTGCAGTTTGAAACTGAAAAGAAACTTTGTGTTCCCAACAAGTTGGTGAAGGACGGCTTTCACACACACTTATCTCTCAGAACTGAGCATGTGGAGAGACGATCATTCATCTAACACAAATGGAACGGGTTGCAGGAAAATCTTTACTGTGGTTTCTCAGTATGTTTCCTAGTGCCGGTTTGAAGTTCCTGCAGTATTCACTGTAAACCCGAGTTGGTGCTATTACCTCCCCATATATATGTATGGAGTGGAGTTTGCAAGTGAAAAGAAACTTTGTGTTCCCAACAAGCTAGGTGAAGGACGGCTTTCACACACACTTATTTCTCAGAACTGAGCATGTGGAGAGACGTTCGTTCATCTAGCACAAAGGGAACGGGTTGCAGGGGAAACTTTTCCTCTGGATTCTCAGTCTGTTTCCTAGTGGCGGTTTGAAGTTCCTGCAGTTTTCACTGCAAAACCGAGTTGGAGCTAGTACCTCCCCATATATATTTATGGAGTGCACTTTGCAACTGAAAAGAAACTTTGTGTTCCCAACAAGTTTGTGAAGGACGGCTTTCACACACACATATCTCTCAGAACTGAGCATGTGGAGAGACGTTCGTTCATCTAGCACAAAGGGAATGGGTTGCAGGAGAAACTTTTACTCTGGTATCTCAGTCTGTTTCCTAGTGGCGGTTTGAAGTTCCTGCAGTTTTCACTGCAAAACCGAGTTGGAGCTAGTACCTCCCCATATATAATTATGGAGTGCAGTTTGCAACTGAAAAGATACTTTGTGTTCCAAACAAGCTAGGTGAAGGACGGCTTTAACACACACTTATCTTTCAGAACTGAGCATGTGGAGAGACGTTCGTTCATCTAGCACAAAGGGAACGGGTTGCTGGAGAAACTTTTACTCTGGTTTCTCAGTTGTTTCCTAGTGCCGGTTTGAAGTTCCTGCAGTTTTCACTGTAAACCCGAGTTGGAGCTAGTACCTCCCCATATATATGTATGGATTGGAGTTGGCAACTGAAAAGAAACTTTGTGTTCCCAACAAGCTAGGTGAAGGTCGGCTTTCACACACACTTATCTCTCAGAACTGAGCATGTGGAGAGACGTTCGTTCATCTAGCACAAATGGAACGGGTTGCAGGAGAAACTTTTACTGTGGTTTCTCAGTCTGTTTCCTAGTGCCGGTTTGAATTTCCTGCAGTTTTCACTGTAAAACCGAGTTGGAGCAAGTACATCCCCATATATATGTATGGAGTGGAGTTTGCAACTGAAAAGAAACTTTGTGTTCCCAACAAGCTAGGTGAAGGACGGCTTTCACACGCACATATCACTCACAACTGAGCATGTGGAGAGACGTTCGTTCATCTAGCACAAAGGGAATGGTTTGCAGGAGAAACTTTTTCTGGTTTTTCAGTCTGTTTCCTAGTGGCGGTTTGAAGTTCCTGCAGGTTTCACTGCAAAACCGAGTTGGAGCTAGTACCTCCCCCTATATATTTATGGAGTGCAGTTTGCAACTGAAAAGAAATTTTGTGTTCCCAACAAGCTATGTGAAGGACGGCTTTCACACACACTTATCTCTCAGAACTGAGCATGTGGAGAGACGTTCGTTCATCTAGCACAAAGGGAACGGTTTGCAGGAGAAACTTTTACTCTGGTTTCTCAGTCTGTTTCCTAGTGCCGTTTTGAAATTCCTGCAGTTTTCAGTGTAAAACCGAGTTGGAGCTATAACCTCCCCATATATATGTATGGAGTGGAGTTTGTAACTGAAAAGAAACTTTGTATTCCCCACAAGCTATGTGAAGTGCGGCTTTCACACACACTTATCTCTCAGAACTGAGCATGTGCGGAGACGTTCGTTCATCTAGCACAAAAGGAACGGGTTGCAGGATAAACTTTTACTGTGGTT
Source organism: Camelus dromedarius (assembly GCF_036321535.1). Classification (NCBI taxonomy): domain Eukaryota; kingdom Metazoa; phylum Chordata; class Mammalia; order Artiodactyla; family Camelidae; genus Camelus; species Camelus dromedarius. Next base: position 1,440,181 of record NW_026989819.1, on the reverse strand, counting down.
TCACAGTCTGTTTCCTAGTGCCGGTTTGAAGTTCCTGCATTTTTCACTGCAAAACCGAGTTGGAGCTAGTACTTCCCCCTATATATTTATGGAGTGCAGTTTGCAACTGAAAAGAAATTTTGTGTTCCCAACAAGCTAGGTGAAGGACGGCTTTCACACACAATTATCTCTCAGACCTGAGCATGTGCGGAGACGTTCGTTCATCTAGCACAAAGGGAACGGGTTGCAGGAGAAACTTTTACTCTGGTTTCTCAGTCTGTTTCCTAGTGCCGGTTTGACGTTCCTGCAGTTTTCAGTGTAAAACCGAGTTGGAGCTAGTACCACCCCATATATATGTATGGAGTGGAGTTTGCAACTGAAGAGAACCTTTGTGTTCCCCACAAGCTAGGTGAAGGACGGCTTTCACACACACTTATCTCTCAGAACTGAGCATGTGGAGAAACGTTCGTTCATCTAGCACAAAGGGAACGGGTTGCAGGAGAAACTTTTCCTCTGGTTTCTCAGTCTGTTTCCTAGTGGCGGTTTGAAGTTCCTGCAGTTTTCACTGCAAAACCGAGTTGGAGCTAGTACCTCCCCCAATATATTTATGGAGTGCAGTTTGCAACTGAAAAGAAATTTTGTGTTCCCAACAAGCTATGTGAAGGACGGCTTTCACACACATTTATCTCTCAGAACTGAGCATGTGGAGAGACGTTCGTTCATCTAGCACAAAGGGAACGGGTTGCAGGAGAAACTTTTACACTGGTTTCTCAGTCTGTTTCCAAGTGCCGTTTTGAAATTCCTGCAGTTTTCAGTGTAAAACCGAGTTGGAGCTATTACATCCCCATATATATGTATGGAGTGGAGTTTGCAACTGAAAAGAAACTTTGTGTTCCCCACAAGCTAGGTGAAGGACGGCTTTCACACACACTTATCTCTCAGACCTGAGCATGTGCGGAGACGTTCGTTCATCTAGCACAAAGGGAACGGGTTGCAGGAGAAACTTTTACTCTGGTTTCTCAGTCTGTTTACTAGTGCCGGTTTGAAGTTCCTGCAGTTTTCACTGTAAACCCGAGTTGGAGCTAGTAAATCCCCATATATATGTATGGAGTGGAGTTTGCAACTGAAAAGAAACTTTGTGTTCCCACCAAGATAGGTGAAGGACGGCTTTCACACACACTTATCTCTCAGAACTGAGCATGTGGAGAGACGTTCGTTCATCTAACACAAAGGGAACGGGTTGCAGGAGAAACTTTACTGTGGTTTCTCAGTCTGTTTCCTAGTGCCGGTTTGAAGTTCCTGCAGTATTCACTGTAAACCCGAGTTGGAGCTAGTACCTCCCCATATATATGTATGGAGTGGAGTTTGCAACTGAAAAGAAACTTTGTGTTCCCAACAAGCTAGGTGAAGTTCGGCTTTCACATAAACTTATCTCTCAGAACTGAGCATGTGGAGAGACTTTCGTTCATCTAGCACAAAGGGAACGGGTTGCAGGAGAAAATTTTACTCTGGTTTTTCAGTCTGTTTACTAGTGCCGGTTTGAAGTTCCTGCAGTTTTCACTGTAAACCCGAGTTGGAGCTAGTAAATCCCCATATATATGTATGGAGTGGAGTTTGCAACTGAAAAGAAACTTTGTGTTCCCACCAAGATAGGTGAAGGACGGCTTTCACACACACTTATCTCTCAGAACTGAGCATGTGGACAGACGTTCGTTCATCTAACACAAAAGGAACGGGTTGCAGGAGAAACTTTACTGTGGTTTCTCAGTCTGTTTCCTAGTGCCGGTTTGAATTTCCTGCAGTATTCACTGTAAACCCGAGTTGGAGCTAGTACCTCCCCATATATATGTATGGAGTGGAGTTTGCAACTGAAAAGAAACTTTGTGTTCCCAACAAGCTAGGTGAAGGACGGCTTTCACACACACTTATCTCTCAGAACTGAGCATGTGGAGAAACGTTCGTTCATCTAGCACAAAGGGAACGGGTTGCAGGAGAAGCTTTTCCTCTGGTTTCTCAGTCTGGTTCCTAGTGGCGGTTTGAAGTTCCTGCAGTTTTCAGTGTAAAACCGAGTTGGAGCTAGTACCACCCCATATATATGTATGGAGTGGAGTTTGCAACTGAAAAGAACCTTTGTGTTCCCCACAAGCTAGGTGAAGGACGGCTTTCACACACACTTATCTCTCAGACCTGAGCATGTGCGGAGACGTTCGTTCATCTAGCACAAAGGGAACGGGTTGCAGTAGAAACTTTTACTGTGGTTTCTCAGTCTGTTTCCTAGTGCCGGTTTGAAGTTCCTGCAGTTTTCACTGTAAACCCGAGTTGGAGCTAGTAAATCCCCATATATATGTATGGAGTGGAGTTTGCAACTGAAAAGAAACTTTGTGTTCCCAACAAGATAGGTGAAGAACGGCTTTCACACACACTTGTCTCTAAGAACTGAGCATGTGGAGAGACGTTTGTTCATCTAACACAAAGGGAACGGGTTGCAGGAGAAACTTTACTGTGGTTTCTCAGTCTGTTTCCTAGTGCCGGTTTGAAGTTCCTGCAGTATTCACTGTAAACCCGAGTTGGAGCTAGTACCTCCCCATATATATGTATGGAGTGGAGTTTGCAACTGAAAAGAAACTTTGTGTTCCCAACAAGCTAGGTGAAGGACGGCTTTCACACACACTTATCTCTCAGAACTGAGCATGTGGAGAAACGTTCGTTCATCTAGCACAAAGGGAACGGGTTGCAGGAGAAACTTTTCCTCTGGTTTCTCAGTCTGTTTCCTAGTGGCTGTTTGAAGTTCCTGCAGTTTTCACTGCAAAACCGAGTTGGAGCTAGTACCTCCCCATATATATTTATGGAGTGCAGTTTGCAACTGAAATGAAACTTTGTGTTCCCAACAAGCTAGGTGAAGGACGGCTTTCACACACACTTATCTCTCAGAACTGAGCATGTGGAGAGACGTTCGTTCATCTAGCACAAAGGGAACGGGTTTCAGGAGAAACTTTTCCTCTGGTTTCTCAGTCTGTTTCCTAGTGGCGGTTTGAAGTTCCTGCAGTTTTCACTGCAAAACCGATTTGAAGCTAGTACCTCCCCATATATATTTATGGAGTGCAGTTTGCAACTGAAAAGATACTTTGTGTTCCCAACAAGCTAGGTGAAGAACGGCTTTCACACACACTTATCTCTCAGAACTGAGCATGTGGAGAGACGTTCGTTCATCTAGCACAAAGGGAACGGGTTGCAGGAGAAACTTTTACTCTGGTTTCTCAGTCTGTTTCCTAGTGTCGGTTTGAATTTCCTGCAATTTTCACTGTAAAACCGAGTTGGAGCTAGTACCTCCCCATATATATGTATGGAGTGGAGTTTGCAACTGAAAAGAAACTTTGTGTTCCCAACAAGCTAGGTGAAGGACGGCTTTCACACACACTTATCTCTCAGAACTGAGCATGTGGAGAGACGTTCGTTCATCTAGCACAAAGGGAACGGGTTGAAGGAGAAACTTTTACTCTGGTTTCTCAGTCTGTTTCCTAGTGTCGGTTGGAAGTTCCTGCAGTTTTCACTGTAAAACCGAGTTGGAGCTATTACCTCCACATATATATTTATGGAGTGGAGTTTGCAACTGAAAAGAAACTTTGTGTTCACAACAAGCTAGGTGAAGGAAGGCTTTCACACACACTTATCTCTCAGACCTGAGCATGTGGGGAGACGTTCGTTCATCTAGCACAAAGGGAACGGGTTGCAGGAGAAACTTTTACTCTGGTTTCTCAGTCTGTTTCCTAGTGTCGGTTTGAAGTTCCTGCAGTTTTCACTGTAAAACCGAGTTGGAGCTAGTACCTCCCCATATATATGTATGGAGTGGAGTTTGCAACTGAAAAGAATCTTTGTGTTCCCAACAAGCTAGGTGAAGGACGGTTTTCACACACACTTATCTCTCAGAACTGAGCATGTGGAGAGACGTTCGTTCATCTAGCACAAAGGGAATGGGTTGTAGGGAAACTTTTACTCTGGTTTTTCAGTCTGTTTCCTAGTGGCGGTTTGAATTTCCTGCAGTTTTCTCTGCAAAACCGAGTTAGAGCTAGTACCTCCCCCTATATATTTATGGAGTGCAGTTTGCATCTGAAAAGAAATTTTGTGTTCCCAACAAGCTAGGTGTAAGACGGCTTTCACACACACTTATCTCTCAGAACTGAGCATGTGGAGAGACGTTCGTTCATCTAGCACAAAGGGAACGGGTTGCAGGAGAAACTTTTACTCTGGTCTCTCAGTCTGTTTCCTAGTGCCGGTTTGAAGTTCCTGCAGTTTTCAGTGTAAAATCGAGTTGGATCTAGTACCTCCCCATATATATGTATGGAGTGGAGTTTTCAACTGAAAAGAAACTTTGTGTTCACCACAAGCTAGGTGAAGGACGGCTTTCACACACACTTATCTCTCAGAACTGAGCATGTGGAGAGACGTTCGTTCATCTAGCACAAAGGGAACGGGTTGCAGGAGAAACTTTTCCTCTGGATTCTCAGTCTGTTTCCAAGTGGCGGTTTGAAGTTCCTGCAGTTTTCACTGCAAAACCGAGTTGGAGCTAGTACATCCCCATATATATTTTTGGAGTGCAGTTTGCAACTGAAAAGAAACTTTGTGTTCCCAACAAGTTGGAGAAGGACGGCTTTCACACACACTTATCTCTCAGAACTGAGCATGTGGAGAGACGTTCGTTCATCTAGCACAAAGGGAATGGGTTGCAGGAGAAACTTTTCCTCTGGTTTCTCAGTCTGTTTCCTAGTGGCGGTTTGAAGTTCCTGCAGTTTTCACTGCAAAACCGAGTTGGAGCTAGTACCTCCCCTTATATATTTATGGAGTGCCGTTTGCAACTGAAAAGATACTTTGTGTTCCCAACAAGCTAGGTGAAGGACGGCTTTCACACACACTTATCTCTCAGAACTGAGCATGTGGAGAGACGTTCGTTCATCTAGCACAAAGGGAACGTGTTGCAGGAGAAACTTTTACTCTGGTTTCTCAGTCTGTTTCCTAGTGTCCGTTTGAAGTTCCTGCAGTTTTCACTGTAAAACCGAGTTGGAGCTAGTACCTCCCCATATATATGTATGGAGTGGAGTTTGCAACTGAAAAGAAACTTTGTGTTCCCAACAAGCTAGGTGAAGGACGGCTTTCACACACACTTATCTCTCAGACCTGAGCATGTGGGGAGAAGTTCGTTCATCTAGCACAAAGGGAACGGGTTGCAGGAGAAACTTTTACTGTGGTTTCTCAGTCTGTTTCCTAGTGCCGGTTTGAAGTTCCTGCATTTTTCACTGTAAAACCGAGTTGGAGCTTGTACCTCCCCATATATATGTATGGAGTGGAGTTGGCTACTGAAAAGAAACTTTCTGTTCCCAACAAGCTAGGTGAAGTTCGGCTTTCACACACACTTATCTCTCAGAAATGAGCATGTGGAGAGACGTTCGTTCATCTAGCACAAATGGAACGGGTTGCAGGAGAAACTTTTACTGTGGTTTCTCAGTCTGTTTCCTAGTGCCAGTTTGAAGTTCCTGCAATTTTCACTGTAAAACCGAGTTGGAGCTTGTAACACCCCTTTTTTATGTATGGAGTGGAGTTTGCAACTGAAAAGAATCTTTGTGTTCCCACCAAGATAGGTGAAGGACGGCTTTCACACACACTTATCTCTCACAACTGAGCATTTGGAGAGACGTTCGTTCATCTAGCACAAATGGAACGGGTTGCAGGAGAAACTTTTACTGTGGTTTCTCAGTCTGTTTCCTAGTGCCGGTTTGAAGTTCCTGCAGTTTTCACTGCAAAACCGAGTTGGAGCTAGTACCTCCCCATATATATGTATGGAGTGGAGTTTGCAACTGAAAAGAATCTTTGTGTTCCCAACAAGCTAGGTGAAGGACGGCTTTCACACACACATATCTCTCAGAACTGAGCATGTGGAGAGACGTTCGTTCATCTAGCACAAAGGGAATGGTTTTCAGGGAAACTTTTACTCTGGTTTTTCAGTCTGTTTCCTAGTGGCGGTTTGAAGATCCTGCAGTTTTCACTGCAAAACCTAGTTGGAGCTAGTACCTCCCCCTATATATTTATGGAGTGCAGTTTGCAACTGAAAAGAAATTTTGTGTTCCCAACAAGCTAGGTGAAGGACGGCTTTCACACACACTTATCTCTCAGAACTGAGCATGTGGAGAGACGTTCGTTCATCTAGCACAAAGGGAACGGGTTGCAGGAGAAACTTTTACTCTGGTTTCTCAGTCTGTTTCCTATTGCCGGTTTGAAGTTCCTGCAGTTTTCACTGTAAAACCGAGTTGGGGCTAGTACCTCCCCATATATATGTATGGAGTGGAGTTTGCAACTGAAAAGAAACTTTGTGTTCCCCACAAGCTAGGTGAAGGACGGCTTTCACACACACTTATCTCTCAGAACTGAGCATGTGCGGAGACGTTCGTTCATCTAGCACAAAGGGAACGGGTTGCAGGAGAAACTTTTACTCTGGTTTCTCAGTCTGTTTCCTAGTGTCGGTTTGAAGTTCCTGCAGTTTTCACTGTAAAACCGAGTTGGAGCTAGTACCTCCCCATATTTATGTATGGAGTGGATTTGCAACTGAAAAGAAACTTTGTGTTCCCAACAAGCTAGGTGAAGGACGGCTTTCACACACACTTATCTCTCAGAAATGAGCATGTGGGGAGACGTTCGTTCATCTAGCACAAAGGGAACAAGTTGCAGGAGAAACTTTTACTGTGGTTTCTCAGTCTGTTTCCTAGTGCCGGTTTGAAATTCCTGCAGTTTTCACTGTAAAACCGAGTTGGAGCTTGTACCTCCCCATATATATTTATGGAGTGGAGTTTGCAACTGAAAAGAAACTTTGTGTTCCCAACAAGCTATTTGAAGGACGGCTTTCACACACATTTATCTCTCAGAACTGAGCGTGTGGAGAGACGTTCGTTCATCTAGCACAAAGTGAACGGGTTGCAGGAGAAACTTTTACTCTGGTTTCTCAGTCTGTTTCCTAGTGCCGGTTTGAAGTTCCTGAGGTTTTCACTGTAAAACCGAGTTGGAGCTAGTACCTACCCATATATATGTATGGAGTGGAGTTTGCAACTGAAAAGAAACTTTGTGTTCCAAACAAGCTAGTTGAATTACGGCTTTCACACACACTTATCTCTCAAAAATGAGCATGTGGAGAGACGTTCGTTCATCTAGCACAAAGGGAACGGGTTGCAGGAGAAACTTTTACTCTGGTCTCTCAGTCTGTTTCCTAGTGCCGGTTTGAAGTTCCTGCAGTTTTCAGTGTAAAACCGAGTTGGATCTAGTACCTCCCCATATATATGTATGGAGTGGAGTTTTCAACTGAAAAGAAACTTTGTGTTCACCACAAGCTAGGTGAAGGACGGCTTTCACACACACTTATCTCTCAGAACTGAGCATGTGGAGAGACGTTCGTTCATCTAGCACAAAGGGAACGGGTTGCAGGAGAAACTTTTCCTCTGGATTCTCAGTCTGTTTCCAAGTGGCGGTTTGAAGTTCCTGCAGTTTTCACTGCAAAACCGAGTTGGAGCTAGTACATCCCCATATATATTTTTGGAGTGCAGTTTGCAACTGAAAAGAAACTTTGTGTTCCCAACAAGTTGGAGAAGGACGGCTTTCACACACACTTATCTCTCAGAACTGAGCATGTGGAGAGACGTTCGTTCATCTAGCACAAAGGGAATGGGTTGCAGTAGAAACTTTTCCTCTGGTTTCTCAGTCTGTTTCCTAGTGGCGGTTTGAAGTTCCTGCAGTTTTCACTGCAAAACCGAGTTGGAGCTAGTACCTCCCCTTATATATTTATGGAGTGCCGTTTGCAACTGAAAAGATACTTTGTGTTCCCAACAAGCTAGGTGAAGGACGGCTTTCACACACACTTATCTCTCAGAACTGAGCATGTGGAGAGACGTTCGTTCATCTAGCACAAAGGGAACGTGTTGCAGGAGAAACTTTTACTCTGGTTTCTCAGTCTGTTTCCTAGTGTCCGTTTGAAGTTCCTGCAGTTTTCACTGTAAAACCGAGTTGGAGCTAGTACCTCCCCATATATATGTATGGAGTGGAGTTTGCAACTGAAAAGAAACTTTGTGTTCCCAACAAGCTAGGTGAAGGACGGCTTTCACACACACTTATCTCTCAGACCTGAGCATGTGGGGAGAAGTTCGTTCATCTAGCACAAAGGGAACGGGTTGCAGGAGAAACTTTTACTGTGGTTTCTCAGTCTGTTTCCTAGTGCCGGTTTGAAGTTCCTGCATTTTTCACTGTAAAACCGAGTTGGAGCTTGTACCTCCCCATATATATGTATGGAGTGGAGTTGGCTACTGAAAAGAAACTTTCTGTTCCCAACAAGCTAGGTGAAGTTCGGCTTTCACACACACTTATCTCTCAGAAATGAGCATGTGGAGAGACGTTCGTTCATCTAGCACAAATGGAACGGGTTGCAGGAGAAACTTTTACTGTGGTTTCTCAGTCTGTTTCCTAGTGCCAGTTTGAAGTTCCTGCAATTTTCACTGTAAAACCGAGTTGGAGCTTGTAACACCCCTTTTTTATGTATGGAGTGGAGTTTGCAACTGAAAAGAATCTTTGTGTTCCCACCAAGATAGGTGAAGGACGGCTTTCACACACACTTATCTCTCACAACTGAGCATTTGGAGAGACGTTCGTTCATCTAGCACAAATGGAACGGGTTGCAGGAGAAACTTTTACTGTGGTTTCTCAGTCTGTTTCCTAGTGCCGGTTTGAAGTTCCTGCAGTTTTCACTGCAAAACCGAGTTGGAGCTAGTACCTCCCCATATATATGTATGGAGTGGAGTTTGCAACTGAAAAGAATCTTTGTGTTCCCAACAAGCTAGGTGAAGGACGGCTTTCACACACACATATCTCTCAGAACTGAGCATGTGGAGAGACGTTCGTTCATCTAGCACAAAGGGAATGGTTTTCAGGGAAACTTTTACTCTGGTTTTTCAGTCTGTTTCCTAGTGGCGGTTTGAAGATCCTGCAGTTTTCACTGCAAAACCTAGTTGGAGCTAGTACCTCCCCCTATATATTTATGGAGTGCAGTTTGCAACTGAAAAGAAATTTTGTGTTCCCAACAAGCTAGGTGAAGGACGGCTTTCACACACACTTATCTCTCAGAACTGAGCATGTGGAGAGACGTTCGTTCATCTAGCACAAAGGGAACGGGTTGCAGGAGAAACTTTTACTCTGGTTTCTCAGTCTGTTTCCTAGTGCTGGTTTGAAGTTCCTGCAGTTTTCACTGTAAAACACAGTTGGAGCTAGTACCTCCCCATATATATGCATGGAGTGGTGTTTGCAACTGAAAAGAAACTTTGTGTTCCCAACAAGCTAGGTGAAGGACGGCTTTCACACACACTTATCTCTCAGAACTGAGCATGTGGAGAGACGTTCGTTCATCTAGCACAAAGGGAACGGGTTGCAGGAGAAACTTTTACTCTGGTTTCTCAGTCTGTTTCCTAGTGCTGGTTTGAAGTTCCTGCAGTTTTCACTGTAAAACACAGTTGGAGCTAGTACCTCCCCATATATATGTATGGAGTGCAGTTTGAAACTGAAAAGAAACTTTGTGTTCCCAACAAGTTGGTGAAGGACGGCTTTCACACACACTTATCTCTCAGAACTGAGCATGTGGAGAGACGATCATTCATCTAACACAAATGGAACGGGTTGCAGGAAAATCTTTACTGTGGTTTCTCAGTATGTTTCCTAGTGCCGGTTTGAAGTTCCTGCAGTATTCACTGTAAACCCGAGTTGGTGCTATTACCTCCCCATATATATGTATGGAGTGGAGTTTGCAAGTGAAAAGAAACTTTGTGTTCCCAACAAGCTAGGTGAAGGACGGCTTTCACACACACTTATTTCTCAGAACTGAGCATGTGGAGAGACGTTCGTTCATCTAGCACAAAGGGAACGGGTTGCAGGGGAAACTTTTCCTCTGGATTCTCAGTCTGTTTCCTAGTGGCGGTTTGAAGTTCCTGCAGTTTTCACTGCAAAACCGAGTTGGAGCTAGTACCTCCCCATATATATTTATGGAGTGCACTTTGCAACTGAAAAGAAACTTTGTGTTCCCAACAAGTTTGTGAAGGACGGCTTTCACACACACATATCTCTCAGAACTGAGCATGTGGAGAGACGTTCGTTCATCTAGCACAAAGGGAATGGGTTGCAGGAGAAACTTTTACTCTGGTATCTCAGTCTGTTTCCTAGTGGCGGTTTGAAGTTCCTGCAGTTTTCACTGCAAAACCGAGTTGGAGCTAGTACCTCCCCATATATAATTATGGAGTGCAGTTTGCAACTGAAAAGATACTTTGTGTTCCCAACAAGCTAGGTGAAGGACGGCTTTAACACACACTTATCTTTCAGAACTGAGCATGTGGAGAGACGTTCGTTCATCTAGCACAAAGGGAACGGGTTGCTGGAGAAACTTTTACTCTGGTTTCTCAGTTGTTTCCTAGTGCCGGTTTGAAGTTCCTGCAGTTTTCACTGTAAACCCGAGTTGGAGCTAGTACCTCCCCATATATATGTATGGATTGGAGTTGGCAACTGAAAAGAAACTTTGTGTTCCCAACAAGCTAGGTGAAGGTCGGCTTTCACACACACTTATCTCTCAGAACTGAGCATGTGGAGAGACGTTCGTTCATCTAGCACAAATGGAACGGGTTGCAGGAGAAACTTTTACTGTGGTTTCTCAGTCTGTTTCCTAGTGCCGGTTTGAATTTCCTGCAGTTTTCACTGTAAAACCGAGTTGGAGCAAGTACATCCCCATATATATGTATGGAGTGGAGTTTGCAACTGAAAAGAAACTTTGTGTTCCCAACAAGCTAGGTGAAGGACGGCTTTCACACGCACATATCACTCACAACTGAGCATGTGGAGAGACGTTCGTTCATCTAGCACAAAGGGAATGGTTTGCAGGAGAAACTTTTTCTGGTTTTTCAGTCTGTTTCCTAGTGGCGGTTTGAAGTTCCTGCAGGTTTCACTGCAAAACCGAGTTGGAGCTAGTACCTCCCCCTATATATTTATGGAGTGCAGTTTGCAACTGAAAAGAAATTTTGTGTTCCCAACAAGCTATGTGAAGGACGGCTTTCACACACACTTATCTCTCAGAACTGAGCATGTGGAGAGACGTTCGTTCATCTAGCACAAAGGGAACGGTTTGCAGGAGAAACTTTTACTCTGGTTTCTCAGTCTGTTTCCTAGTGCCGTTTTGAAATTCCTGCAGTTTTCAGTGTAAAACCGAGTTGGAGCTATAACCTCCCCATATATATGTATGGAGTGGAGTTTGTAACTGAAAAGAAACTTTGTATTCCCCACAAGCTATGTGAAGTGCGGCTTTCACACACACTTATCTCTCAGAACTGAGCATGTGCGGAGACGTTCGTTCATCTAGCACAAAAGGAACGGGTTGCAGGATAAACTTTTACTGTGGTTTCACAGTCTGTTTCCTAGTGCCGGTTTGAAGTTCCTGCATTTTTCACTGCAAAACCGAGTTGGAGCTAGTACTTCCCCCTATATATTTATGGAGTGCAGTTTGCAACTGAAAAGAAATTTTGTGTTCCCAACAAGCTAGGTGAAGGACGGCTTTCACACACAATTATCTCTCAGACCTGAGCATGTGCGGAGACGTTCGTTCATCTAGCACAAAGGGAACGGGTTGCAGGAGAAACTTTTACTCTGGTTTCTCAGTCTGTTTCCTAGTGCCGGTTTGACGTTCCTGCAGTTTTCAGTGTAAAACCGAGTTGGAGCTAGTACCACCCCATATATATGTATGGAGTGGAGTTTGCAACTGAAGAGAACCTTTGTGTTCCCCACAAGCTAGGTGAAGGACGGCTTTCACACACACTTATCTCTCAGAACTGAGCATGTGGAGAAACGTTCGTTCATCTAGCACAAAGGGAACGGGTTGCAGGAGAAACTTTTCCTCTGGTTTCTCAGTCTGTTTCCTAGTGGCGGTTTGAAGTTCCTGCAGTTTTCACTGCAAAACCGAGTTGGAGCTAGTACCTCCCCCAATATATTTATGGAGTGCAGTTTGCAACTGAAAAGAAATTTTGTGTTCCCAACAAGCTATGTGAAGGACGGCTTTCACACACATTTATCTCTCAGAACTGAGCATGTGGAGAGACGTTCGTTCATCTAGCACAAAGGGAACGGGTTGCAGGAGAAACTTTTACACTGGTTTCTCAGTCTGTTTCCAAGTGCCGTTTTGAAATTCCTGCAGTTTTCAGTGTAAAACCGAGTTGGAGCTATTACATCCCCATATATATGTATGGAGTGGAGTTTGCAACTGAAAAGAAACTTTGTGTTCCCCACAAGCTAGGTGAAGGACGGCTTTCACACACACTTATCTCTCAGACCTGAGCATGTGCGGAGACGTTCGTTCATCTAGCACAAAGGGAACGGGTTGCAGGAGAAACTTTTACTCTGGTTTCTCAGTCTGTTTACTAGTGCCGGTTTGAAGTTCCTGCAGTTTTCACTGTAAACCCGAGTTGGAGCTAGTAAATCCCCATATATATGTATGGAGTGGAGTTTGCAACTGAAAAGAAACTTTGTGTTCCCACCAAGATAGGTGAAGGACGGCTTTCACACACACTTATCTCTCAGAACTGAGCATGTGGAGAGACGTTCGTTCATCTAACACAAAGGGAACGGGTTGCAGGAGAAACTTTACTGTGGTTTCTCAGTCTGTTTCCTAGTGCCGGTTTGAAGTTCCTGCAGTATTCACTGTAAACCCGAGTTGGAGCTAGTACCTCCCCATATATATGTATGGAGTGGAGTTTGCAACTGAAAAGAAACTTTGTGTTCCCAACAAGCTAGGTGAAGTTCGGCTTTCACATAAACTTATCTCTCAGAACTGAGCATGTGGAGAGACTTTCGTTCATCTAGCACAAAGGGAACGGGTTGCAGGAGAAAATTTTACTCTGGTTTTTCAGTCTGTTTACTAGTGCCGGTTTGAAGTTCCTGCAGTTTTCACTGTAAACCCGAGTTGGAGCTAGTAAATCCCCATATATATGTATGGAGTGGAGTTTGCAACTGAAAAGAAACTTTGTGTTCCCACCAAGATAGGTGAAGGACGGCTTTCACACACACTTATCTCTCAGAACTGAGCATGTGGACAGACGTTCGTTCATCTAACACAAAAGGAACGGGTTGCAGGAGAAACTTTACTGTGGTTTCTCAGTCTGTTTCCTAGTGCCGGTTTGAATTTCCTTCAGTATTCACTGTAAACCCGAGTTGGAGCTAGTACCTCCCCATATATATGTATGGAGTGGAGTTTGCAACTGAAAAGAAACTTTGTGTTCCCAACAAGCTAGGTGAAGGACGGCTTTCACACACACTTATCTCTCAGAACTGAGCATGTGGAGAAACGTTCGTTCATCTAGCACAAAGGGAACGGGTTGCAGGAGAAGCTTTTCCTCTGGTTTCTCAGTCTGGTTCCTAGTGGCGGTTTGAAGTTCCTGCAGTTTTCAGTGTAAAACCGAGTTGGAGCTAGTACCACCCCATATATATGTATGGAGTGGAGTTTGCAACTGAAAAGAACCTTTGTGTTCCCCACAAGCTAGGTGAAGGACGGCTTTCACACACACTTATCTCTCAGACCTGAGCATGTGCGGAGACGTTCGTTCATCTAGCACAAAGGGAACGGGTTGCAGTAGAAACTTTTACTGTGGTTTCTCAGTCTGTTTCCTAGTGCCGGTTTGAAGTTCCTGCAGTTTTCACTGTAAACCCGAGTTGGAGCTAGTAAATCCCCATATATATGTATGGAGTGGAGTTTGCAACTGAAAAGAAACTTTGTGTTCCCAACAAGATAGGTGAAGGACGGCTTTCACACACACTTGTCTCTAAGAACTGAGCATGTGGAGAGACGTTTGTTCATCTAACACAAAGGGAACGGGTTGCAGGAGAAACTTTACTGTGGTTTCTCAGTCTGTTTCCTAGTGCCGGTTTGAAGTTCCTGCAGTATTCACTGTAAACCCGAGTTGGAGCTAGTACCTCCCCATATATATGTATGGAGTGGAGTTTGCAACTGAAAAGAAACTTTGTGTTCCCAACAAGCTAGGTGAAGGACGGCTTTCACACACACTTATCTCTCAGAACTGAGCATGTGGAGAAACGTTCGTTCATCTAGCACAAAGGGAACGGGTTGCAGGAGAAACTTTTCCTCTGGTTTCTCAGTCTGTTTCCTAGTGGCTGTTTGAAGTTCCTGCAGTTTTCACTGCAAAACCGAGTTGGAGCTAGTACCTCCCCATATATATTTATGGAGTGCAGTTTGCAACTGAAATGAAACTTTGTGTTCCCAACAAGCTAGGTGAAGGACGGCTTTCACACACACTTATCTCTCAGAACTGAGCATGTGGAGAGACGTTCGTTCATCTAGCACAAAGGGAACGGGTTTCAGGAGAAACTTTTCCTCTGGTTTCTCAGTCTGTTTCCTAGTGGCGGTTTGAAGTTCCTGCAGTTTTCACTGCAAAACCGATTTGAAGCTAGTACCTCCCCATATATATTTATGGAGTGCAGTTTGTAACTGAAAAGATACTTTGTGTTCCCAACAAGCTAGGTGAAGAACGGCTTTCACACACACTTATCTCTCAGAACTGAGCATGTGGAGAGACGTTCGTTCATCTAGCACAAAGGGAACGGGTTGCAGGAGAAACTTTTACTCTGGTTTCTCAGTCTGTTTCCTAGTGTCGGTTTGAATTTCCTGCAATTTTCACTGTAAAACCGAGTTGGAGCTAGTACCTCCCCATATATATGTATGGAGTGGAGTTTGCAACTGAAAAGAAACTTTGTGTTCCCAACAAGCTAGGTGAAGGACGGCTTTCACACACACTTATCTCTCAGAACTGAGCATGTGGAGAGACGTTCGTTCATCTAGCACAAAGGGAACGGGTTGAAGGAGAAACTTTTACTCTGGTTTCTCAGTCTGTTTCCTAGTGTCGGTTGGAAGTTCCTGCAGTTTTCACTGTAAAACCGAGTTGGAGCTATTACCTCCACATATATATTTATGGAGTGGAGTTTGCAACTGAAAAGAAACTTTGTGTTCACAACAAGCTAGGTGAAGGAAGGCTTTCACACACACTTATCTCTCAGACCTGAGCATGTGGGGAGACGTTCGTTCATCTAGCACAAAGGGAACGGGTTGCAGGATAAACTTTTACTGTGGTTTCTCAGTCTGTTTCCTAGTGCCGGTTTGAAGTTCCTGCATTTTTCACTGTAAAACAGAGTTGGAGCTAGTACCTCCCCATATATATGTATGGATTGGAGTTGGCAACTGAAAAGAAACTTTGTGTTCCCAACAAGCTAGGTGAAGGTCGGCTTTCACACACACATATCTCTCAGAACTGAGCATGTGGAGAGACGTTCGTTCATCTAGCACAAATGGAACGGGTTGCAGGAGAAACTTTTACTGTGGTTTCTCAGTCTGTTTCCTAGTGCCGGTTTGAAGTTCCTGCAGTTTTCACTGTAAAACCGAGTTGGAGCTAGTACCTCCCCATATATATGTATGGAGTGGAGTTTGAAACTGAAAAGAAACTATGTGTTCCCAACAAGCTAGGTGAAGGACGGCTTTCACACACACTTATCTCTCACAACTGAGCATGTGGAGAGAAGTTCGTTCATCTAGCACAAAGGGAATGGGTTGCAGGAGAAACTATTACACTGGTTTTTCAGTCTGTTTCCTAGTGGCGTTTTGAAGTTCCTGCAGTTTTCACTGCAAAACCGAGTTGGAGCTAGTACCTCCCCCTATATATTTAAGGAGTGCAGTTTGCAACTGAAAAGAAATTTTGTGTTCCCAACAAGCTAGGTGAAGGACGGCTTTCACACACACTTATCACTCAGAACTGAGCATGTGGAGAGACGTTCGTTCATCTAGCACAAAGGGAACGGGTTGCAGGAGAAACTTTTACTCTGGTTTCTCTGTCTGTTTCCTAGTGACGGTTTGAAGTTCCTGCAGTTTTCAGTGTAAAACCGATTTGGAGCTAGTACCTACCCATATATATGTATGGAGTGGAGTTTGCAACTGAAAAGAAACTTTGTGTTCCCCACAAGCTAGGTGAAGGACGGCTTTCACACACACTTATCTCTCAGAACTGAGCATGTGCGGAGACGTTCGTTCATCTAGCACAAAGGGAACGGGTTGCAGGAGAAACTTTTACTGTGGTTTCTCAGTCTGTTTCCTAGTGCCGGTTTGAAGTTCCTGCAGTTTTCACTGCAAAACCGAGTTGGAGCTAGTACCTCCCCCTATATATTTATGGAGTGCAGTTTGGAACTGAAAAGAAATTTTGTGTTCCCAACAAGCTAGGTGAAGGACGGCTTTCACACACACTTATATCTCACAACTGAGCATATGGAGAGACGTTCGTTCATCTAGCACAAATGGAACGGGTTGCAGGAGAAACTTTTACTCTGGTTTCTCAGTCTGTTTCCTAGTGCCGGTTTGAAGTTCCTGCAGTTTTCAGTGTAAAACCGAGTTGGAGCTAGTACCTCCCCATATATATTTATGGATTGCAGTTTGCAACTGAAAAGATACTTTGTGTTCCCAACAAGCTAGATGAAGAACGGCTTTCACAAACACTTATCTCTCAGAACTGAGCATGTGGAGAGACGTTCGTTCATCTAGCACAAAGGGAACGGGTTGCAGGAGAAACTTTTACTCTGGTTTCTCAGTCTGTTTCCTAGTGTCGGTTTGAAGTTCCTGCAGTTTTCACTGTAAAACCGAGTTGGAGCTAGTACCTCCCCATATATATGTATGGAGTGGAGTTTGCAACTGAAAAGAATCTTTGTGTTCCCAACAAGCTAGGTGAAGGACGTTTTTCACACACACTTATCTCTCAGAACTGAGCATGTGGAGAGACGTTCGTTCATCTAGCACAAAGGGAATGGGTTGTAGGGAAACTTTTACTCTGGTTTTTCAGTCTGTTTCCTAGTGGCGGTTTGAATTTCCTGCAGTTTTCTCTGCAAAACCGAGTTAGAGCTAGTACCTCCCCCTATATATTTATGGAGTGCAGTTTGCATCTGAAAAGAAATTTTGTGTTCCCAACAAGCTAGGTGTAAGACGGCTTTCACACACACTTATCTCTCAGAACTGAGCATGTGGAGAGACGTTCGTTCATCTAGCACAAAGGGAACGGGTTGCAGGAGAAACTTTTACTCTGGTCTCTCAGTCTGTTTCCTAGTGCCGGTTTGAAGTTCCTGCAGTTTTCAGTGTAAAATCGAGTTGGATCTAGTACCTCCCCATATATATGTATGGAGTGGAGTTTTCAACTGAAAAGAAACTTTGTGTTCACCACAAGCTAGGTGAAGGACGGCTTTCACACACACTTATCTCTCAGAACTGAGCATGTGGAGAGACGTTCGTTCATCTAGCACAAAGGGAACGGGTTGCAGGAGAAACTTTTCCTCTGGATTCTCAGTCTGTTTCCAAGTGGCGGTTTGAAGTTCCTGCAGTTTTCACTGCAAAACCGAGTTGGAGCTAGTACATCCCCATATATATTTTTGGAGTGCAGTTTGCAACTGAAAAGAAACTTTGTGTTCCCAACAAGTTGGAGAAGGACGGCTTTCACACACACTTATCTCTCAGAACTGAGCATGTGGAGAGACGTTCGTTCATCTAGCACAAAGGGAATGGGTTGCAGGAGAAACTTTTCCTCTGGTTTCTCAGTCTGTTTCCTAGTGGCGGTTTGAAGTTCCTGCAGTTTTCACTGCAAAACCGAGTTGGAGCTAGTACCTCCCCTTATATATTTATGGAGTGCCGTTTGCAACTGAAAAGATACTTTGTGTTCCCAACAAGCTAGGTGAAGGACGGCTTTCACACACACTTATCTCTCAGAACTGAGCATGTGGAGAGACGTTCGTTCATCTAGCACAAAGGGAACGTGTTGCAGGAGAAACTTTTACTCTGGTTTCTCAGTCTGTTTCCTAGTGTCCGTTTGAAGTTCCTGCAGTTTTCACTGTAAAACCGAGTTGGAGCTAGTACCTCCCCATATATATGTATGGAGTGGAGTTTGCAACTGAAAAGAAACTTTGTGTTCCCAACAAGCTAGGTGAAGGACGGCTTTCACACACACTTATCTCTCAGACCTGAGCATGTGGGGAGAAGTTCGTTCATCTAGCACAAAGGGAACGGGTTGCAGGAGAAACTTTTACTGTGGTTTCTCAGTCTGTTTCCTAGTGCCGGTTTGAAGTTCCTGCATTTTTCACTGTAAAACCGAGTTGGAGCTTGTAACACCCCTTTTTTATGTATGGAGTGGAGTTTGCAACTGAAAAGAATCTTTGTGTTCCCACCAAGATAGGTGAAGGACGGCTTTCACACACACTTATCTCTCACAACTGAGCATTTGGAGAGACGTTCGTTCATCTAGCACAAATGGAACGGGTTGCAGGAGAAACTTTTACTGTGGTTTCTCAGTCTGTTTCCTAGTGCCGGTTTGAAGTTCCTGCAGTTTTCACTGCAAAACCGAGTTGGAGCTAGTACCTCCCCATATATATGTATGGAGTGGAGTTTGCAACTGAAAAGAATCTTTGTGTTCCCAACAAGCTAGGTGAAGGACGGCTTTCACACACACATATCTCTCAGAACTGAGCATGTGGAGAGACGTTCGTTCATCTAGCACAAAGGGAATGGTTTTCAGGGAAACTTTTACTCTGGTTTTTCAGTCTGTTTCCTAGTGGCGGTTTGAAGATCCTGCAGTTTTCACTGCAAAACCTAGTTGGAGCTAGTACCTCCCCCTATATATTTATGGAGTGCAGTTTGCAACTGAAAAGAAATTTTGTGTTCCCAACAAGCTAGGTGAAGGACGGCTTTCACACACACTTATCTCTCAGAACTGAGCATGTGGAGAGACGTTCGTTCATCTAGCACAAAGGGAACGGGTTGCAGGAGAAACTTTTACTCTGGTTTCTCAGTCTGTTTCCTATTGCCGGTTTGAAGTTCCTGCAGTTTTCACTGTAAAACCGAGTTGGGGCTAGTACCTCCCCATATATATGTATGGAGTGGAGTTTGCAACTGAAAAGAAACTTTGTGTTCCCCACAAGCTAGGTGAAGGACGGCTTTCACACACACTTATCTCTCAGAACTGAGCATGTGCGGAGACGTTCGTTCATCTAGCACAAAGGGAACGGGTTGCAGGAGAAACTTTTACTCTGGTTTCTCAGTCTGTTTCCTAGTGTCGGTTTGAAGTTCCTGCAGTTTTCACTGTAAAACCGAGTTGGAGCTAGTACCTCCCCATATTTATGTATGGAGTGGATTTGCAACTGAAAAGAAACTTTGTGTTCCCAACAAGCTAGGTGAAGGACGGCTTTCACACACACTTATCTCTCAGAAATGAGCATGTGGGGAGACGTTCGTTCATCTAGCACAAAGGGAACAAGTTGCAGGAGAAACTTTTACTGTGGTTTCTCAGTCTGTTTCCTAGTGCCGGTTTGAAATTCCTGCAGTTTTCACTGTAAAACCGAGTTGGAGCTTGTACCTCCCCATATATATTTATGGAGTGGAGTTTGCAACTGAAAAGAAACTTTGTGTTCCCAACAAGCTATTTGAAGGACGGCTTTCACACACATTTATCTCTCAGAACTGAGCGTGTGGAGAGACGTTCGTTCATCTAGCACAAAGTGAACGGGTTGCAGGAGAAACTTTTACTCTGGTTTCTCAGTCTGTTTCCTAGTGCCGGTTTGAAGTTCCTGAGGTTTTCACTGTAAAACCGAGTTGGAGCTAGTACCTACCCATATATATGTATGGAGTGGAGTTTGCAACTGAAAAGAAACTTTGTGTTCCAAACAAGCTAGTTGAATTACGGCTTTCACACACACTTATCTCTCAAAAATGAGCATGTGGAGAGACGTTCGTTCATCTAGCACAAAGGGAACGGGTTGCAGGAGAAACTTTTACTCTGGTCTCTCAGTCTGTTTCCTAGTGCCGGTTTGAAGTTCCTGCAGTTTTCAGTGTAAAACCGAGTTGGATCTAGTACCTCCCCATATATATGTATGGAGTGGAGTTTTCAACTGAAAAGAAACTTTGTGTTCACCACAAGCTAGGTGAAGGACGGCTTTCACACACACTTATCTCTCAGAACTGAGCATGTGGAGAGACGTTCGTTCATCTAGCACAAAGGGAACGGGTTGCAGGAGAAACTTTTCCTCTGGATTCTCAGTCTGTTTCCAAGTGGCGGTTTGAAGTTCCTGCAGTTTTCACTGCAAAACCGAGTTGGAGCTAGTACATCCCCATATATATTTTTGGAGTGCAGTTTGCAACTGAAAAGAAACTTTGTGTTCCCAACAAGTTGGAGAAGGACGGCTTTCACACACACTTATCTCTCAGAACTGAGCATGTGGAGAGACGTTCGTTCATCTAGCACAAAGGGAATGGGTTGCAGTAGAAACTTTTCCTCTGGTTTCTCAGTCTGTTTCCTAGTGGCGGTTTGAAGTTCCTGCAGTTTTCACTGCAAAACCGAGTTGGAGCTAGTACCTCCCCTTATATATTTATGGAGTGCCGTTTGCAACTGAAAAGATACTTTGTGTTCCCAACAAGCTAGGTGAAGGACGGCTTTCACACACACTTATCTCTCAGAACTGAGCATGTGGAGAGACGTTCGTTCATCTAGCACAAAGGGAACGTGTTGCAGGAGAAACTTTTACTCTGGTTTCTCAGTCTGTTTCCTAGTGTCCGTTTGAAGTTCCTGCAGTTTTCACTGTAAAACCGAGTTGGAGCTAGTACCTCCCCATATATATGTATGGAGTGGAGTTTGCAACTGAAAAGAAACTTTGTGTTCCCAACAAGCTAGGTGAAGGACGGCTTTCACACACACTTATCTCTCAGACCTGAGCATGTGGGGAGAAGTTCGTTCATCTAGCACAAAGGGAACGGGTTGCAGGAGAAACTTTTACTGTGGTTTCTCAGTCTGTTTCCTAGTGCCGGTTTGAAGTTCCTGCATTTTTCACTGTAAAACCGAGTTGGAGCTTGTACCTCCCCATATATATGTATGGAGTGGAGTTGGCTACTGAAAAGAAACTTTCTGTTCCCAACAAGCTAGGTGAAGTTCGGCTTTCACACACACTTATCTCTCAGAAATGAGCATGTGGAGAGACGTTCGTTCATCTAGCACAAATGGAACGGGTTGCAGGAGAAACTTTTACTGTGGTTTCTCAGTCTGTTTCCTAGTGCCAGTTTGAAGTTCCTGCAATTTTCACTGTAAAACCGAGTTGGAGCTTGTAACACCCCTTTTTTATGTATGGAGTGGAGTTTGCAACTGAAAAGAATCTTTGTGTTCCCACCAAGATAGGTGAAGGACGGCTTTCACACACACTTATCTCTCACAACTGAGCATTTGGAGAGACGTTCGTTCATCTAGCACAAATGGAACGGGTTGCAGGAGAAACTTTTACTGTGGTTTCTCAGTCTGTTTCCTAGTGCCGGTTTGAAGTTCCTGCAGTTTTCACTGCAAAACCGAGTTGGAGCTAGTACCTCCCCATATATATGTATGGAGTGGAGTTTGCAACTGAAAAGAATCTTTGTGTTCCCAACAAGCTAGGTGAAGGACGGCTTTCACACACACATATCTCTCAGAACTGAGCATGTGGAGAGACGTTCGTTCATCTAGCACAAAGGGAATGGTTTTCAGGGAAACTTTTACTCTGGTTTTTCAGTCTGTTTCCTAGTGGCGGTTTGAAGATCCTGCAGTTTTCACTGCAAAACCTAGTTGGAGCTAGTACCTCCCCCTATATATTTATGGAGTGCAGTTTGCAACTGAAAAGAAATTTTGTGTTCCCAACAAGCTAGGTGAAGGACGGCTTTCACACACACTTATCTCTCAGAACTGAGCATGTGGAGAGACGTTCGTTCATCTAGCACAAAGGGAACGGGTTGCAGGAGAAACTTTTACTCTGGTTTCTCAGTCTGTTTCCTATTGCCGGTTTGAAGTTCCTGCAGTTTTCACTGTAAAACCGAGTTGGGGCTAGTACCTCCCCATATATATGTATGGAGTGGAGTTTGCAACTGAAAAGAAACTTTGTGTTCCCCACAAGCTAGGTGAAGGACGGCTTTCACACACACTTATCTCTCAGAACTGAGCATGTGCGGAGACGTTCGTTCATCTAGCACAAAGGGAACGGGTTGCAGGAGAAACTTTTACTCTGGTTTCTCAGTCTGTTTCCTAGTGTCGGTTTGAAGTTCCTGCAGTTTTCACTGTAAAACCGAGTTGGAGCTAGTACCTCCCCATATATATGTATGGAGTGGATTTGCAACTGAAAAGAAACTTTGTGTTCCCAACAAGCTAGGTGAAGGACGGCTTTCACACACACTTATCTCTCAGAAATGAGCATGTGGGGAGACGTTCGTTCATCTAGCACAAAGGGAACAAGTTGCAGGAGAAACTTTTACTGTGGTTTCTCAGTCTGTTTCCTAGTGCCGGTTTGAAATTCCTGCAGTTTTCACTGTAAAACCGAGTTGGAGCTTGTACCTCCCCATATATATTTATGGAGTGGAGTTTGCAACTGAAAAGAAACTTTGTGTTCCCAACAAGCTATTTGAAGGACGGCTTTCACACACATTTATCTCTCAGAACTGAGCGTGTGGAGAGACGTTCGTTCATCTAGCACAAAGTGAACGGGTTGCAGGAGAAACTTTTACTCTGGTTTCTCAGTCTGTTTCCTAGTGCCGGTTTGAAGTTCCTGAGGTTTTCACTGTAAAACCGAGTTGGAGCTAGTACCTACCCATATATATGTATGGAGTGGAGTTTGCAACTGAAAAGAAACTTTGTGTTCCAAACAAGCTAGTTGAATTACGGCTTTCACACACACTTATCTCTCAAAAATGAGCATGTGGAGAGACGTTCGTTCATCTAGCACAAAGGGAACGGGTTGCAGGAGAAACTTTTACTCTGGTTTCTCAGTCTGTTTCCTAGTGCCGGTTTGAAGTTCCTGAGGTTTTCACTGTAAAACCGAGTTGGAGCTAGTACCTACCCATATATATGTATGGAGTGGAGTTTGCAACTGAAAAGAAACTTTGTGTTCCAAACAAGCTAGTTGAATTACGGCTTTCACACACACTTATCTCTCAAAAATGAGCATGTGGAGAGACGTTCGTTCATCTAGCACAAAGGGAACGGGTTGCAGGAGAAACTTTTACTCTGGTCTCTCAGTCTGTTTCCTAGTGCCGGTTTGAAGTTCCTGCAGTTTTCAGTGTAAAACCGAGTTGGATCTAGTACCTCCCCATATATATGTATGGAGTGGAGTTTTCAACTGAAAAGAAACTTTGTGTTCACCACAAGCTAGGTGAAGGACGGCTTTCACACACACTTATCTCTCAGAACTGAGCATGTGGAGAGACGTTCGTTCATCTAGCACAAAGGGAACGGGTTGCAGGAGAAACTTTTCTTCTGGATTCTCAGTCTGTTTCCAAGTGGCGGTTTGAAGTTCCTGCAATTTTCACTGCAAAACCGAGTTGGAGCTAGTACATCCCCATATATATTTTTGGAGTGCAGTTTGCAACTGAAAAGAAACTTTGTGTTCCCAACAAGTTGGAGAAGGACGGCTTTCACACACACTTATCTCTCAGAACTGAGCATGTGGAGAGACGTTCGTTCATCTAGCACAAAGGGAATGGGTTGCAGGAGAAACTTTTCCTCTGGTTTCTCAGTCTGTTTCCTAGTGGCGGTTTGAAGTTCCTGCAGTTTTCACTGCAAAACCGAGTTGGAGCTAGTACCTCCCCTTATATATTTATGGAGTGCCGTTTGCAACTGAAAAGATACTTTGTGTTCCCAACAAGCTAGGTGAAGGACGGCTTTCACACACACTTATCTCTCAGAACTGAGCATGTGGAGAGACGTTCGTTCATCTAGCACAAAGGGAACGTGTTGCAGGAGAAACTTTTACTCTGGTTTCTCAGTCTGTTTCCTAGTGTCCGTTTGAAGTTCCTGCAGTTTTCACTGTAAAACCGAGTTGGAGCTAGTACCTCCCCATATATATGTATGGAGTGGAGTTTGCAACTGAAAAGAAACTTTGTGTTCCCAACAAGCTAGGTGAAGGACGGCTTTCACACACACTTATCTCTCAGACCTGAGCATGTGGGGAGAAGTTCGTTCATCTAGCACAAAGGGAACGGGTTGCAGGAGAAACTTTTACTGTGGTTTCTCAGTCTGTTTCCTAGTGCCGGTTTGAAGTTCCTGCATTTTTCACTGTAAAACCGAGTTGGAGCTTGTACCTCCCCATATATATGTATGGAGTGGAGTTGGCTACTGAAAAGAAACTTTCTGTTCCCAACAAGCTAGGTGAAGTTCGGCTTTCACACACACTTATCTCTCAGAAATGAGCATGTGGAGAGACGTTCGTTCATCTAGCACAAATGGAACGGGTTGCAGGAGAAACTTTTACTGTGGTTTCTCAGTCTGTTTCCTAGTGCCAGTTTGAAGTTCCTGCAATTTTCACTGTAAAACCGAGTTGGAGCTTGTAACACCCCTTTTTTATGTATGGAGTGGAGTTTGCAACTGAAAAGAATCTTTGTGTTCCCACCAAGATAGGTGAAGGACGGCTTTCACACACACTTATCTCTCACAACTGAGCATTTGGAGAGACGTTCGTTCATCTAGCACAAATGGAACGGGTTGCAGGAGAAACTTTTACTGTGGTTTCTCAGTCTGTTTCCTAGTGCCGGTTTGAAGTTCCTGCAGTTTTCACTGCAAAACCGAGTTGGAGCTAGTACCTCCCCATATATATGTATGGAGTGGAGTTTGCAACTGAAAAGAATCTTTGTGTTCCCAACAAGCTAGGTGAAGGACGGCTTTCACACACACATATCTCTCAGAACTGAGCATGTGGAGAGACGTTCGTTCATCTAGCACAAAGGGAATGGTTTTCAGGGAAACTTTTACTCTGGTTTTTCAGTCTGTTTCCTAGTGGCGGTTTGAAGATCCTGCAGTTTTCACTGCAAAACCTAGTTGGAGCTAGTACCTCCCCCTATATATTTATGGAGTGCAGTTTGCAACTGAAAAGAAATTTTGTGTTCCCAACAAGCTAGGTGAAGGACGGCTTTCACACACACTTATCTCTCAGAACTGAGCATGTGGAGAGACGTTCGTTCATCTAGCACAAAGGGAACGGGTTGCAGGAGAAACTTTTACTCTGGTTTCTCAGTCTGTTTCCTATTGCCGGTTTGAAGTTCCTGCAGTTTTCACTGTAAAACCGAGTTGGGGCTAGTACCTCCCCATATATATGTATGGAGTGGAGTTTGCAACTGAAAAGAAACTTTGTGTTCCCCACAAGCTAGGTGAAGGACGGCTTTCACACACACTTATCTCTCAGAACTGAGCATGTGCGGAGACGTTCGTTCATCTAGCACAAAGGGAACGGGTTGCAGGAGAAACTTTTACTCTGGTTTCTCAGTCTGTTTCCTAGTGTCGGTTTGAAGTTCCTGCAGTTTTCACTGTAAAACCGAGTTGGAGCTAGTACCTCCCCATATATATGTATGGAGTGGATTTGCAACTGAAAAGAAACTTTGTGTTCCCAACAAGCTAGGTGAAGGACGGCTTTCACACACACTTATCTCTCAGAAATGAGCATGTGGGGAGACGTTCGTTCATCTAGCACAAAGGGAACAAGTTGCAGGAGAAACTTTTACTGTGGTTTCTCAGTCTGTTTCCTAGTGCCGGTTTGAAATTCCTGCAGTTTTCACTGTAAAACCGAGTTGGAGCTTGTACCTCCCCATATATATTTATGGAGTGGAGTTTGCAACTGAAAAGAAACTTTGTGTTCCCAACAAGCTATTTGAAGGACGGCTTTCACACACATTTATCTCTCAGAACTGAGCGTGTGGAGAGACGTTCGTTCATCTAGCACAAAGTGAACGGGTTGCAGGAGAAACTTTTACTCTGGTTTCTCAGTCTGTTTCCTAGTGCCGGTTTGAAGTTCCTGAGGTTTTCACTGTAAAACCGAGTTGGAGCTAGTACCTACCCATATATATGTATGGAGTGGAGTTTGCAACTGAAAAGAAACTTTGTGTTCCAAACAAGCTAGTTGAATTACGGCTTTCACACACACTTATCTCTCAAAAATGAGCATGTGGAGAGACGTTCGTTCATCTAGCACAAAGGGAACGGGTTGCAGGAGAAACTTTTACTCTGGTTTCTCAGTCTGTTTCCTAGTGCCGGTTTGAAGTTCCTGAGGTTTTCACTGTAAAACCGAGTTGGAGCTAGTACCTACCCATATATATGTATGGAGTGGAGTTTGCAACTGAAAAGAAACTTTGTGTTCCAAACAAGCTAGTTGAATTACGGCTTTCACACACACTTATCTCTCAAAAATGAGCATGTGGAGAGACGTTCGTTCATCTAGCACAAAGGGAACGGGTTGCAGGAGAAACTTTTACTCTGGTCTCTCAGTCTGTTTCCTAGTGCCGGTTTGAAGTTCCTGCAGTTTTCAGTGTAAAACCGAGTTGGATCTAGTACCTCCCCATATATATGTATGGAGTGGAGTTTTCAACTGAAAAGAAACTTTGTGTTCACCACAAGCTAGGTGAAGGACGGCTTTCACACACACTTATCTCTCAGAACTGAGCATGTGGAGAGACGTTCGTTCATCTAGCACAAAGGGAACGGGTTGCAGGAGAAACTTTTCCTCTGGATTCTCAGTCTGTTTCCAAGTGGCGGTTTGAAGTTCCTGCAGTTTTCACTGCAAAACCGAGTTGGAGCTAGTACATCCCCATATATATTTTTGGAGTGCAGTTTGCAACTGAAAAGAAACTTTGTGTTCCCAACAAGTTGGAGAAGGACGGCTTTCACACACACTTATCTCTCAGAACTGAGCATGTGGAGAGACGTTCGTTCATCTAGCACAAAGGGAATGGGTTGCAGGAGAAACTTTTCCTCTGGTTTCTCAGTCTGTTTCCTAGTGGCGGTTTGAAGTTCCTGCAGTTTTCACTGCAAAACCGAGTTGGAGCTAGTACCTCCCCTTATATATTTATGGAGTGCCGTTTGCAACTGAAAAGATACTTTGTGTTCCCAACAAGCTAGGTGAAGGACGGCTTTCACACACACTTATCTCTCAGAACTGAGCATGTGGAGAGACGTTCGTTCATCTAGCACAAAGGGAACGTGTTGCAGGAGAAACTTTTACTCTGGTTTCTCAGTCTGTTTCCTAGTGTCCGTTTGAAGTTCCTGCAGTTTTCACTGTAAAACCGAGTTGGAGCTAGTACCTCCCCATATATATGTA
This sequence comes from Camelus dromedarius, assembly GCF_036321535.1. NCBI lineage: Eukaryota > Metazoa > Chordata > Mammalia > Artiodactyla > Camelidae > Camelus > Camelus dromedarius. Next base: position 1,412,980 of record NW_026989819.1, on the reverse strand, counting down.
TGGAGTGGAGTTTGCAACTGAAAAGAAACTTTGTGTTCCCAACAAGCTAGGTGAAGGACGGCTTTCACACACACTTATCTCTCAGACCTGAGCATGTGGGGAGAAGTTCGTTCATCTAGCACAAAGGGAACGGGTTGCAGGAGAAACTTTTACTGTGGTTTCTCAGTCTGTTTCCTAGTGCCGGTTTGAAGTTCCTGCATTTTTCACTGTAAAACCGAGTTGGAGCTTGTACCTCCCCATATATATGTATGGAGTGGAGTTGGCTACTGAAAAGAAACTTTCTGTTCCCAACAAGCTAGGTGAAGTTCGGCTTTCACACACACTTATCTCTCAGAAATGAGCATGTGGAGAGACGTTCGTTCATCTAGCACAAATGGAACGGGTTGCAGGAGAAACTTTTACTGTGGTTTCTCAGTCTGTTTCCTAGTGCCAGTTTGAAGTTCCTGCAATTTTCACTGTAAAACCGAGTTGGAGCTTGTAACACCCCTTTTTTATGTATGGAGTGGAGTTTGCAACTGAAAAGAATCTTTGTGTTCCCACCAAGATAGGTGAAGGACGGCTTTCACACACACTTATCTCTCACAACTGAGCATTTGGAGAGACGTTCGTTCATCTAGCACAAATGGAACGGGTTGCAGGAGAAACTTTTACTGTGGTTTCTCAGTCTGTTTCCTAGTGCCGGTTTGAAGTTCCTGCAGTTTTCACTGCAAAACCGAGTTGGAGCTAGTACCTCCCCATATATATGTATGGAGTGGAGTTTGCAACTGAAAAGAATCTTTGTGTTCCCAACAAGCTAGGTGAAGGACGGCTTTCACACACACATATCTCTCAGAACTGAGCATGTGGAGAGACGTTCGTTCATCTAGCACAAAGGGAATGGTTTTCAGGGAAACTTTTACTCTGGTTTTTCAGTCTGTTTCCTAGTGGCGGTTTGAAGATCCTGCAGTTTTCACTGCAAAACCTAGTTGGAGCTAGTACCTCCCCCTATATATTTATGGAGTGCAGTTTGCAACTGAAAAGAAATTTTGTGTTCCCAACAAGCTAGGTGAAGGACGGCTTTCACACACACTTATCTCTCAGAACTGAGCATGTGGAGAGACGTTCGTTCATCTAGCACAAAGGGAACGGGTTGCAGGAGAAACTTTTACTCTGGTTTCTCAGTCTGTTTCCTATTGCCGGTTTGAAGTTCCTGCAGTTTTCACTGTAAAACCGAGTTGGGGCTAGTACCTCCCCATATATATGTATGGAGTGGAGTTTGCAACTGAAAAGAAACTTTGTGTTCCCCACAAGCTAGGTGAAGGACGGCTTTCACACACACTTATCTCTCAGAACTGAGCATGTGCGGAGACGTTCGTTCATCTAGCACAAAGGGAACGGGTTGCAGGAGAAACTTTTACTCTGGTTTCTCAGTCTGTTTCCTAGTGTCGGTTTGAAGTTCCTGCAGTTTTCACTGTAAAACCGAGTTGGAGCTAGTACCTCCCCATATATATGTATGGAGTGGATTTGCAACTGAAAAGAAACTTTGTGTTCCCAACAAGCTAGGTGAAGGACGGCTTTCACACACACTTATCTCTCAGAAATGAGCATGTGGGGAGACGTTCGTTCATCTAGCACAAAGGGAACAAGTTGCAGGAGAAACTTTTACTGTGGTTTCTCAGTCTGTTTCCTAGTGCCGGTTTGAAATTCCTGCAGTTTTCACTGTAAAACCGAGTTGGAGCTTGTACCTCCCCATATATATTTATGGAGTGGAGTTTGCAACTGAAAAGAAACTTTGTGTTCCCAACAAGCTATTTGAAGGACGGCTTTCACACACATTTATCTCTCAGAACTGAGCGTGTGGAGAGACGTTCGTTCATCTAGCACAAAGTGAACGGGTTGCAGGAGAAACTTTTACTCTGGTTTCTCAGTCTGTTTCCTAGTGCCGGTTTGAAGTATCTGAGGTTTTCACTGTAAAACCGAGTTGGAGCTAGTACCTACCCATATATATGTATGGAGTGGAGTTTGCAACTGAAAAGAAACTTTGTGTTCCAAACAAGCTAGTTGAATTACGGCTTTCACACACACTTATCTCTCAAAAATGAGCATGTGGAGAGACGTTCGTTCATCTAGCACAAAGGGAACGGGTTGCAGGAGAAACTTTTACTCTGGTTTCTCAGTCTGTTTCCTAGTGCCGGTTTGAAGTTCCTGAGGTTTTCACTGTAAAACCGAGTTGGAGCTAGTACCTACCCATATATATGTATGGAGTGGAGTTTGCAACTGAAAAGAAACTTTGTGTTCCAAACAAGCTAGTTGAATTACGGCTTTCACACACACTTATCTCTCAAAAATGAGCATGTGGAGAGACGTTCGTTCATCTAGCACAAAGGGAACGGGTTGCAGGAGAAACTTTACTCTGGTCTCTCAGTCTGTTTCCTAGTGCCGGTTTGAAGTTCCTGCAGTTTTCAGTGTAAAACCGAGTTGGATCTAGTACCTCCCCATATATATGTATGGAGTGGAGTTTTCAACTGAAAAGAAACTTTGTGTTCACCACAAGCTAGGTGAAGGACGGCTTTCACACACACTTATCTCTCAGAACTGAGCATGTGGAGAGACGTTCGTTCATCTAGCACAAAGGGAACGGGTTGCAGGAGAAACTTTTCCTCTGGATTCTCAGTCTGTTTCCAAGTGGCGGTTTGAAGTTCCTGCAGTTTTCACTGCAAAACCGAGTTGGAGCTAGTACATCCCCATATATATTTTTGGAGTGCAGTTTGCAACTGAAAAGAAACTTTGTGTTCCCAACAAGTTGGAGAAGGACGGCTTTCACACACACTTATCTCTCAGAACTGAGCATGTGGAGAGACGTTCGTTCATCTAGCACAAAGGGAATGGGTTGCAGGAGAAACTTTTCCTCTGGTTTCTCAGTCTGTTTCCTAGTGGCGGTTTGAAGTTCCTGCAGTTTTCACTGCAAAACCGAGTTGGAGCTAGTACCTCCCCTTATATATTTATGGAGTGCCGTTTGCAACTGAAAAGATACTTTGTGTTCCCAACAAGCTAGGTGAAGGACGGCTTTCACACACACTTATCTCTCAGAACTGAGCATGTGGAGAGACGTTCGTTCATCTAGCACAAAGGGAACGTGTTGCAGGAGAAACTTTTACTCTGGTTTCTCAGTCTGTTTCCTAGTGTCCGTTTGAAGTTCCTGCAGTTTTCACTGTAAAACCGAGTTGGAGCTAGTACCTCCCCATATATATGTATGGAGTGGAGTTTGCAACTGAAAAGAAACTTTGTGTTCCCAACAAGCTAGGTGAAGGACGGCTTTCACACACACTTATCTCTCAGACCTGAGCATGTGGGGAGAAGTTCGTTCATCTAGCACAAAGGGAACGGGTTGCAGGAGAAACTTTTACTGTGGTTTCTCAGTCTGTTTCCTAGTGCCGGTTTGAAGTTCCTGCATTTTTCACTGTAAAACCGAGTTGGAGCTTGTACCTCCCCATATATATGTATGGAGTGGAGTTGGCTACTGAAAAGAAACTTTCTGTTCCCAACAAGCTAGGTGAAGTTCGGCTTTCACACACACTTATCTCTCAGAAATGAGCATGTGGAGAGACGTTCGTTCATCTAGCACAAATGGAACGGGTTGCAGGAGAAACTTTTACTGTGGTTTCTCAGTCTGTTTCCTAGTGCCAGTTTGAAGTTCCTGCAATTTTCACTGTAAAACCGAGTTGGAGCTTGTAACACCCCTTTTTTATGTATGGAGTGGAGTTTGCAACTGAAAAGAATCTTTGTGTTCCCACCAAGATAGGTGAAGGACGGCTTTCACACACACTTATCTCTCACAACTGAGCATTTGGAGAGACGTTCGTTCATCTAGCACAAATGGAACGGGTTGCAGGAGAAACTTTTACTGTGGTTTCTCAGTCTGTTTCCTAGTGCCGGTTTGAAGTTCCTGCAGTTTTCACTGCAAAACCGAGTTGGAGCTAGTACCTCCCCATATATATGTATGGAGTGGAGTTTGCAACTGAAAAGAATCTTTGTGTTCCCAACAAGCTAGGTGAAGGACGGCTTTCACACACACATATCTCTCAGAACTGAGCATGTGGAGAGACGTTCGTTCATCTAGCACAAAGGGAATGGTTTTCAGGGAAACTTTTACTCTGGTTTTTCAGTCTGTTTCCTAGTGGCGGTTTGAAGATCCTGCAGTTTTCACTGCAAAACCTAGTTGGAGCTAGTACCTCCCCCTATATATTTATGGAGTGCAGTTTGCAACTGAAAAGAAATTTTGTGTTCCCAACAAGCTAGGTGAAGGACGGCTTTCACACACACTTATCTCTCAGAACTGAGCATGTGGAGAGACGTTCGTTCATCTAGCACAAAGGGAACGGGTTGCAGGAGAAACTTTTACTCTGGTTTCTCAGTCTGTTTCCTATTGCCGGTTTGAAGTTCCTGCAGTTTTCACTGTAAAACCGAGTTGGGGCTAGTACCTCCCCATATATATGTATGGAGTGGAGTTTGCAACTGAAAAGAAACTTTGTGTTCCCCACAAGCTAGGTGAAGGACGGCTTTCACACACACTTATCTCTCAGAACTGAGCATGTGCGGAGACGTTCGTTCATCTAGCACAAAGGGAACGGGTTGCAGGAGAAACTTTTACTCTGGTTTCTCAGTCTGTTTCCTAGTGTCGGTTTGAAGTTCCTGCAGTTTTCACTGTAAAACCGAGTTGGAGCTAGTACCTCCCCATATATATGTATGGAGTGGATTTGCAACTGAAAAGAAACTTTGTGTTCCCAACAAGCTAGGTGAAGGACGGCTTTCACACACACTTATCTCTCAGAAATGAGCATGTGGGGAGACGTTCGTTCATCTAGCACAAAGGGAACAAGTTGCAGGAGAAACTTTTACTGTGGTTTCTCAGTCTGTTTCCTAGTGCCGGTTTGAAATTCCTGCAGTTTTCACTGTAAAACCGAGTTGGAGCTTGTACCTCCCCATATATATTTATGGAGTGGAGTTTGCAACTGAAAAGAAACTTTGTGTTCCCAACAAGCTATTTGAAGGACGGCTTTCACACACATTTATCTCTCAGAACTGAGCGTGTGGAGAGACGTTCGTTCATCTAGCACAAAGTGAACGGGTTGCAGGAGAAACTTTTACTCTGGTTTCTCAGTCTGTTTCCTAGTGCCGGTTTGAAGTTCCTGAGGTTTTCACTGTAAAACCGAGTTGGAGCTAGTACCTACCCATATATATGTATGGAGTGGAGTTTGCAACTGAAAAGAAACTTTGTGTTCCAAACAAGCTAGTTGAATTACGGCTTTCACACACACTTATCTCTCAAAAATGAGCATGTGGAGAGACGTTCGTTCATCTAGCACAAAGGGAATGGGTTGCAGGAGAAACTTTTACTCTGGTCTCTCAGTCTGTTTCCTAGTGCCGGTTTGAAGTTCCTGCAGTTTTCAGTGTAAAACCGAGTTGGATCTAGTACCTCCCCATATATATGTATGGAGTGGAGTTTTCAACTGAAAAGAAACTTTGTGTTCACCACAAGCTAGGTGAAGGACGGCTTTCACACACACTTATCTCTCAGAACTGAGCATGTGGAGAGACGTTCGTTCATCTAGCACAAAGGGAACGGGTTGCAGGAGAAACTTTTCCTCTGGATTCTCAGTCTGTTTCCAAGTGGCGGTTTGAAGTTCCTGCAGTTTTCACTGCAAAACCGAGTTGGAGCTAGTACATCCCCATATATATTTTTGGAGTGCAGTTTGCAACTGAAAAGAAACTTTGTGTTCCCAACAAGTTGGAGAAGGACGGCTTTCACACACACTTATCTCTCAGAACTGAGCATGTGGAGAGACGTTCGTTCATCTAGCACAAAGGGAATGGGTTGCAGGAGAAACTTTTCCTCTGGTTTCTCAGTCTGTTTCCTAGTGGCGGTTTGAAGTTCCTGCAGTTTTCACTGCAAAACCGAGTTGGAGCTAGTACCTCCCCTTATATATTTATGGAGTGCCGTTTGCAACTGAAAAGATACTTTGTGTTCCCAACAAGCTAGGTGAAGGACGGCTTTCACACACACTTATCTCTCAGAACTGAGCATGTGGAGAGACGTTCGTTCATCTAGCACATAGGAAACGGGTTGCAGGAGAAACTTTTACTCTGGTTTCTCAGTCTGTTTCCTAGTGTCCGTTTGAAGTTCCTGCAGTTTTCACTGTAAAACCGAGTTGGAGCTAGTACCTCCCCATATATATGTATGGAGTGGAGTTTGCAACTGAAAAGAAACTTTGTGTTCCCAACAAGCTAGGTGAAGGACGGCTTTCACACACACTTATCTCTCATACCTGAGCATGTGGGGAGAAGTTCGTTCATCTAGCACAAAGGGAACGGGTTGCAGGAGAAACATTTACTGTGGTTTCTCAGTCTGTTTCCTAGTGCCGGTTTGAAGTTCCTGCATTTTTCACTGTAAAACCGAGTTGGAGCTAGTACCTCCTCATATATATGTATGGATTGGAGTTGGTAACTGAAAAGAAACTTTGTATTCCCAACAAGTTAGGTGAAGTTCGGCTTTCACACACACTTATCTCTCAGAACTGAGCATGTGGAGAGACGTTCGTTCATCTAGCACAAATGGAACGGGTTGCAGGAGAAACTTTTACTGTGGTTTCTCAGTCTGTTTCCTAGTGCCTGTTTGAAGTTCCTGCAGTTTTCACTGTAAAACCGAGTTGGAGCTAGTACCTCCCCATATATATGTATGGAGTGGAGTTTGCAACTGAAAAGAATCTTTGTGTTCCCAACAAGCTAGGTGAAGGACGGCTTTCACACACACTTATCTCTCAGAACTGAGCATGTGGAGAGACGTTCGTTCATCTAGCACAAAGGGAATGGGTTGCAGGGAAACTTTTACTCTGGTTTTTCAGTCTGTTTCCTAGTGGCGGTCTGAAGTTCCTGCAGTTTTCACTGCAAAACCGAGTTGGAGCTAGTACCTCCCCCTATATATTTATGGAGTGCAGTTTGCAACTGAAAAGAAATTTTGTGTTCCCAACAAGCTAGGTGAAGGACGGCTTTCACACACACTTATCTCTCAGAACTGAGCATGTGGAGAGACGTTCGTTCATCTAGCACAAAGGGAACGGGTTGCAGGAGAAACTTTTACTCTGGTTTCTCAGTCTGTTTCCTTGTGGCGGTTTGAAGTTCCTGCAGTTTTCACTGCAAAACCGAGTTGGAGCTAGTACCTCCCCATAAATATGTATGGAGTGCAGTTTGCAACTGAAAAGAAACATTGTGTTCCCAACAAGTTGTTGAAGGACGGCTTTCACACACACTTATCTCTCAGAACTGAGCATGTGGAGAGACGTTCGTTCATCTAGCACAAATGGAACGGGTTGCAGGAGAAACTTTTACTCTGGTTTCTCAGTCTGTTTCCTAGTGGCGGTTTGAAGTTCGTGCAGTTTTCACTGCAAAACCGAGTTGGAGCTAGTACCTCCCCATATATAATTATGGAGTGCAGTTTGCAACTGAAAAGATACTTTGTGTTCCAAACAAACTAGGTGAAGGATGGCTTTCACACACACTTATCTCTCAGAACTGAGCATGTGGAGAGACGTTCGTTCATCTAGCACAAAGGGAACGGGTTGCAGGAGAAACTTTTACTCTGGTTTCTCAGTCTGTTTCCTAGTGTCGGTTGGAAGTTCCTGCAGTTTTCACTGTAAAACCGAGTTGGAGCTATTACCTCCCCATATATATGTATGGAGTGGAGTTTGCAACTGAAAAGAAACTTTGTGTTCCCAACAAGCTAGGTGAAGTACGGCTTTCACACACACTTATCTCTCAGAACTGAGCATGTGGAGAGACGTTCGTTCATCTAGCACAAAGGGAACGGGTTGCAGGAGAAACTTTTACTCTGGTTTCTCAGTCTGTTTCCTAGTGCCGGTTTGAAGTTCTTGCAGTTTTCACTGTAAAACAGAGTTGGAGATAGTACCTCCAAATATATATGTATGGAGTGGAGTTTGCAACTGAAAAGAAACTTTGTGTTCCCAACAAGCTAGGTGAAGGACGGCTTTCACACACACTTATCTCTCAGAACTGAGCATGTGGAGAGACGTTAGTTCATCTAGCACAAAGGGAATGGGTTGCAGGTGAAACTTTTACTCTGGTTTCTCAGTCTGTTTCCTAGTGCCGGGTTGAAGATCCTGCAGTTTTCAATCTAAACACGAGTTGGAGCTAGTACCTCCCCATATATATGTATGGAGTGGAGTTTGCAACTGAACAGAAACTTTGTGTTCCCAACAAGCTAGGTGAAGGACGGCTTTCACAAACACTTATCTCTCAGAACTGAGCATGTGGAGAGACGTTCTTTCATCTAGAACAAAGGGAACGGGTTGCATTAAAAACTTTTACTGTGGTTTCTCGGTCTGTTTCCTACTGCCGGTTTGAAGTTCCTGCAGTTTTCACTGTAAACCAGAGTTGGAGCTTGTACCTCCCCATATATATATATGGAGTGGAGTTTGCAACTGAAAAGAAACTTTGTTTTCCCAAAAAGCTCTTTGAAGGACGGCTTTCACACACATTTATCTCTCAGAATTGAGCGTGTGGAGAGACGTTCGTTCATCTAGCACAAAGTGAACGGGTTGCAGGAGAAACTTTTACTCTGGTTTCTCAGTCTGTTTCCTAGTGCCGGTTTGAAGTTCCTGAGGTTTTCACTGTAAAACCGAGTTGGAGCTAGTACCTACCCATATATATGTATGGAGTGGAGTTTGCAACTGAAAAGAAACTTTGTGTTCCAAACAAGCTAGTTGAATTACGGCTTTCACACACACATATCTCTTAGAAATGAGCATGTGGAGAGACGTTCGTTCATCTAGCACAAAGGGAACGGGTTGCAGGAGAAACTTTTACTCTGGTTTCTCAGTCTGTTTCCTAGTGCCGGTTTGAAGTTCCTGCAGTTTTCAGTGTAAAACCGAGTTGGATCTAGTACCTCCCCATATATATGTATGGAGTGGAGTTTTCAACTGAAAAGAAACTTTGTGTTCCCCACAAGCTAGGTGAAGGACGGCTTTCACACACACTTATCTCTCAGAACTGAGCATGTGGAGAGACGTTCGTTCATCTAGCACAAAGGGAACGGGTTGCAGGAGAAACTTTTCCTCTGGATTCTCAGTCTGTTTCCAAGTGGCGGTTTGAAGTTCCTGCAGTTTTCACTGCAAAACCGAGTTGGAGCTAGTACATCCCCATATATATTTTTGGAGTGCAGCTTGCAACTGAAAAGAAACTTTGTGTTCCCAACAAGTTGGTGAAGGACGGCTTTCACACACACTTATCTCTCAGAACTGAGCATGTGGAGAGACGTTCGTTCATCTAGCACAAAGGGAATGGGTTGCAGGAGAAACTTTTACTCTGGTTTCTCAGTCTGTTTCCTAGTGTCGGTTTGAAGTTCCTGCAGTTTTCACTGTAAAACCGTGTTGGAGCTAGTACCTCCCCATATATATGTATGGAGTGGAGTTTGCAACTGAAAAGAAACTTTGTGTTCCCAACAAGCTAGGTGAAGGACGGCTTTCACACACACTTATTTCTCAGACCTGATTATGTGGGGAGAAGTTCGTTCATCTAGCACAAAGGGAACGGGTTGCAGGAGAAACATTTACTGTGGTTTCTCAGTCTGTTTCCTAGTGCCGGTTTGAAGTTCCTCCATTTTTCACTGTAAAACCGAGTTGGAGCTAGTACCTCCCCATATATATGTATGGATTGGAGTTGGCAACTGAAAAGAAACTTTGTGTTCCCAACAAGCTAGGTGAAGTTCGGCTTTCACACACACTTATCTCTCAGAACTGAGCATGTGGAGAGACGTTCGTTCATCTAGCACAAATGGAACGGGTTGCAGGAGAATCTTTTACTGTGGTTTCTCAGTCTGTTTCCTAGTGCCTGTTTGAAGTTCCTGCAGTTTTCACTGTAAAACCGAGTTGGAGCTAGTACCTCCCCATATATATGTATGAAGTGGAGTTTGCAACTAAAAAGAATCTTTGTGTTCCCAACAAGCTAGGTGAAGGACGGCTTTCACACACACTTATCTCTCAGAAATGAGCATGTGGAGAGACGTTCGTTCATCTAGCACAAAGGGAAAGGGTTGCAGGAGAAACTTTTACTCTGGTTTCTCAGTCTGTTTCCTAGTGGCGGTTTGAAGTTCCTGCAGTTTTCACTGCAAAACCGAGTTGGAGCTAGTGCCTCCCCATATATATGTATGGAGTGCAGTTTGCAACTGAAAAGAAACATTGTGTTCCCAACAAGTTGGTGAAGGACGGCTTTCACACACCCTTATCTCTCAGAACTGAGCATGTGGAGAGACGTTCGTTCATCTAGCACAAAGGGAACGGGTTGCAGGTGAAACTTTTACTCTGGTTTCTCAGTCTGTTTCCTAGTGTCGGTTGGAAGTTCCTGCAGTTTTCACTGTAAAACCGAGTTGGAGCTATTACCTCCCCATATATATGTATGGAGTGGAGTTTGCAACTGAAAAGAAACTTTGTGTTCCCAACAAGCTAGGTGAAGGAAGGCTTTCACACACACTTATCTCTCAGACCTGAGCATGTGGGGAGACGTTCGTTCATCTAGCACAAAGGGAAAGGGTTGCAGGAGAAACTTTTACTCTGGTTTCTCAGTCTGTTTCCTAGTGCCGGTTTGAAGTTCCTGCATTTTTCACTGTAAAACCGAGATGGAGCTAGTACCTCCCCATATATATGTATGGATTGGAGTTGGCAACTGAATAGAAACTTTGTGTTCCCAACAAGCTAAGTGAAGTTCGGCTTTCACACACACTTATCTCTCAGAACTGAGCATGTGGAGAGACGTTCGTTCATCTAGCACAAATGGAACGGGTTGCAGGAGAAACTATTACTGTGGTTTCTCAGTCTGTTTCCTAGTGCCGGTTTGAAGTTCCTGCAGTTTTCACTGTAAAACCGAGTTGGAGCTAGTACTTCCCATATATATTTATGGAGTGGAGTTTGAAACTGAAAAGAAACTATGTGTTCCCAACAAGCTAGGTGAAGGACGGCTTTCACACACACTTATCTCTCACAACTGAGCATGTGGAGAGACGTTCGTTCATCTAGCACAAAGGGAATGGGTTGCAGGAGAAACTTTTCCTCTGGTTTCTCAGTCTGTTTCCTAGTGGCGGTTTGAAGTTCCTGCAGTTTTCACTGCAAAACCGAGTTGGAGCTAGTACCTCCCCTTATATATTTATGGAGTGCAGTTTGCAACTGAAAAGATACTTTGTGTTCCCAACAAGCTAGGTGAAGGACGGCTTTCACACACACTTATCTCTCAGAACTGAGCATGTGGAGAGACGTTCGTTCATCTAGCACAAATGGAACGGGTTGCAGGAGAAACTATTACTGTGGTTTCTCAGTCTGTTTCCTAGTGCCGGTTTGAAGTTCCTGCAGTTTTCACAGTAAAACCGAGTTGGAGCTAGTACTTCCCATATATATTTATGGAGTGGAGTTTGAAACTGAAAAGAAACTATGTGTTCCCAACAAGCTAGGTGAAGGACGGCTTTCACACACACTTATCTCTCACAACTGAGCATGTGGAGAGACGTTCGTTCATCTAGCACAAAGGGAATGGGTTGCAGGAGAAACTTTTCCTCTGGTTTCTCAGTCTGTTTCCTAGTGGCGGTTTGAAGTTCCTGCAGTTTTCACTGCAAAACCGAGTTGGAGCTAGTACCTCCCCTTATATATTTATGGAGTGCAGTTTGCAACTGAAAAGATACTTTGTGTTCCCAACAAGCTAGGTGAAGGACGGCTTTCACACACACTTATCTCTCAGAACTGAGCATGTGGAGAGACGTTCGTTCATCTAGCACAAAGGGAACGTGTTGCAGGAGAAACTTTTACTCTGGTTTCTCAGTCTGTTTCCTAGTGTCGGTTTGAAGTTCCTGCAGTTTTCACTGTAAAACCGTGTTGGAGCTAGTACCTGCCCATATATATGTATGGAGTGGAGTTTGCAACTGAAAAGAAAATTTGTGTTCCCAACAAGCTAGGTGAAGGACGGCTTTCACACACACTTATCTCTCAGACCTGAGCATGTGGGGAGAAGTTCGTTCATCTAGCACAAAGGGAACGGGTTGCAGGAGAAACATTTACTGTGGTTTCTCAGTCTGTTTCCTAGTGCCGGTTTGAAGTTCCTCCATTTTTCACTGTAAAACCGAGTTGGAGCTAGTACCTCCCCATATATATTTATGGATTGGAGTTGGCAACTGAAAAGAAACTTTGTGTTCCCAACAAGCTAGGTGAAGTTCGGCTTTCACACACACTTATCTCTCAGAACTGAGCATGTGGAGAGACGTTCGTTCATCTAGCACAAATGGAACGGGTTGCAGGAGAAACTTTTACTGTGGTTTCTCAGTCTGTTTCCTAGTGCCTGTTTGAAGTTCCTGCAGTTTTCACTGTAAAACCGAGTTGGAGCTAGTACCTCCCCATATATATGTATGAAGTGGAGTTTGCAACTGAAAAGAATCTTTGTGTTCCCAACAAGCTAGGTGAAGTACGGCTTTCACACACACTTATCTCTCAGAACTGAGCATGTGGAGAGACGTTCGTTCATCTAGCACAAAGGGAATGGGTTGCAGGGAAACTTTTACTCTGGTTTTTCAGTCTGTTTCCTAGTGGCGGTTTGAAGTTCCTGCAGTTTTCACTGCAAAACCGAGTTGGAGCTAGTACCTCCCCATATATATGTATGGAGTGCAGTTTGCAACTGAAAAGAAACATTGTGTTCCCAACAAGTTGGTGAAGGACGGCTTTCACACACACTTATCTCTCAGAACTGAGCATGTGGAGAGACGTTCGTTCATCTAGCACAAAGGGAACGGGTTGCAGGAGAAACTTTTACTCTGGTTTCTCAGTCTGTTTCCTAGTGTCGGTTGGAAGTTCCTGCAGTTTTCACTGTAAAACCGAGTTGGAGCTATTACCTCCCCATATATATGTATGGAGTGGAGTTGGCAACTGAAAAGAAACTTTGTGTTCCCAACAAGCTAGGTGAAGGAAGGCTTTCACACACACTTATCTCTCAGATCTGAGCATGTGGGGAGACGTTCGTTCATCTAGCACAAAGGGAACGGGTTGCAGGATAAACTTTTACTGTGGTTTCTCAGTCTGTTTCCTAGTGCCGGTTTGAATTTCCTGCATTTTTCACTGTAAAACCGACATGGAGCTAGTACCTCCCCATATATATGTATGGATTGGAGTTGGCAACTGAAAAGAAACTTTGTGTTCCCAACAAGCTAAGTGAAGTTCGGCTTTAACACACACTTATCTCTCAGAACTGAGCATGTGGAGAGACGTTCGTTCATCTAGCACAAATGGAACGGGTTGCAGGAGAAACTTTTACTGTGGTTTCTCAGTCTGTTTCCTAGTGCCGGTTTGAAGTTCCTGCAGTTTTCACTGTAAAACCGAGTTGGAGCTAGTACTTCCCCATATATATGTATGGAGTGGAGTTTGAAACTGAAAAGAAACTATGTGTTCCCAACAAGCTAGGTGAAGGACGGCTTTCACACACACTTATCTCTCACAACTGAGCATGTGGAGAGACGTTCGTTCATCTAGCACAAAGGGAATGGGTTGCAGGGGAAACTTTTAATCTGGTTTTTCAGTCTGTTTCATAGTGGCGGTTTGAAGTTCCTGCAGTTTCCCTGAAAAACCGAGTTGGATCTAGTACCACCCCCTATATATTTAAGGAATGCAGTTTGCAACTGGAAAGAAATTTTGTGTTCCCAACCAGCTAGGTGAAGGACGGCTTTCACACACACTTATCACTCAGAACTGAGCATGTGGAGAGACTTTCGTTCATCTAGCACAAAGGGAACGGGTTGCAGGAGAAACTTTTACTCTGGTTTCTCAGTCTGTTTCCTAGTGCCGGTTTGAAGTTCCTGCATTTTTCAGTGTAAAACCGATTTAGAGCTAGTACCTCCCCATATATATGTATGGAGTGGAGTTTGCAACTGAAAAGAAACTTTGTGTTCCCCACAAGCTAGGTGAAGTACGGCTTTCACACACACTTATCTCTCAAAACTGAGCATGTGCGGAGACGTTCGTTCATCTAGCACAAAGGGAACGGGTTGCAGGGGAAACTTTTACTGTGGTTTCTCAGTCTGTTTCCTAGTGCCGGTTTGAAGTTCCTGCAGTTTTCACTGCAAAACCGTGTTGGAGCTAGTACCTCCCCCTATATATTTATGGAGTGCAGTTTGGAACAGAAAAGAAATTTTGTGTTCCCAACAAGCTAGGTGAAGGACGGCTTTCACACACACTTATCTCTCACAACTGAGCATGTGGAGAGACGTTCGTTCATCTAGCACAAAGGGAATGGGTTGCAGGGAAACTTTTACTCTGGTTTTTCAGTCTGTTTCCTAGTGGCGGTTTGAAGTTCCTGCAGTTTTCACTGCAAAACCGAGTTGGAGCTAGTACCTCCCCCTATATATTTATGGAGTGCAGTTTGCAACTGAAAAGAAATTTTGTGTTCCCAACAAGCTAGGTGAAGGACGGCTTTCACACACTCTTATCTCTCAGAACTGAGCATGTGGAGAGACGTTCGTTCATCTAGCACAAAGGGAACGGTTTGCAGGAGAAACTTTTACTCTGGTTTCTCAGTCTGTTTATTAGTGGCGGATTGAAGTTCCTGCAGTTTTCACTGCAAAACCGAGTTGGAGCTAGTACCTCCCCATATATATGTATGGAGTGGAGTTTGCAACTGAAAAGAAACTTTTTGTTCCTACAAGTTGGTGAAGGACGGCTTTCACACACACTTATCTCTCAGATCTGAGCATGTGGAGAGACGTTCGTTCATCTAGCACAAAGGGAATGGGTTGCAGGAGAAACTTTTACTCTGGTTTCTCAGTCTGTTTCCTAGTGGCGGTTTGAAGTTCCTGCAGTTTTCACTGCAAAACCGAGTTGGAGCTAGTACCTCCCCATAAATAATTAGGGAGTGCAGTTTGCAACTGAAAAGATACTTTGTGTTCCCAACAAGCTAGGTGAAGGACGGCTTTCACACACACTTATCTCTCAGAACTGAGCATGTGGAGAGACGTTCGTTCATCTAGCACAAAGGGAACGGTTTGCAGGAGAAACTTTTACTGTGGTTTCTCAGTCTGTTTCCTAGTGTCGGTTGGAAGTTCCTGCAGTTTTCACTGTAAAACCGAGTTGGAGCTAGTACCTCCCTATATATATGTATGGAGTGGAATTTGCAACTGAAAAGAATCTTTGTGTTCCCAACAAGCTAGGTGAAGGAAGGCTTTCACACACACTTATCTCTCAGACTTGAGCATGTGGGGAGACGTTCTTTCATCTAGCACAAAGGGAACGGGTTGCAGGAGAAATATTTACTGTGGTTTCTCAGTCTGTTTCCTAGTGCTGGTTTGAAGTTCCTGCATTTTTCACTGTAAAACCGAGTTGGAGCTAGTACCTCCCCATATATATGTATGGATTAGAGTTGGCAACTGAAAAGAAACTTTGTGTTCCCAACAAGCTAGGTGAAGGTCGGCTTTCACACACACTTATCTCTCAGAACTGAGCATGTGGAGAGACGTTCGTTCATCTAGCACAAATGGAACGGGTTGCAGGAGAAACTTTTACTATGGTTTCTCAGTCTGTTTCCTAGTGCCGGTTTGAAGTTCCTGCAGTTTTCACTGTAAAACCGAGTTGGAGCTAGTACCTCCCCATATATATGTATGGAGTGGAGTTTGAAACTGAAAAGAAACTTTGTGTTCCCAACAAGCTAGGTGAAGGACGGCTTTCACACACACTTATCTCTCAGAACTGAGCATGTGGAGAGACGTTCGTTCATCTAGCACAAAGGGAATGGGTTGCTGGAGAAACTTTTACTCTGGTTTTTCAGTATGTTTCCTAGTGGCGGTTTGAAGTTCCTGCAGTTTTCAGTGTAAAACCGAGTTGGAGCTAGTACCTCCCCATATATATGTATGGAGTGGAGTTTGCAACTGAAAAGAAACTTTGTGTTACCCACAAGCTAGGTGAAGGACGGCTTTCACACACACTTATCTCTCAGACCTGAGCATGTGGAGACACGTTCGTTCATCTAGCACAAAGGGAACGGGTTGCAGGAGAAACTTTTACTCTGGTTTCTCAGTCTGTTTCCTAGTGCCGGTTTGAAGTTCCTGCAGTTTTCACTGCAAAACCGAGTTGGAGCTAGTTCCTCCCCATATATATTTATGGAGTGCAGTTTGCAACTGAAAAGAAACTTTGTGTTCCCAACAAGTTGGTGAAGGACGGCTTTCACACACACTTATCTCTCAGAACTGAGCATGTGGAGAGACGTTCGTTCATCTAGCACAAAGGGAATGGGTTGCAGGAGAAACTTTTACTCTGGTTTCTCAGTCTGTTTCCTAGTGGCGGTTTGAAGTTCCTGCAGTTTTCACTGCAAAACCGAGTTGGAGCTAGTACCTCCCCATATATAATTATGGAGTGCAGTTTGCAACTGAAAAGATACTTTGTGTTCCCAACAAGCTAGGTGAAGGACGGCTTTCACACACACTTATCTCTCAGAACTGAGCATGTGGAGAGACGTTCGTTCATCTAGCACAAAGGGAACGGGTTGCAGGAGAAACTTTTACTCTGGTTTCTCAGTCTGTTTCCTAGTGCCGGTTTGAAGTTCCTGCAGTTTTCAGTGTAAAACCGAGTTGGAGCTAGTACCTCCCCATATATATGTATGGAGTGGAGTTTGCAACTGAAAAGAAACTTTGTGTTCCCAACAAGCTAGGTGAAGGACGGCTTTCACACACACTTATCTCTCAGACCTGAGCATGTGCGGAGAAGTTCGTTCATCTAGCACAAAGGGAACGGGTTGCAGGAGAAACTTTTACTGTGGTTTCTCAGTCTGTTTCCTAGTGCCGGTTTGAAGTTCCTGCAGTTTTCACTGCAAAACCGAGTTGGAGCTAGTACCTCCCCCTATATATTTATGCAGTGCAGTTTGCAACTGAAAAGAAATTTTGTGTTCCCAACAAGCTAGGTGAAGGACGGCTTTCACACACACTTATCTCTCAGAACTGAGCATGTGGAGAGACGTTCGTTCATCTAGCACAAAGGGAACGGGTTGCAGGAGAAACTTTTACTCTGGTTTCTCAGTCTGTTTCCTAGTGCCGGTTTGAAGTTCCTGCAGTTTTCAGTGTAAAACCGATTTAGAGCTAGTACCTCCCCATATATATGTATGGAGTGGAGTTTGCAACTGAAAAGAAACTTTGTGTTCCCCACAAGCTAGGTGAAGTACGGCTTTCACACACACTTATCTCTCAAAACTGAGCATGTGCGGAGACGTTCGTTCATCTAGCACAAAGGGAACGGGTTGCAGGGGAAACTTTTACTGTGGTTTCTCAGTCTGTTTCCTAGTGCCGGTTTGAAGTTCCTGCAGTTTTCACTGCAAAACCGAGTTGGAACTAGTACCTCCCCCTATATATTTATGGAGTGCAGTTTGGAACTGAAAAGAAATTTTGTGTTCCCAACAAGCTAGGTGAAGGACGGCTTTCACACACACTTATATCTCACAACTGAGCATATGGAGAGACGTTCGTTCATCTAGCACAAAGGGAACGGGTTGCAGGAGAAACTTTTACTGTGGTTTCTCAGTCTGTTTCCTAGTGCCGGTTTGAAGTTCCTGCAGTTTTCAGTGTAAAACCGAGTTGGAGCTAGTACCTCCCCATATATATTTATGGAGTGCAGTTTGCAAATGAAAAGATACTTTGTGTTCCCAACAAGCTAGGTGAAGTACGGCTTTCACACACACTTATCTCTCAGAACTGAGCATGTGGAGAGACGTTCGTTCATCTAGCACAAAGGGAACGGGTTGCAGGAGAAACTTTTACTGTGGATTCTCAGTCTGTTTCCTAGTGCCGGTTTGAAGTTCCTGCATTTTTCACTGTAAAACCGAGTTGGAGCTAGTACCTCCCCATATATATGTATGGAGTGGAGTTGGCTACTTAAAAGAAACTTTGTGTTCCCAACAAGCTAGGTGAAGTTCGGCTTTCACACACACTTATCTCTCAGAAATGAGCATGTGGAGAGACGTTCGTTCATCTAGCACAAATGGAACGGGTTGCAGGAGAAACTTTTACTGTGGTTTCTCAGTCTGTTTCCTAGTGCCGGTTTGAAGTTCCTGCAGTTTTCACTGTAAAACCGAGTTGGAGCTAGTACCTCCCCATATATATGTATGGAGTGGAGTTTGCAACTGAAAAGAATCTTTGTGTTCCCAACAAGCTAGGTGAAGGACGGCTTTCACACACACTTATCTCTCACAACTGAGCATGTGGAGAGACGTTCGTTCATCTAGCACAAAGGGAATGGGTTGCAGGGAAACTTTTACTCTGGTTTTTCAGTCTGTTTCCTAGTGGCGGTTTGAAGTTCCTGCAGTTTTCACTGCAAAACCGAGTTGGAGCTAGTACCTCCCCCTATATATTTATGGAGTGCAGTTTGCAACTGAAAAGAAATTTTGTGTTCCCAACAAGGTAGGTGAAGGACGGCTTTCACACACTCTTATCTCTCAGAACTGAGCATGTGGAGAGACGTTCGTTCATCTAGCACAAAGGGAACGGGTTGCAGGAGAAACTTTTACTCTGGTTTCTCAGTCTGTTTCCTAGTGGCGGTTTGAAGTTCCTGCAGTTTTCACTGCAAAACCGAGTTGGAGCTAGTACCTCCCCATATATATGTATGGAGTGCAGTTTGCAACTGAAAAGAAACTTTTTGTTCCTACAAGTTGGTGAAGGAAGGCTTTCACACACACTTATCTCTCAGATCTGAGCATGTGGAGAGACGTTCGTTCATCTAGCACAAAGGGAATGGGTTGCAGGAGAAACTTTTACTCTGGTTTCTCAGTCTGTTTCCTAGTGGCGGTTTGAAGTTCCTGCAGTTTTCACTGCAAAACCGAGTTGGAGCTAGTACCTCCCCATAAATAATTAGGGAGTGCAGTTTGCAACTGAAAAGATACTTTGTGTTCCCAACAAGCTAGGTGAAGGACGGCTTTCACACACACTTATCTCTCAGAACTGAGCATGTGGAGAGACGTTCTTTCATCTAGCACAAAGGGAACGGTTTGCAGGAGAAACTTTTACTCTGGTTTCTCAGTCTGTTTCCTAGTGTCGGTTAGAAGTTCCTGCAGTTTTCACTGTAAAACCGAGATGGAGCTATTACATCCCTATATATATGTATGGAGTGGAGTTTGCAACTGAAAAGAAACTTTGTGTTCCCAACAAGCTAGGTGAAGGAAGGCTTTCACACAAACTTATCTCTCAGACCTGAGCATGTGGGGAGACGTTCTTTCATCTAGCACAAAGGGAACGGGTTGCAGGAGAAACATTTACTGTGGTTTCTCAGTCTGTTTCCTAGTGCTGGTTTGAAGTTCCTGCATTTTTCACTGTAAAACCGAGTTGGAGCTAGTACCTCCCCATATATATGTATGGATTAGAGTTGGCAACTGAAAAGAAACTTTGTGTTCCCAACAAGCTAGGTGAAGGTCGGCTTTCACACACACTTATCTCTCAGAACTGAGCATGTGGAGAGACGTTCGTTCATCTAGCACAAATGGAACGGGTTGCAGGAGAAACTTTTACTGTGGTTTCTCAGTCTGTTTCCTAGTGCCGGTTTGAAGTTCCTGCAGTTTTCTCTGTAAAACCGAGTTGGAGCTAGTACCTCCCCATATATATGTATGGAGTGGAGTTTGAAACTGAAAAGAAACTTTGTGTTCCCAACAAGCTAGGTGAAGGACGGCTTTCACACACACTTATCTCTCACAACTGAGCATGTGGAGAGACGTTCGTTCATCTAGCACAAAGGGAATGGGTTGCTGGAGAAACTTTTACTCTGGTTTTTCAGTATGTTTCCTAGTGGCGGTTTGAAGTTCCTGCAGTTTTCACTGCAAAACCGAGTTGGAGCTAGTACCTCCCCCTATATATATATGGAGTGCAGTTTGCAACTGAAAAGAAATTTTGTGTTCCCAACAAGCTAGGTGAAGGACGGCTTTCACACACCCTTATCTCTCAGAACTGAGCATGTGGAGAGACGTTCGTTCATCTAGCACAAAGGGAACGCGTTGCAGGAGAAACTTTTACTCTGGTTTCTCAGTCTGTTTCCTAGTGCCGGTTTGAAGTTCCTGCAGTTTTCAGTGTAAAACCGAGTTGGAGCTAGTACCTCCCCATATATATGTATGGAGTGGAGTTTGCAACTGAAAAGAAACTTTATGTTACCCACAAGCTAGGTGAAGGACGGCTTTCACACACACTTATCCCTCAGAACTGAGCATGTGCGGAGACGTTCGTTCATCTAGCACAAAGGGAACGGGTTGCAGGAGAAACTTTTACTGTGGTTTCTCAGTCTGTTTCCTAGTGCCGGTTTGAAGTTCCTGCAGTTTTCACTGTAAAACCGAGTTGGAGCTAGAACCTCCCCATATATATGTATGGAGTGGTGTTTGCAACTGAAAAGAAACTTTGAGTTCCCAACAAGCTAGGTGAAGGACGGCTTTCACACACACCTATCTCTCAGAACTGAGCATGTGGAGAGACGTTCGTTCATCTAGCACAAAGGGAACGGGTTGCAGGAGAAACTTTTACTGTGGATTCTCAGTCTGTTTCCTAGTGCCGGTTTGAAGTTCCTGCATTTTTCACTGTAAAACCGAGTTGGAGCTAGTACCTCCCCATATACATGTATGGAGTGGAGTTGGCTACTTAAAAGAAACTTTGTGTTCCCAACAAGCTAGGTGAAGTTCGGCTTTAACACACACTTATCTCTCAGAAATGAGCATGTGGAGAGACGTTCGTTCATCTAGCACAAATGGAACGGGTTGCAGGAGAAACTTTTACTCTGGTTTCTCAGTCTGTTTCCTAGTGTCGGTTAGAAGTTCCTGCAGTTTTCACTGTAAAACCGAGATGGAGCTATTACATCCCTATATATATGTATGGAGTGGAGTTTGCAACTGAAAAGAAACTTTGTGTTCCCAACAAGCTAGGTGAAGGAAGGCTTTCACACAAACTTATCTCTCAGACCTGAGCATGTGGGGAGACGTTCTTTCATCTAGCACAAAGGGAACGGGTTGCAGGAGAAACATTTACTGTGGTTTCTCAGTCTGTTTCCTAGTGCTGGTTTGAAGTTCCTGCATTTTTCACTGTAAAACCGAGTTGGAGCTAGTACCTCCCCATATATATGTATGGATTAGAGTTGGCAACTGAAAAGAAACTTTGTGTTCCCAACAAGCTAGGTGAAGGTCGGCTTTCACACACACTTATCTCTCAGAACTGAGCATGTGGAGAGACGTTCGTTCATCTAGCACAAATGGAACGGGTTGCAGGAGAAACTTTTACTGTGGTTTCTCAGTCTGTTTCCTAGTGCCGGTTTGAAGTTCCTGCAGTTTTCTCTGTAAAACCGAGTTGGAGCTAGTACCTCCCCATATATATGTATGGAGTGGAGTTTGAAACTGAAAAGAAACTTTGTGTTCCCAACAAGCTAGGTGAAGGACGGCTTTCACACACACTTATCTCTCACAACTGAGCATGTGGAGAGACGTTCGTTCATCTAGCACAAAGGGAATGGGTTGCTGGAGAAACTTTTACTCTGGTTTTTCAGTATGTTTCCTAGTGGCGGTTTGAAGTTCCTGCAGTTTTCACTGCAAAACCGAGTTGGAGCTAGTACCTCCCCCTATATATATATGGAGTGCAGTTTGCAACTGAAAAGAAATTTTGTGTTCCCAACAAGCTAGGTGAAGGACGGCTTTCACACACCCTTATCTCTCAGAACTGAGCATGTGGAGAGACGTTCGTTCATCTAGCACAAAGGGAACGCGTTGCAGGAGAAACTTTTACTCTGGTTTCTCAGTCTGTTTCCTAGTGCCGGTTTGAAGTTCCTGCAGTTTTCAGTGTAAAACCGAGTTGGAGCTAGTACCTCCCCATATATATGTATGGAGTGGAGTTTGCAACTGAAAAGAAACTTTATGTTACCCACAAGCTAGGTGAAGGACGGCTTTCACACACACTTATCCCTCAGAACTGAGCATGTGCGGAGACGTTCGTTCATCTAGCACAAAGGGAACGGGTTGCAGGAGAAACTTTTACTGTGGTTTCTCAGTCTGTTTCCTAGTGCCGGTTTGAAGTTCCTGCAGTTTTCACTGTAAAACCGAGTTGGAGCTAGAACCTCCCCATATATATGTATGGAGTGGTGTTTGCAACTGAAAAGAAACTTTGAGTTCCCAACAAGCTAGGTGAAGGACGGCTTTCACACACACCTATCTCTCAGAACTGAGCATGTGGAGAGACGTTCGTTCATCTAGCACAAAGGGAACGGGTTGCAGGAGAAACTTTTACTGTGGATTCTCAGTCTGTTTCCTAGTGCCGGTTTGAAGTTCCTGCATTTTTCACTGTAAAACCGAGTTGGAGCTAGTACCTCCCCATATACATGTATGGAGTGGAGTTGGCTACTTAAAAGAAACTTTGTGTTCCCAACAAGCTAGGTGAAGTTCGGCTTTAACACACACTTATCTCTCAGAAATGAGCATGTGGAGAGACGTTCGTTCATCTAGCACAAATGGAACGGGTTGCAGGAGAAACTTTTACTGTGGTTTCTCAGTCTGTTTCCTAGTGCCGGTTTGAAGTTCCTGCAGTTTTCACTGTAAAACCGAGTTGGAGCTAGTACCTCCCCATATATATGTATGGAGTGGAGTTTGCAACTGAAAAGAATCTTTGTGTTCCCAACAAGCTAGGTGAAGGACGGCTTTCACACACACTTATCTCTCACAACTGAGCATGTGGAGAGACGTTCGTTCATCTAGCACAAAGGGAATGGGTTGCAGGGAAACTTTTACTCTGGTTTTTCAGTCTGTTTCCTAGTGGCGGTTTGAAGTTCCTGCAGTTTTCACTGCAAAACCGAGTTGGAGCTAGTACCTCCCCCTATATATTTATGGAGTGCAGTTTGCAACTGAAAAGAAATTTTGTGTTCCCAACAAGCTAGGTGAAGGACGGCTTTCACACACTCTTATCTCTCAGAACTGAGCATGTGGAGAGACGTTCGTTCATCTAGCACAAAGGGAACGGGTTGCAGGAGAAACTTTTACTCTGGTTTCTCAGTCTGTTTCCTAGTGGCGGTTTGAAGTTCCTGCAGTTTTCACTGCAAAACCGAGTTGGAGCTAGTACCTCCCCATATATATGTATGGAGTGCAGTTTGCAACTGAAAAGAAACTTTTTGTTCCTACAAGTTGGTGAAGGAAGGCTTTCACACACACTTATCTCTCAGATCTGAGCATGTGGAGAGACGTTCGTTCATCTAGCACAAAGGGAATGGGTTGCAGGAGAAACTTTTACTCTGGTTTCTCAGTCTGTTTCCTAGTGGCGGTTTGAAGTTCCTGCAGTTTTCACTGCAAAACCGAGTTGGAGCTAGTACCTCCCCATAAATAATTAGGGAGTGCAGTTTGCAACTGAAAAGATACTTTGTGTTCCCAACAAGCTAGGTGAAGGACGGCTTTCACACACACTTATCCCTCAGAACTGAGCATGTGGAGAGACGTTCTTTCATCTAGCACAAAGGGAACGGTTTGCAGGAGAAACTTTTACTCTGGTTTCTCAGTCTGTTTCCTAGTGTCCGTTGGAAGTTCCTGCAGTTTTCACTGTAAAACCGAGTTGGAGCTAGTACCTCCCTATATATATGTATGGAGTGGAGTTTGCAACTGAAAAGAAACTTTGTGTTCCCAACAAGCTAGGTGAAGGAAGGCTTTCACACACACTTATCTCTCAGACCTGAGCATGTGGGGAGACGTTCTTTCATCTAGCACAAAGGGAACGGGTTGCAGGAGAAACATTTACTGTGGTTTCTCAGTCTGTTTCCTAGTGCTGGTTTGAAGTTCCTGCATTTTTCACTGTAAAACCGAGTTGGAGCTAGTACCTCCCCATATATATGTATGGATTAGAGTTGGCAACTGAAAAGAAACTTTGTGTTCCCAACAAGCTAGGTGAAGGTCGGCTTTCACACACACTTATCTCTCAGAACTGAGCATGTGGAGAGACGTTCGTTCATCTAGCACAAATGGAACGGGTGGCAGGAGAAACTTTTACTGTGGTTTCTCAGTCTGTTTCCTAGTGCCGGTTTGAAGTTCCTGCAGTTTTCTCTGTAAAACCGAGTTGGAGCTAGTACCTCCCCATATATATGTATGGAGTGGAGTTTGAAACTGAAAAGAAACTTTGTGTTCCCAACAAGCTAGGTGAAGGACGGCTTTCACACACACTTATCTCTCACAACTGAGCATGTGGAGAGACGTTCGTTCATCTAGCACAAAGGGAATGGGTTGCTGGAGAAACTTTTACTCTGGTTTTTCAGTATGTTTCCTAGTGGCGGTTTGAAGTTCCTGCAGTTTTCACTGCAAAACCGAGTTGGAGCTAGTACCTCCCCCTATATATATATGGAGTGCAGTTTGCAACTGAAAAGAAATTTTGTGTTCCCAACAAGCTAGGTGAAGGACGGCTTTCACACACCCTTATCTCTCAGAACTGAGCATGTGGAGAGAAGTTCGTTCATCTAGCACAAAGGGAACGCGTTGCAGGAGAAACTTTTACTCTGGTTTCTCAGTCTGTTTCCTAGTGCCGGTTTGAAGTTCCTGCAGTTTTCAGTGTAAAACCGAGTTGGAGCTAGTACCTCCCCATATATATGTATGGAGTGGAGTTTGCAACTGAAAAGAAACTTTATGTTACCCACAAGCTAGGTGAAGGACGGCTTTCACACACACTTATCCCTCAGACCTGAGCATGTGCGGAGACGTTCGTTCATCTAGCACAAAGGGAACGGGTTGCAGGAGAAACTTTTACTGTGGTTTCTCAGTCTGTTTCCTAGTGCCGGTTTGAAGTTCCTGCAGTTTTCACTGTAAAACCGAGTTGGAGCTAGAACCTCCCCATATATATGTATGGAGTGGTGTTTGCAACTGAAAAGAAACTTTGAGTTCCCAACAAGATAGGTGAAGGACGGCTTTCACACACACCTATCTCTCAGAACTGAGCATGTGGAGAGACGTTCGTTCATCTAGCACAAAGGGAACGGGTTGCAGGAGAAACTTTTACTGTGGATTCTCAGTCTGTTTCCTAGTGCCGGTTTGAAGTTCCTGCATTTTTCACTGTAAAACCGAGTTGGAGCTAGTACCTCCCCATATACATGTATGGAGTGGAGTTGGCTACTTAAAAGAAACTTTGTGTTCCCAACAAGCTAGGTGAAGTTCGGCTTTAACACACACATATCTCTCAGAAATGAGCATGTGGAGAGACGTTCGTTCATCTAGCACAAATGGAACGGGTTGCAGGAGAAACTTTTACTGTGGTTTCTCAGTCTGTTTCCTAGTGCCGGTTTGAAGTTCCTGCAGTTTTCACTGTAAAACCGAGTTGGAGCTAGTACCTCCCCATATATATGTATGGAGTGGAGTTTGCAACTGAAAAGAATCTTTGTGTTCCCAACAAGCTAGGTGAAGGACGGCTTTCACACACACTTATCTCTCACAACTGAGCATGTGGAGAGACGTTCGTTCATCTAGCACAAAGGGAATGGGTTGCAGGGAAACTTTTACTCTGGTTTTTCAGTCTGTTTCCTAGTGGCGGTTTGAAGTTCCTGCAGTTTTCACTGCAAAACCGAGTTGGAGCTAGTACCTCCCCCTATATATTTATGGAGTGCAGTTTGCAACTGAAAAGAAATTTTGTGTTCCCAACAAGCTAGGTGAAGGACGGCTTTCACACACTCTTATCTCTCAGAACTGAGCATGTGGAGAGACGTTCGTTCATCTAGCACAAAGGGAACGGGTTGCAGGACAAACTTTTACTCTGGTTTCTCAGTCTGTTTCCTAGTGGCGGTTTGAAGTTCCTGCAGTTTTCACTGCAAAACCGAGTTGGAGCTAGTACCTCCCCATATATATGTATGGAGTGCAGTTTGCAACTGAAAAGAAACTTTTTGTTCCTACAAGTTGGTGAAGGAAGGCTTTCACACACACTTATCTCTCAGATCTGAGCATGTGGAGAGACGTTCGTTCATCTAGCACAAAGGGAATGGGTTGCAGGAGAAACTTTTACTCTGGTTTCTCAGTCTGTTTCCTAGTGGCGGTTTGAAGTTCCTGCAGTTTTCACTGCAAAACCGAGTTGGAGCTAGTACCTCCCCATAAATAATTAGGGAGTGCAGTTTGCAACTGAAAAGATACTTTGTGTTCCCAACAAGCTAGGTGA
Organism: Camelus dromedarius; assembly: GCF_036321535.1. NCBI lineage: Eukaryota > Metazoa > Chordata > Mammalia > Artiodactyla > Camelidae > Camelus > Camelus dromedarius. The sequence continues at coordinate 1,386,810 of NW_026989819.1, read as the reverse complement.
AGGACGGCTTTCACACACACTTATCCCTCAGAACTGAGCATGTGGAGAGACGTTCTTTCATCTAGCACAAAGGGAACGGTTTGCAGGAGAAACTTTTACTCTGGTTTCTCAGTCTGTTTCCTAGTGTCCGTTGGAAGTTCCTGCAGTTTTCACTGTAAAACCGAGTTGGAGCTAGTACCTCCCTATATATATGTATGGAGTGGAGTTTGCAACTGAAAAGAAACTTTGTGTTCCCAACAAGCTAGGTGAAGGAAGGCTTTCACACACACTTATCTCTCAGACCTGAGCATGTGGGGAGACGTTCTTTCATCTAGCACAAAGGGAACGGGTTGCAGGAGAAACATTTACTGTGGTTTCTCAGTCTGTTTCCTAGTGCTGGTTTGAAGTTCCTGCATTTTTCACTGTAAAACCGAGTTGGAGCTAGTACCTCCCCATATATATGTATGGATTAGAGTTGGCAACTGAAAAGAAACTTTGTGTTCCCAACAAGCTAGGTGAAGGTCGGCTTTCACACACACTTATCTCTCAGAACTGAGCATGTGGAGAGACGTTCGTTCATCTAGCACAAATGGAACGGGTTGCAGGAGAAACTTTTACTGTGGTTTCTCAGTCTGTTTCCTAGTGCCGGTTTGAAGTTCCTGCAGTTTTCACTGTAAAACCGAGTTGGAGCTAGTACCTCCCCATATATATGTATGGAGTGGAGTTTGAAACTGAAAAGAAACTTTGTGTTCCCAACAAGCTAGGTGAAGGACGGCTTTCACACACACTTATCTCTCACAACTGAGCATGTGGAGAGACATTCGTTCATCTAGCACAAAGGGAATGGGTTGCTGGAGAAACTTTTACTCTGGTTTTTCAGTATGTTTCCTAGTGGCGGTTTGAAGTTCCTGCAGTTTTCACTGCAAAACCGAGTTGGAGCTAGTACCTCCCCCTATATATATATGGAGTGCAGTTTGCAACTGAAAAGAAATTTTGTGTTCCCAACAAGCTAGGTGAAGGACGGCTTTCACACACACTTATCTCTCAGAACTGAGCATGTGGAGAGACGTTCGTTCATCTAGCACAAAGGGAACGCGTTGCAGGAGAAACTTTTACTCTGGTTTCTCAGTCTGTTTCCTAGTGCCGGTTTGAAGTTCCTGCAGTTTTCAGTGTAAAACCGAGTTGGAGCTAGTACCTCCCCATATATATGTATGGAGTGGTGTTTGCAACTGAAAAGAAACTTTATGTTACCCACAAGCTAGGTGAAGGACGGCTTTCACACACACTTATCTCTCAGACCTGAGCATGTGCGGAGACGTTCGTTCATCTAGCACAAAGGGAACGGGTTGCAGGAGAAACTTTTACTGTGGTTTCTCAGTCTGTTTCCTAGTGCCGGTTTGAAGTTCCTGCAGTTTTCACTGTAAAACCGAGTTGGAGCTAGTACCTCCCCATATATATGTATGGAGTGGTGTTTGCAACTGAAAAGAAACTTTGAGTTCCCAACAAGCTAGGTGAAGGACGGCTTTCACACACACCTATCTCTCAAAACTGAGCATGTGGAGAGACGTTCGTTCATCTAGCACAAAGGGAACGGGATGCAGGAGAAACTTTTACTCTGGTTTCTCAGTCTGTTTCCTAGTGGCGGTTTGAAGTTCCTGCAGTTTTCACTGCAAAACCGAGTTGGAGCTAGTTCCTCCTCATATATATTTATGGAGTGCAGTTTGCAACTGAAAAGAAACTTTGTGTTCCCAACAAGTTGGTGAAGGACGGCTTTCACACACACTTATCTCTCAGAACTGAGCATGTGGAGAGACGTTCGTTCATCTAGCACAAAGGGAATGGGTTGCAGGAGAAACTTTTACTCTGGTTTCTCAGTCTGTTTCCTAGTGGCGATTTGAAGTTCCTGCAGTTTTCACTGCAAAACCGAGTTGGAGCTAGTACCTCCCCATATATAATTATGGAGTGCAGTTTGCAACTGAAAAGATACTTTGTGTTCCCAACAAGCTAGGTGAAGGACGGCTTTCACACACACTTATCTCTCAGAACTGAGCATGTGGAGAGACGTTCGTTCATCTAGCACAAAGGGAACGGGATGCAGGAGAAACTTTTACTCTGGTTTCTCAGTCTGTTTCCTAGTGCCGGTTTGAAGTTCCTGCAGTTTTCAGTGTAAAACCGAGTTGGAGCTAGTACCTCCCCATATATATGTATGGAGTGGAGTTTGCAACTGAAAAGAAACTTTGTGTTCCCAACAAGCTAGGTGAAGGACGGCTTTCACACACACTTATCTCTCAGACCTGAGCATGTGCGGAGAAGTTCGTTCATCTAGCACAAAGGGAACCGGTTGCAGGAGAAACTTTTACTGTGGTTTCTCAGTCTGTTTCCTAGTGCCGGTTTGAAGTTCCTGCAGTTTTCACTGCAAAACCGAGTTGGAGCTAGTACCTCCCCCTATATATTTATGCAGTGCAGTTTGCAACTGAAAAGAAATTTTGTGTTCCCAACAAGCTAGGTGAAGGACGGCTTTCACACACACTTATCTCTCAGACCTGAGCATGTGCGGAGACGTTCGTTCATCTAGCACAAAGGGAACGGGTTGCAGGAGAAACTTTTACTGTGGTTTCTCATTCTCTTTCCTAGTTCCTGTTTGAAGTTCCTGCAGTTTTCACTGTAAAACCGAGTTGGAGCTTGTACCTCCCCATATATATGTATGGATTGGAGTTTGCAACTGAAAAGAAACTTTGTGTTCCCAACAAGCTAGGTGAAGTTCGGCTTTCACACACACTTATCTCTCAGAACTGAGCATGTGGAGAGACTTTCGTTCATCTAACACAAAGGGAACCGGTTGCAGGAGAAACTTTACTGTGGTTTCTCAGTCTGTTTCCTAGTGCCGGTTTGAAGTTCCTGCAGTATTCACTGTAAACCCGAGTTGGATCTAGTACCTCCCCATATATATGTATGGAGTGGAGTTTGCAACTGAGAAGAAACTTTGTGTTCCCAACAAGCTAGGTGAAGGACGGCTTTCACACACACTTATCTCTCAGAACTGAGCATGTGGAGAGACGTTCGTTCATCTAGCACAAAGGGAACGGGTTGCAGGAGAAACTTTTCCTCTGGTTTCTCAGTCTGTTTCCTAGTGGCGGTTTGAAGTTCCGGCAGTTTTCACTGCAAAACCGATTTGGAGCTAGTACCTCCCCATATATATTTATGGAGTGCAGTTTGCAACTGAAAAGAAACTTTGTGTTCCCAACAAGTTGGTGAAGGACGGCTTTCACACACACCTATCTCTCAGAACTGAGCATGTGGAGAGACGTTCGTTCATCTAGCACAAAGGGAATGGGTTGCAGGAGAAACTTTTACTCTGGTTTCTCAGTCTGTTTCCTAGTGGCGGTTTGAAGTTCCTGCAGTTTTCACTGCAAAACCGAGTTGGAGCTAGTACCTCCCCATATATATTTATGGAGTGCAGTTTGCAACTGAAAAGATACTTTGTGTTCCCAACAAGCTAGGTGAAGGACGGCTTTCACACACCCTTATCTCTCAGAACTGAGCATGTGGAGAGACGTTCGTTCATCTAGCACAAAGGGAACGCGTTGCAGGAGAAACTTTTACTCTGGTTTCTCAGTCTGTTTCCTAGTGCCGGTTTGAAGTTCCTGCAGTTTTCAGTGTAAAACCGAGTTGGAGCTAGTACCTCCCCATATATATGTATGGATTGGAGTTTGCAACTGAAAAGAAACTTTGTGTTACCCACAAGCTAGGTGAAGGACGGCTTTCACACACACTTATCTCTCAGACATGAGCATGTGCGGAGACGTTCGTTCATCTAGCACAAAGGGAACGGGTTGCAGGAGAAACTTTTACTGTGGTTTCTCAGTCTGTTTCCTAGTGCCGGTTTGAAGTTCCTGCAGTTTTCACTGTAAAACCGAGTTGGAGCTAGTACCTCCCCATATATATGTATGGAGTGGTGTTTGCAACTGAAAAGAAACTTTGATTTCCCAACAAGCTAGGTGAAAGACGGCTTTCACACACACCTATCTCTCAGAACTGAGCATGTGGAGAGACGTTCGTTCATCTAGCACAAAGGGAACGGGTTGCAGGAGAAACTTTTACTCTGGTTTCTCAGTCTGTTTCCTAGTGGCGGTTTGAAGTTCCTGCAGTTTTCACTGCAAAACCGAGTTGGAGCTAGTTCCTCCCCATATATATTTATGGAGTGCAGTTTGCAACTGAAAAGAAACTTTGTGTTCCCAACAAGTTGGTGAAGGACGGCTTTCACACACACTTATCTCTCAGAACTGAGCATGTGGAGAGACGTTCGTTCATCTAGCACAAAGGGAATGGGTTGCAGGAGAAACTTTTACTCTGGTTTCTCAGTCTGTTTCCTAGGGGCGGTTTGAAGTTCCTGCAGTTTTCACTGCAAAACCGAGTTGGAGCTAGTACCTCCCCATATATAATTATGGAGTGCAGTTTGCAACTGAAAAGATACTTTGTGTTCCCAACAAGCTAGGTGAAGGACGGCTTTCACACACACTTATCTCTCAGAACTGAGCATGTGGAGAGACGTTCGTTCATCTAGCACAAAGGGAACGGGTTGCAGGAGAAACTTTTACTCTGGTTTCTCAGTCTGTTTCCTAGTGCCGGTTTGAAGTTCCTGCAGTTTTCAGTGTAAAACCGAGTTGGAGCTAGTACCTCCCCATATATATATGTATGGAGTGGAGTTTGCAACTGAAAAGAAACTTTGTGTTCCCAACAAGCTAGGTGAAGGACGGCTTTCACACACACTTATCTCTCAGACCTGAGCATGTGCGGAGAAGTTCGTTCATCTAGCACAAAGGGAACGGGTTGCAGGAGAAACTTTTACTGTGGTTTCTCAGTCTGTTTCCTAGTGCCGGTTTGAAGTTCCTGCAGTTTTCACTGCAAAACCTAGTTGGAGCTAGTACCTCCCCCTATATATTTATGCAGTGCAGTTTGCAACTGAAAAGAAATTTTGTGTTCCCAACAAGCTAGGTGAAGGACGGCTTTCACACACACTTATCTCTCAGAACTGAGCATGTGGAGAGACGTTCGTTCATCTAGCACAAAGGGAACGGGTTGCAGGAGAAACTTTTACTCTGGTTTCTCAGTCTGTTTCCTAGTGCCGGTTTGAAGTTCCTGCAGTTTACAGTGTAAAACCGAGTTGGAGCTAGTACCTCCCCATATATATGTATGGAGTGGAGTTTGCAACTGAAAAGAAACTTTGTGTTCCCCACAAGCTAGGTGAAGGACGGCTTTCACACACACTTATCTCTCAGACCTGAGCATGTGCGGAGACATTCGTTCATCTAGCACAAAGGGAACGGGTTGCAGGAGAAACTTTTACTGTGGTTTCTCATTCTCTTTCCTAGTTCCGGTTTGAAGTTCCTGCAGTTTTCACTGTAAAACCGAGTTGGAGCTTGTACCTCCCCATATATATGTATGGATTGGAGTTTGCAACTGAAAAGAAACTTTGTGTTCCCAACAAGCTAGGTGAAGTTCGGCTTTCACACACACTTATCTCTCAGAACTGAGCATGTGGAGAGACTTTCGTTCATCTAACACAAAGGGAACCGGTTGCAGGAGAAACTTTACTGTGGTTTCTCAGTCTGTTTCCTAGTGCCTGTTTGAAGTTCCTGCAGTATTCACTGTAAACCCGAGTTGGATCTAGTACCTCCCCATATATATGTATGGAGTGGAGTTTGCAACTGAGAAGAAACTTTGTGTTCCCAACAAGCTAGGTGAAGGACGGCTTTCACACACACTTATCTCTCCGAACTGAGCATGTGGAGAGACGTTCGTTCATCTAGCACAAAGGGAACGGGTTGCAGGAGAAACTTTTCCTCTGGTTTCTCAGTCTGTTTCCTAGTGGCGGTTTGAAGTTCCGGCAGTTTTCACTGCAAAACCGAGTTGGAGCTAGTACCTCCCCATATATATTTATGGAGTGCAGTTTGCAACTGAAAAGAAACTTTGTGTTCCCAACAAGTTGGTGAAGGACGGCTTTCACACACACCTATCTCTCAGAACTGAGCATGTGGAGAGACGTTCGTTCTTCTAGCACAAAGGGAATGGGTTGCAGGAGAAACTTTTACTCTTGTTTCTCAGTCTGTTTCCTAGTGGCGGTTTGAAGTTCCTGCAGTTTTCACTGCAAAACCGAGTTGGAGCTAGTACCTCCCCATATATATTTATGGAGTGCAGTTTGCAACTGAAAAGATACTTTGTGTTCCCAACAAGCTAGGTGAAGGACGGCTTTCACACACACTTATCTCTCAGAACTGAGCATGTGGAGAGACTTTCGTTCATCTAGCAAAAAGGGAACGGGTTCCAGGAGAAAATTTTACTCTGGTTTCTCAGTCTGTTTCCTAGTGTCGGTTTGAAGTTCCTGCAGTTTTCACTGTAAAACCGAGTTGGAGCTAGTACCTCCCCATATATATTTATGGAGTGGAGTTTCCAACTGAAAAGAAACTTTGTGTTCCCAACAAGCTAGGTGAAGGACGGCTTTCACACACACTTATCTCTCAGAACTGAGCATGTGGGGAGACGTTCGTTCATCTAGCACAAAGGGAACGGGTTGCAGGAGAAACGTTTACTGTGGTTTCTCAGTCTGTTTCCTAGTGCCGGTTTGAAGTTCCTGCAGTTTTCACTGTAAAACCGAGTTGGAGCTAGTACCTCCCCATATATATGTATGGAGTGGAGTTTGCAACTGAAAAGAAACTTTGTGTTCCCCACAAGCTAGGTGAAGGACGGCTTTCACACACACTTATCTCTCAGAACTGAGCATGTGGGGAGACGTTCGTTCATCTAGCACAAAGGGAACAAGTTGCAGGAGAAACTTTTACTGAGGTTTCTCAGTCTGTTTCCTAGTGCCGGTTTGAAGTTCCTGCAGTTTTCACTGTAAAACCGAGTTGGAGCTAGTACCTCCGCATATATATGTATGGATTGGAGTTGGCAACTGAAAAGAAACTTTGTGTTCCCAACAAGCTAGGTGAAGGTCGGATTTCACACACATATATCTCTCATAACTGAGCATGTGGAGAGACGTTCGTTCATCTAGCACAAAGGGAACGGGTTGCAGGAGAAACTTTTACTGTGGTTTCTCAGTCTGTTTCCTTGTGCCGGTTTGAAGTTCCTGCAGTTTTCACTGCAAAACCGAGTTGGAGCTAGTACCTCCCCATATATATGTATGGAGTGGAATTTGCAACTGAAAAGAAACTTTGTGTTCCCAACAAGCTAGGTGAAGGACGGCTTTCACACACACTTATCTCTCAGAACTGAGCATGTGGAGAGACGTTCATTCATCTAGCACAAAGGGAACAGGTTGCAGGAGAAACTTTTACTCTGGTTTTTCAGTCTGTTTCCTAGTGGCGGTTTGAAGTTCCTGCAGTTTTCACTGCAAAACCGAGTTGGAGCTAGTAACTCCCCATATATATTTATGGAGTGCTGTTTGCAACTGAAAAGAAACTTTGTGTTCCCAACAAGTTGGTGAAGGACGGCTTTCACACACACTTATCTCTCAGAACTGAGCATGTGGAGAGACGTTCGTTCATCTAACACAAAGGGAACGGGTTGCAGGAGAAACTTTACTGTGGTTTCTCCGTCTGTTTCCTAGTGCCGGTTGGAAGTTCCTGCAGTATTCACTGTAAACCCGAGTTGGAGCTAGTACCTCCACATATATATGTATGGAGTGGAGTTTGCAACTGAAAAGAAACTTTGTGTTCCCCACAAGCTAGGTGAAGGACGGCTTTCACACGCACTTATCTCTCACAAATGAGCATTTGGAGAGAAGTTCATTCATCTAGCACAAAGGGAACGGGTTGCAGGAGAAACTTTTACTCTGGTTTTTCAGTCTGTTTCCTAGTGGCGGTTTGAAGTTCCTGCAGTTTTCACTGCAAAACCGAGTTGGAGCTAGTAACTCCCCATATATATTTATGGAGTGCTGTTTGCAACTGAAAAGAAACTTTGTGTTCCCAACAAGTTGGTGAAGGACGGTTTTCACACACACTTATCTCTCAGAACTGAGCATGTGGAGAGACGTTCGTTCATCTAACACAAAGGGAACGGGTTGCAGGAGAAACTTTACTGTGGTTTCTCCGTCTGTTTCCTAGTGCCGGTTGGAAGTTCCTGCAGTATTCACTGTAAACCCGAGTTGGAGCTAGTACCTCCCCATATATATGTATGGAGTGGAGTTTGCAACTGAAAAGAAACTTTGTGTTCCCCACAAGCTAGGTGAAGGACGGCTTTCACACGCACTTATCTCTCACAAATGAGCATGTGGAGAGACGTTCATTCATCTAGCACAAAGGGAACGGGTTGCAGGAGAAACTTTTACTCTGGTTTTTCAGTCTGTTTCCTAGTGGCGGTTTGAAGTTCCTGCAGTTTTCACTGCAAAACCGAGTTGGAGCTAGTAACTCCCCATATATATTTATGGAGTGCTGTTTGCAACTGAAAAGAAACTTTGTGTTACCAACAAGTTGGTGAAGGACGGCTTTCACACACACTTATCTCTCAGAACTGAGCATGTGGAGAGACGTTCGTTCATCTAGCACAAAGGGAATGGGTTGCAGGAGAAACTTTTACTCTGGTTTCTCAGTCTGTTTCCTAGTGGCGGTTTGAAGTTCCTGCAGTTTTCACTGCAAAACCGATTTGGAGCTAGTACCTCCCCATATATAATTATGGAGTGCAGTTTGCAACTGAAAAGATACTTTGTGTTCCCCACAAGCTAGGTGAAGGACGGCTTTCACACACACTTATCTCTCAGAACTGAGCATGTGGATAGACGTTCGTTCATCTAGCACAAAGGGAACGGGTTGCAGGAGAAACTTTTACTCTGGTTTCTCAGTCTGTTTCCTAGTGCCGGTTTGAAGTTCCTGCAGTTTTCACTGTAAAATCGAGTTGGAGCTTGTACCTCCCCATATATATGTATGGAGTGGAGTTTGCAACTGAAAAGAATCTTTGTGTTCCCCACAAGCTAGGTGAAGGACAGCTTTCACACACACTTATCTCTCAGAACTGAGCATGTGGAGAGACGTTCGTTCATCTAGCACAAATGGAACTGGTTGCAGGAGAAACTTTTACTGTGGTTTCTCAGTCTGTTTCCTAGTGCCGGTTTGAAGTTCCTGCAGTTTTCACTGTAAAACAGAGTTGGAGATAGTACCTCCCCATATATATGTATGGAGTAGAGTTTGCAACTGAAAAGAAACTTTGTGTTCCCCACAAGCTAGGTGAAGGACGGCTTTCACACACACTTATCTCTCAGAATTGAGCATGTGGAGAGACGTTCGTTCATCTAGCACAAAGGGAACGGGTTGCAGGAGAAACTTTTCCTCTGGTTTCTCAGTCTGTTTCCTAGTGGCGGTTTGAAGTTCCTGCAGTTTTCACTGCAAAACCGAGTTGGAGCTAGTAACTCCCCATATATATTTATGGAGTGCTGTTTGCAACTGAAAAGAAACTTTGTGTTCCCAACAAGTTGGTGAAGGACGGCTTTCACACACACTTATCTCTCAGAACTGAGCATGTGGAGAGACGTTCGTTCATCTAGCACAAAGGGAATGGGTTGCAGGAGAAACTTTTACTCTGGTATCTCAGTCTGTTTCCTAGTGGCGGTTTGAAGTTCCTGCAGTTTTCACTGCAAAACCGAGTTGGAGCTAGTACCTCCCCATATATAATTATGGAGTGCAGTTTGCAACTGAAAAGATACTTTGTGTTCCCAACAAGCTAGGTGAAGGACGGCTTTCACACACACTTATCTCTCAGAACTGAGCATGTGGAGAGACGTTCGTTCATCTAGCACAAAGGGAACGGGTTGCAGGAGAAACTTTTACTCTGGTTTCTCAGTCTGTTTCCTAGTGCCGGTTTGAAGTTCCTGCAGTTTTCACTGTAAAACCGAGTTGGAGCTTGTACCTCCCCATATATATGTATGGAGTGGAGTTTGCAACTGAAAAGAATCTTTGTGTTCCCCACAAGCTAGGTGAAGGACAGCTTTCACACACACTTATCTCTCAGAACTGAGCATGTGGAGAGACGTTCGTTCATCTAGCACAAATGGAACTGGTTGCAGGAGAAACTTTTACTGTGGTTTCTCAGTCTGTTTCCTAGTGCCGGTTTGAAGTTCCTGCAGTTTTCACTGTAAAACAGAGTTGGAGATAGTACCTCCCCATATATATGTATGGAGTAGAGTTTGCAACTGAAAAGAAACTTTGTGTTCCCAACAAGCTAGGTGAAGGACGGCTTTCACACGCACTTATCTCTCACAACTGAGCATGTGGAGAGACGTTCGTTCATCTAGCACAAAGGGAATGGGTTGCAGTAGAAACTTTTACTCTGGTTTTTCAGTCTGTTTCCTAGTGGCGGTTTGAAGTTCCTGCAGTTTTCACTGCAAAACCGAGTTAGAGCTAGTACCTCCCCCTATATATTTATGGAGTGCTGTTTGCAACTGAAAAGAAATTTTGTGTTCCCAACAAGCTATGTGAAGGACGGCTTTCACACACACTTAACTCTCAGAACTGAGCATGTGGAGAGACGTTCGTTCATCTAGCACAAAGGGAACGGTTTGCAGGAGAAACTTTTACTCTGGTTTCTCAGTCTGTTTCCTAGTGCCGGTTTGAAGTTCCTGCAGTTTTCACTGTAAAAGCGAGTTGGAGCTAGTACCTCCCCATATATATATATGGAGTGGAGTTTGCAACTGAAAAGAAACTTTGTGTTCCCCACAAGCTAGGTGAAGGACGGCTTTAACACACATTTATCTCAGACCTGAGCATGTGCGGAGACGTTCGTTCATCTAGCACAAAGGGACCGGGTTGCATGAGAAACTTTTACTGTTGTTTCTCAGTCTGTTTCCTAGTGCCGGTTTGAAGTTCCTGCAGTTTTCACTGCAAAACCGAGTTGGAGCTAGTACCTCCCCCTATATATTAATGGAGTGCAGTTTGCAACTGAAAAGAAATTTTGTGTTCCCAACAAGCTAGGTGAAGGACGGCTTTCACACACACTTATCTCTCAGAACTGAGCATGTGGAGAGACGTTCGTTCATCTAGCACAAAGGGAACGGGTTGCAGGAGAAACTTTTACTCTGGTTTCTCAGTCTGTTTCCTAGTGCCGGTTTGAAGTTCCTGCAGTTTTCAGTGTAAAACCGAGTTGGAGCTAATATCACCACATATATATGTATGGAGTGGAGTTTGCAACTGAAAAGAAACTTTGTTTTCCCCACAAGCTAGGTGAAGGACGGCTTTCACACACACTTATCTCTCAGACCTGAGCATGTGCGGAGACGTTCGTTCATCTAGCACAAAGGGAACAGGTTGCAGGAGAAACTTTTACTGTGGTTTCTCAGTCTGTTTCCTAGTGCCGGTTTGAAGTTCCTGCAGTTTTCACTGTAAAACCGAGTTGGAGCTAGTACCTCCCCATATATATATATGGATTGGAGTTTGCAACTGAAAAGAAACTTTGTGTTCCCAACAAGCTAGGTGAAGGACGGCTTTCACACACACTTATCTCTCAGAACTGAGCATGTGGAGAGATTTTCGTTCATCTAGCAGAAAGGGAACGGGTTGCAGGAGAAACTTTTCTCTGGTTTCTCAGTCTGTTTACTAGTGCCGGTTTGAAGTTCCTGCAGTTTTCACTGTAAACCCGAGTTGGAGCTAGTACCTCCCCATATATATGTATGGAGTGGAGTTTGCAACTGAAAAGAAATTTTGTGTTCCCACCAAGCTAGGTGAAAGACGGCTTTCACACACACTTATCTCTCAGAACAGAGCATGTGGAGAGACTTTCGTTCATCTAACACAAAGGGAACGATTTGCAGGAGAAATTTTACTGTGGTTTCTCAGTCTGTTTCCTAGTGCCGGTTTGAAGTTCCTGCAGTATTCACTGTAAACCCGAGTTGGAGCTAGTACCTCCCCATATATATGTACGGAGTGGAGTTTGCAACTGAAAAGAAACTTTGTGTTCCCAACAAGCTAGGTGAAGGACGGCTTTCACACGCACTTATCTCTCACAAATGAGCATGTGGAGAGACGTTCATTCATCTAGCACAAAGGGAACGGTTTGCAGGAGAAACTTTTACTCTGGTTTTTCAGTCTGTTTCCTAGTGGCGGTTTGAAGTTCCTGCAGTTTTCACTGCAAAACCGAGTTGGAGCTAGTAACTCCCCATATATATTTATGGAGTGCTGTTTGCAACTGAAAAGAAACTTTGTGTTCCCAACAAGTTGGTGAAGGACGGCTTTCACACACACTTATCTCTCAGAACTGAGCATGTGGAGAGACGTTCGTTCATCTAACACAAAGGGAACGGGTTGCAGGAGAAACTTTACTGTGGTTTCTCCGTCTGTTTCCTAGTGCCGGTTGGAAGTTCCTGCAGTATTCACTGTAAACCCGAGTTGGAGCTAGTACCTCCCCATATATATGTATGGAGTGGAGTTTGCAACTGAAAAGAAACTTTGTGTTCCCCACAAGCTAGGTGAAGGACGGCTTTCACACACACTTATCTCTCAGAATTGAGCATGTGGAGAGACGTTCGTTCATCTAGCACAAAGGGAACGGGTTGCAGGAGAAACTTTTCCTCTGGTTTCTCAGTCTGTTTCCTAGTGGCGGTTTGAAGTTCCTGCAGTTTTCACTGCAAAACCGAGTTGGAGCTAGTAACTCCCCATATATATTTATGGAGTGCTGTTTGCAACTGAAAAGAAACTTTGTGTTCCCAACAAGTTGGTGAAGGACGGCTTTCACACACACTTATCTCTCAGAACTGAGCATGTGGAGAGACGATCGTTCATCTAGCACAAAGGGAACGGGTTGCAGGAGAAACTTTTACTCTGGTATCTCAGTCTGTTTCCTAGTGGCGGTTTGAAGTTCCTGCAGTTTTCACTGCAAAACCGAGTTGGAGCTAGTACCTCCCCATATATAATTATGGAGTGCAGTTTGCAACTGAAAAGATACTTTGTGTTCCCAACAAGCTAGGTGAAGGACGGCTTTCACACACACTTATCTCTCAGAACTGAGCATGTGGAGAGACGTTAGTTCATCTAGCACAAAGGGAACGGGTTGCAGGAGAAACTTTTACTCTGGTTTCTCAGTCTGTTTCCTAGTGCCGGTTTGAAGTTCCTGCAGTTTTCACTGTAAAACCGAGTTGGAGCTTGTACCTCTCCATATATATGTATGGAGTGGAGTTTGCAACTGAAAAGAATCTTTGTGTTCCCCACAAGCTAGGTGAAGGACGGCTTTCACACGCACTTATCTCTCACAACTGAGCATGTGGAGAGACGTTCGTTCATCTAGCACAAAGGGAATGGGTTGCAGTAGAAACTTTTACTCTGGTTTTTCAGTCTGTTTCCTAGTGGCGGTTTGAAGTTCCTGCAGTTTTCACTGCAAAACAGAGTTGGAGCTAGTACCTCCCCCTATATATTTATGGAGTGCTGTTTGCAACTGAAAAGAAATTTTGTGTTCCCAACAAGCTATGTGAAGGACGGCTTTCACACACACTTATCTCTCAGAACTGAGCATGTGGAGAGACTTTCGTTCATCTAGCACAAAGGGAACTGTTTGCAGGAGAAACTTTTACTCTGGTTTCTCAGTCTGTTTCCTAGTGCCGGTTTGAAGTTCCTGCAGTTTTCACTGTAAAACCGAGTTGGAGCTAGTACCTCCCCATATATATATATGGATTGGAGTTTGCAACTGAAAAGAAACTTTGTGTTCCCAACAAGCTAGGTGAAGGACGGCTTTCACACACACTTATCTCTCAGAACTGAGCATGTGGAGAGATTTTCGTTCATCTAGCAGAAAGGGAACGGGTTGCAGGAGAAACTTTTCTCTGGTTTCTCAGTCTGTTTACTAGTGCCGGTTTGAAGTTCCTGCATTTTTCACTGTAAACCCGAGTTGGAGCTAGTACCTCCCCATATATATGTATGGAGTGGAGTTTGCAACTGAAAAGAAACTTTGTGTTCCCACCAAGCTAGGTGAAGGACGGCTTTCACACACACTTATCTCTCAGAAGAGAGCATGTGGAGAGACTTACGTTCATCTAACACAAAGGGAACGATTTGCAGGAGAAACTTTACTGTGGTTTCTCAGTCTGTTTCCTAGTGCCGGTTTGAAGTTCCTGCAGTATTCACTGTAAACCCGAGTTGGAGCTAGTACCTCCCCATATATATGTATGGAGTGGAGTTTGCAACTGAAAAGAAACTTTGTGTTCCCAACAAGCTAGGTGAAGGACGGCTTTCACACACACTTATCTCTCAGAACTGAGCATGTGGAGAGACGTTCGTTCATCTAGCACAAAGGGAACGGGTTGCAGGAGAAACTTTTCATCTGGTTTCTCAGTCTGTTTCCTAGTGGCGGTTTGAAGTTCCTTCAGTTTTCACTGTAAAACCGGGTTGGAGCTAGTACCTCCCCATATATATGTATGGAGTGGAGTTTGCAACTGAAAAGAATCTTTGTGTTCCCAACAAGCTAGGTGAAGGACGGCATTCACACACATTTATCTCTCAGAACTGAGCATGTGGAGAGACGTTCGCTCATCTAGTACAAAGGGAATGGGTTGTAGGGAAACTTTTACTCTGGTTTTTCAGTCTGTTTCCTAGTGGCGGTTTGAAGTTCCTGCAGTTTTCACTGCAAAACCGAGTTGGAGCTAGTACCTCCCCCTATATATTTATGGTGTGCAGTTTGCAACTGAAAAGAAATTTTGTGTTCCCAACAAGCTAGGTGAAGGACGGCATTCACACACACTTATCTCTCAGAACTGAGCATGTGGAGAGACGTTCGTTCATCTAGCACAAAGGGAACGGGTTGCAGGAGAAACTTTTACTCCGGTTTCTCAGTCTGTTTCCTAGTGGCGGTTTGAAGTTCCTGCAGTTTTCACTTCAAAACCGAGTTGGAGCTAGTACCTCCCCCTATATATTTATGGTGTGCAGTTTGCAACTGAAAAGAAATTTTTTGTTCCCAACAAGCTAGGTGAAGGACGGCTTTCACACACACTTATCTCTCAGAACTGAGCATGTGGAGAGACGTTCGTTCATCTAGCACAAAGGGAACGGGTTGCAGGAGAAACTATTACTCTGGTTTCTCAGTCTGTTTCCTAGTGTCGGTTGGAAGTTCCTGCAGTTTTCACTGTAAAACCGAGTTGCAGCTAGTACCTCCCCATATATATGTATGGAGTGGAGTTTGCAACTGAAAAGAAACTTTGTGTTCCCAACAAGCTAGGTGAAGGAAGGCTTTCACACACACTTATCTCTCAGACCTGAGCATGTGGCAGAATTTCGTTCATCTAGCACAAAAGGAATGGGTTGCAGGAGAAACTTTTACTGTGGTTTCTAAGTCTGTTTCCTAGTGCCGGTTTGAAGTTCCTGCATTTTTCACTGTAAAACCGAGTTGGAGCTAGTACCTCCCCATATATATGTATGGATTGGAGTTGGCAACTGAAAAGAAACTTTGTGTTCCCAACAAGCTAGGTGAAGGACGGCTTTCACACACATTTATCTCTCAGAACTGAGCATGTGGAGAGACGTTCGTTCATCTAGCACAAATGGAAGGGGTTGCAGGAGAAACTTTTACTGTGGTTTCTCAGTATGTTTCCTAGTGCCGGTTTGAAGTTCCTGCAGTTTTCACTGTAAAACCGAGTTGGAGCTAGTACCTCCCCATATATATGTATGGAGTGGACTTTGAAACTGAAAAGAAACTTTGTGTTCTCAACAAGCTAGGTGAAGGACGGCTTACACACACACTTATCTCTCACAACTGAGCATGTGGAGAGACGTTCGTTCATCTAGCACAAAGGGAATGGGTTGCAGGAGAAACTTTTACTCTGGTTTCTCAGTCTGTTTCCTAGTGCCGGTTTGAAGTTACTGCAGTTTTCACTGCAAAACCGAGTTGGAGCTAGAACCTCCCCCTATATATTTATGGAGTGCAGTTTGCAACTGAAAAGAAATTTTGTTTTCCCAACAAGCTAGGTGAAGGACGGCTTTCACACACACTTATCTCTCACAACTGAGCATATGGAGAGACGATCGTTCATCTAGCACAAAGGGAACGGGTTGCAGGAGAAACTTTAACTCTGGTTTCTCAGTCTGTTTCCTAGTGCCGGTTTGAAGTTCCTGCAGTTTTCAGTGTAAAACCGAGTTGGAGCTAGTACCTCCCCATATATATTTATGGAGTGCAGTTTGCAACTGAAAAGATACTTTGTGTTCCCAACAAGCTAGGTGAAGAACGGCTTTCACACACACTTATCTCTCAGATTTGAGCATGTGGAGAGACGTTCGTTCATCTAGCACAAAGGGAACGGGTTGCAGGAGAAACTTTTACTCTGGTTTCTCAGTCTGTTTCCTAGTGTCGGTTTGAAGTTCCTGCAGTTTTCACTGTAAAACCGAGTTGGAGCTAGTACCTCCCCATATATATGTATGGAGTGGAGTTTGCAACTGAAAAGAAACTTTGTGTTCCCAACAAGCTAGGTGAAGGACGGCTTTCACACACACTTATCTCTCAGAACTGAGCATGTGGAGAGACGTTCGTTCATCTAGCACAAAGGGAATGGGTTGCAGGAGAAACTTTTACTCTGGTTTCTCAGTCTGTTTCCTAGTGGCGGTTTGAAGTTCCTGCAGTTTTCACTGCAAAACCGAGTTGGAGCTAGTACCTCCCCATATATAATTATGGAGTGCAGTTTGCAACTGAAAAGATACTTTGTGTTCCCAACAAGCTCGGTGAAGGACGGCTTTCACACACACTTATTTCTCAGAACTGAGCATGTGGAGAGACGTTCGTTCATCTAGCACAAAGGGAACGGGTTGCAGGAGAAACTTTTACTCTGGTTTCTCAGTCTGTTTCCTAGTGTCGGTTGGAAGTTCCTGCAGTTTTCACTGTAAAACCGAGTTGGAGCTAGTACCTCCCCATATATATGTATGGAGTGGTGTTTGCAACTGAAAAGAAACTTTGTGTTCCCAACAAGCTAGGTGAAGGAAGGTTTCACACACACTTATCTCTCAGACCTGAGCATGTGGCAGACGTTCGTTCATCTAGCACAAAAGGAATGGGTTGAAAGAGAAACTTTTACTGTGGTTTCTAAGTCTGTTTCCTAGTGCCGGTTTGAAGTTCCTGCATTTTTCACTGTAAAACCGAGTTGGAGCTAGTACATCCCCATATATATGTATGGATTGGAGTTGGCAACTGAAAAGAAACTTTGTGTTCCCAACAAGCTAGGTGAAGGTCGGCTTTTACACACACTTATCTCTCAGATCTGAGCATGTGGAGAGACGTTCGTTCATCTAACACAAAGGGAACGGGTTGCAGGAGAAACTTTTACTCTGGTTTCTCAGTCTGTTTCCTAGTGCCGGTTTGAAGTTCCTGCAGTTTTCACTGTAAAACCGAGTTGGAGCTAGTACCTCCCCATATATATGTATGGATTGGAGTTTGAAACTGAAAAGAAACTTTGTGTTCCCAACAAGCTAGGTGAAGGACGGCTTTCACACACACTTATCTCTCAGAACTGAGCATGTGGAGAGACGTTCGTTCATCTAGCACAAAGGGAATGGGTTGCAGGGAAACTTTTACTCTGGTTTTTCAGTCTGTTTCCTAGTGGCGGTTTGAAGTTCCTGCAGTTTTCACTGCAAAACCGAGTTGGAGCTAGTACCTCCCCATATATAATTATGGTGTGCAGTTTGCAACTGAAAAGATACTTTGTGTTCCCAACAAGCTATGTGAAGGACGGCTTTCACACACACTTATCTCTCAGAACTGAGCATGTGGAGAGACGTTCGTTCATCTAGCACAAAGGGAACGGGTTGCAGGAGAAACTTTTACTCTGGTTTCTCAGTCTGTTTCCTAGTGTCGGTTGGAAGTTCCTGCAGTTTTCACTGTAAAACCGAGTTGGAGCTAGTACCTCCCCATATATATGTATGGAGTGGAGTTTGAAACTGAAAAGAAACTTTGTGTTCCCAACAAGCTAGGTGAAGGACGGCTTTCACACACACTTATCTCTCACAACTGAGCATGTGGAGAGACGTTCGTGCATCTGGCACAAATGGAATGGGTTGCAGGAGAAACTTTTACTCTGGTTTTTCAGTCTGTTTCCTAGTGGCGGTTTGAAGTTCCTGCAGTTTTCACTGCAAATCCGAGTTGGAGCTAGTACCTCCCCCTATATATTTATGGATTGCAGTTTGCAACTGAAAAGAAATTTTGTGTTCCCAACAAGCTAGGTGAAGGACGGCTTTCACACACACTTATCTCTCAGAACTGAGCATGTGGAGAGACGTTCGTTCATCTAGCACAAAGGGAACGGTTTGCAGGAGAAACATTTACTCTGGTTTCTCAGTCTGTTTCCTAGTGCCGGTGTGAAGTTCCTGCAGTTTTCAGTGTAAAACCGAGTTGGAGCTAGTACCTCCCCATATATATGTATGGAGTGGAGTTTGCCACTGAAAAGAAACTTTGTGTTCCCAACAAGCTAGGTGAAGGACGGCTTTCACACACACTTATCTCTCAGACCTGAGCATGTGCGGAGACGTTCGTTCATCTAGCACAAAGGGAACGGGTTGCAGGAGAAAATTTTACTGTGGTTTCTCAGTCTGTTTCCTAGTGCCAGTTTGAAGTTCCTGCAGTTTTCACTGCAAAACCGAGTTGGAGCTAGTACCTCCCCCTATATATTTATGGAGTGCAGTTTGCAACTGAAAAGAAATTTTGTGTTCCCAACAAGCTAGGTGAAGGACGGCTTTCACACACACTTATCTCTCACAACTGAGCATATGGAGAGACGTTCGTTCATCTAGCACAAAGGGAACGGGTTGCAGGAGAAACTTTTACTCTAGTTTCTCAGTCTGTTTCCTAGTGCCGGTTTGAAGTTCCTGCAGTTTTCACTGCAAAACCGAGTTGGAGCTAGTATCTCCCCATATATATTTATGGAGCGCAGTTTGCAACTGAAAAGATACTTTGTGTTCCCAACAAGCTAGGTGAAGGACGGCTTTCACACACACTTATCTCTCAGAACTGAGCATGTGGAGAGACGTTCGTTCATCTAGCACAAAGGGAACGGGTTGCAGGAGAAACTTTTACTCTGGTTTCTCAGTCTGTTTCCTAGTGTCGGTTTGAAGTTCCTGCAGTTTTCACTGTAAAACCGAGTTGGAGCTAGTACCTCCCCATATATATGTATGGAGTGGAGTTTGCAACTGAAAAGAAACTTTGTGTTCCCAACAAGCTAGGTGAAGGACGGCTTTCACACACACTTATCTCTCAGACCTGAGCATGTGGGGAGAAGTTCGTTCATCTAGCACAAAGGGAACGGGTTGCAGGAGAAACTTTTACTGTGGTTTCTCAGTCTGTTTCCTAGTGCCGGTTTGAAGTTCCTGCATTTTTCACTGTAAAACCGAGTTGGAGCTAGTACCTCCCCATATATATGTATGGATTGGAGTTTGCAACTGAAAAGAATCTTTGTGTTCCCATCAAGCTAGGTGAAGGACGGCTTTCACACACACTTATCTCTCAGAACTGAGCATGTGGAGAGACGTTCGTTCATCTAGCACAAAGGGAATGGGTTGCAGGGAAACTTTTACTCTGGTTTTTCAGTCTGTTTTCTAGTGGCGTTTTGAAGTCCTGCAGTTTTCACTGCAAAATCGAGTTGGAGCTAGTACCTCCCCCTATATATTTATGGAGTGCAGTTTGCAACTGAAAAGAAATTTTGTGTTCCCAACAAGCTAGGTGAAGGACGGCTTTCACACACACTTATCTCTCAGAACTGAGCATGTGGAGAGACGTTCGTTCATCTAGCACACAAGGAACGGGTTGCAGGAGAAACTTTTACTCTGGTTTCTCAGTCTGTTTCCTAGTGGCGGTTTGAATTTCCTGCAGTTTTCACTGCAAAACCGAGTTGGAGCTAGGACCTCCCCATATATATGTATGGAGTGCAGTTTGCAACTGAAAAGAAACTTTGTGTTCCCAACAAGTTGGTGAAGGACGGCTTTCACACACACTTATCTCTCAGAACTGAGCATGTGAAGAGACGTTCGTTCATCTAGCACAATGGGAATGGGTTGCAGGAGAAACTTTTACTCTGGTTTCTCAGTCTGTTTCCTACTGGCGGTTTGAAGTTCCTGCAGTTTTCACTGCAAAATCGAGTTGGAGCTAGTACCTCCCCATATATAATTATGGAGTGCAGTTTGCAACTGAAAAGATACTTTGTGTTCCCAACAAGCTAGGTGAAGGACGGCTTTCACACACACTTATCTCTCAGAACTGAGCATGTGGAGAGACGTTCGTTCATCTAGCACAAAGGGAACGGGTTGCAGGAGAAACTTTTACTATGGTTTCTCAGTCTGTTTCCTAGTGTCGGTTGGAAGTTCCTGCAGTTTTCACTGTAAAACCGAGTTGGAGCTAGTACCTCCCCATATATATGTATGGATTGGAGTTGGCAACTGAAAAGAAACTTTGTGTTCCCAACAAGCTAGGTGAAGTTCGGCTTTCACACACACTTATCTCTCAGAACTGAGCATGTGGAGAGACTTTCGTTCATCTAGCACAAATGGAACGGGTTGCAGGAGAAACTTTTACTGTGGTTTCTCAGTCTGTTTCCTAGTGCCGGTTTGAAGTTCCTGCAGTTTTCACTGTAAAACCGAGTTGGAGCTAGTACCTCCCCATATATATGTATGGAGTGGAGTTTGAAACTGAAAAGAAACTTTGTGTTCCCAACAAGCTAGGTGAAGGACGGCTTTCACACACACTAATCTCTCAGAACTGAGCATGTGGAGAGACGTTCGTTCATCTAGCACAAAGGGAACGGGTTGCAGGAGAAACTTTTACTCTGGTTTCTCAGTCTGTTTCCTAGTGCCGGTTTGATGTTCCTGCAGTTTTCAGTGTAAAACCGAGTTGGAGCTAGTACCTCCCCATATATATGTATGGAGTGAAGTTTGCAACTGAAAAGAAACTTTGTGTTCCCAACAAGCTAGGTGAAGGACGGCTTTCACACACACTTATCTCTCAGACCTGAGCGTGTGCGGAGATGTTCGTTCATCTATCACAAAGGGAACGGGTTGCAGGAGAAACTTTTACTGTGGTTTCTCAGTCTGTTTCCTAGTGCCGGTATGTAGTTCCTGCAGTTTTCTCTGCAAAACCGAGTTGGAGCTAGTACCTCCCAATATATATTTATGGATTGCAGTTTGCAACTGAAAAGAAATTTTGTGTTCCCAACAAGCTAGGTGAAGGACGGCTTTCACACACACTTATCTCTCAGAACTGAGCATGTGGAGAGACGTTCGTTCATCTAGCACAAAGGGAACGGGTTGCAGGAGAAGCTTTACTCTGGTTTCTCAGTCTGTTTCCTAGTGCCGGTTTGAAGTTCCTGCAGATTTTAGTGTAAAACCGAGTTGGAGCTAGTACCTCCCCATATATATGTATGGAGTGGAGTTTGCAACTGAAAAGAAACTTTGTGTTCCCCACAAGCTAGGTGAAGGACGGCTTTCACACACACTTATCTCTCAGACCTGAGAATGTGGGGAGACTTTCGTTCATCTAGCACAAAGGGAACGGGTTGCAGGAGAAACTTTTACTGTGGTTTCTCAGTCTGTTTCCTAGTGCCGGTTTGAAGTTCCTGCAGTTTTCACTGTAAAACCGAGTTGTAGCTAGTTCCTCCCCATATATATGTATGGATTGGAGTTTGCAACTGAAAAGAAACTTTGTGTTCCCAACAAGCTAAGTGAAGGACGGCTTTCACACACACTTATCTCTCAGAAATGAGCATGTGGAGAGACGTTCGTTCATCTAGCACAAAGGGAACGGGTTGCAGGAGAAACTTTACTGTGGTTTCTCAGTCTGTTTCCTAGTGCCGGTTTGAAGTTCCTGCAGTATTCACTGTAAACCCGAGTTGGATCTAGTACCTCCCCATATATATGTATGGAGTGGAGTTTGCAACTGAAAAGAAACTTTGTGTTCCCAACAAGCTAGGTGAAGGACGGCTTTCACACACACTTATCTCTCAGAACTGAGCATGTGGAGAGACGTTCGTTCATCTAGCACAAATGGAACGGGTTGCAGGAGAAACTTTTCCTCTGGTTTCCCAGTCTGTTTCCTAGTGGCGGTTTGAAGTTCCTGCAGTTTTCACTGCAAAACCGAGTTGGAGCTAGTACCTCCCCATATATATTTATGGAGTGCAGTTTGCAACTGAAAAGAAACTTTGTGTTCCCAACAAGTTGGTGAAGGATGGCTTTCACACACACTTATCTCTCAGAACTGAGCATGTGGAGAGAAGTTCGTTCATCTAGCACAAAGTAAATGGGTTGCAGGAGAAACTTTTACTCTGGTATCTCAGTCTGTTTCCTAGTGGCGGTTTGAAGTTCCTGCAGTTTTCACTGCAAAACCGAGTTGGAGCTAGTACCTCCCCATATATATGTATGGACTGGAGTTTGCAACTGAAAAGAAACTTTGTGTTCCCAACAAGCTAGGTGAAGTTCGGCTTTCACACACACTTATCTCTCAGAACTGAGCATGTGGAGAGACTTTCGTTCATCTAGCACAAAGGGAACGGGTTGCAGGAGAAACTTTTACTCTGGTTTCTCAGTTGTTTACTAGTGCCGGTTTGAAGTTCCTGCAGTTTTCACTGTAAACCCGAGTTGGAGCTAGGACCTCCCCATATATATGTATGGAGTGGAGTTTGCAACTGAAAAGAAACTTTGTGTTCCCACCAAGTTGGTGAAGGACGGCTTTCACACACACATATCTCTCAGAACTGAGCATGTGGAGAGACGTTCGTTCATCTAGCACAAAGGGAACGGGTTGCAGGAGAAACTTTTACACTGGTTTCTCAGTCTGTTTCCTAGTGCCGGTTTGAAGTTCCTGCAGTTTTCACTGTAAAATCGAGTTGGAGCTAGTACATCCCCATATATATGTATGGAGTGGAGTTTGCAACTGAAAAGAAACTTTGGGTTCCCCACAAGCTAGGTGAAGGACGGCTTTCACACACACTTATCTCTCAGACCTGAGCATGTGCGGAGACGTTCGTTCATCTAGCACAAAGGGAACGGGTTGCAGGAGAAACTTTTACTGTGGTTTCTCAGTCTGTTTCCTAGTGCCGGTTTGAAGTTCCTGCAGTTTTCACTGTAAAACCGAGTTGGAGCTAGTACCTCCCCATATATATGTATGGATTGGAGTTTGCAACTGAAAAGAAACTTTGTGTTCCCAACAAGCTAGGTGAAGGACGGCTTTCACACACACTTATCTCTCAGAACTGAGCATGTGGAGAGACGTTCGTTCATCTAGCACAAAGGGAACGGTTTGCAGGAGAAACTTTTACTCTGGTTTCTCAGTCTGTTTCCTAGTGGCGGTTTGAAGTTCCTGCAGTTTTCACTGCAAAACCGAGTTGGAGCTAGTACCTCCCCATATATATGTATGGAGTGCAGTTTGCAACTGAAAAGAAACTTTGTGTTCCCAACAAGTTGGTGAAGGACGGCTTTCACACACACTTATCTCTCAGAACTGAGCATGTGGAGAGACGTTCGTTCATCTAACACAAAGGGAACGGGTTGCAGGAAAAACTTTACTGTGGTTTCTCAGTCTGTTTCCTAGTGCCGGTTTGATGTTCCTGCAGTATTCACTGTAAACACGAGTTGGAGCTATTACCTCCCCATATATATGTATGGAGTGGAGTTTGCAAGTGAAAAGAATCTTTGTGTTCCCAACAAGCTAGGTGAAGGACGGCTTTCACACACACTTATCTCTCAAAACTGAGCATGTGAAGAGACGTTCGTTCATCTAGCACAAATTGAACGGGTTGCAGAAGAAACTTTTCCTCTGGTTTCTCAGTCTGTTTCCTAGTGGCGGTTTGAAGTTCCTGCAGTTTTCACTGCAAAACCGAGTTGGAGCTAGTACCTCCCCATATATATTTATGGAGTGCAGTTTGCAACTGAAAAGGATCTTTGTGTTCCCACAAGTTGGTGAAGGACGGCTTTCACACACACTTATCTCTCAGAACTGAGCATGTGGAGAGACGTTCGTTCATCTAGCACAAAAGGAACGGGTTGCTGGAGAAACTTTACTCTGGTTTCTCAGTTGTTTCCTAGTGCCGGTTTGAAGTTCCTGCAGTTTTCACTGTAAACCCGAGTTGGAGCTAGGACCTCCCCATATATATGAATGGAGTGGAGTTTGCAACTGAAAAGAAACTTTGTGTTCCCACCAATCTAGGTGAAGGACGGCTTTCACACACACTTATCTCTCAGAACTGAGCATGTGGAGAGACGTTCGTTCATCTAACACAAAGGGAACGGGTTGCAGGAGAAACTTTACTGTGGTTTCTCAGTCTGTTTCCTAGTGCCGGTTTGAAGTTCCTGCAGTATTCACTGTAAACACGAGTTGGAGCTAGTACCTCCCCATATATATGTATGGATTGGAGTTGGCAACTGAAAAGAAACTTTGTGTTCCCAACAAGCTAGGAGAAGGTCGGCTTTCACACACACTTATCTCTCAGAACTGAGCATGTGGAGAGACGTTCGTTCATCTAGCACAAATGTAATGGGTTGCAGGAGAAACTTTTACTGTGGTTTCTCAGTCTGTTTCCTAGTGCCGGTTTGAATTTCCTGCAGTTTTCACTGTAAAACCGAGTTGGAGCTAGTACCTCCCCATATATATGTATGGAGTGGAGTTTGCAACTGAAAAGAAACTTTGTGTTCCCAACAAGCTAGGTGAAGGACGGCTTTCACACGCACATATCTCTCACAACTGAGCATGTGGAGAGACTTTCGTTCATCTAGCACAAAGGGAATGGTTTGCAGGAGAAACTTTTACTCTGGTTTTTCAGTCTGTTTCCTAGTGGCGGTTTTAAGTTCCTGCAGTTTTCACTGCAAAACCGAGTTGGAGCTAGTACCTCCCCCTATATATATATGGAGTGCAGTTTGCAACTGAAAAGAAATTTTGTGTTCCCTAAAAGCTATGTGAAGGACGGCTTTCACACACACTTATCTCTCAGAACTGAGCATGTGGAGAGACGTTCGTTCATCTAGCACAAAGGGAACGGGTTGCAGGAGAAACTTTTACTCTGGTTTCTCAGTCTGTTTCCTAGTGCCGGTTTGTTATTCCTGCAGTTTTCAGTGTAAAACCGAGTTGGAGCTAGTACCTCCCCATATATATGTATGGAGTGGAGTTTGCAACTGAAAAGAAACTTTGTGTTCCCCACAAGCTAGGTGAAGGACGGCTTTCACACACACTTATCTCTCAGAAGTGAGCATGTGCGGAGACGTTCGTTCATCTAGCACAAAAGGAACGGGTTGCAGGATAAACTTTTACTGTGGTTTCTCAGTCTGTTTCCTAGTGCCGGTTTGAAGTTCCTGCAGTTTTCACTGCAAAACCGAGTTGGAGCTAGTACCTACCCCTATATATTTATGGAGTGCAGTTTGCAACTGAAAAGAAATTTTGTGTTCCCAACAAGCTAGTTGAAGGACGGCTTTCACACACACTTATCTCTCAGAACTGAGCATGTGGAGAGACGTTCGTTCATCTAGCACAAAGGGAACGGGTTGCAGGAGAAACTTTTACTCTGGTTTCTCAGTCTGTTTCCTAGTGCCGGTTTGAAGTTCCTGCAGTTTTCAGTGTAAAACCGAGTTGGAGCTACTACCACCACATATATATGTATGGAGTGGAGTTTGCAACTGAAAAGAAACTTTGTGTTCCCCACAAGCTATTTGAAGAACGGCTTTCACACACACTTATCTCTCAGAACTGAGCATGTGCGGAGACGTTCGTTCATCTAGCACAAAGGGAACGGGTTGCAGGAGAAACTTTTACTCTGGTTTCTCAGTCTGTTTACTAGTGCCGGTTTGATGTTCCTGCAGTTTTCACTCTAAACCCGAGTTGGAGCTAGTAAATCCCCATATATATGTATGGAGTGGAGTTTGCAACTGAAAAGAAACTTTGTGTTCCCAACAAGTTGGTGAAGGACGGCTTTCACACACACTTATCTCTCAGAACTGAGCATGTGGAGAGACGTTCGTTCATCTAGCACAAAGGGAACGGGTTGCAGGAGAAACTTTTACTCTGGTTTCTCAGTCTGTTTCCTAGTGTCGGTTTGAAGTTCCTGCAGTTTTCACTGTAAAACCGAGTTGGAGCTAGTACCTCCCCATATATATGTATGGAGTGGAGTTTGCAACTGAAAAGAAACTTTGTGTTCCCAACAAGCTAGGTGAAGGACGGCTTTCACACACACTTATCTCTCAGACCTGAACATGTGGGGAGAATTTCGTTCATCTAGCACAAAGGAACGGGTTGCAGGAGAAACTTTTACTGTGGTTTCTCAGTCTGTTTCCTAGTGCCGGTTTGAAGTTCCTGCATTTTTCACTGTAAAACCGAGTTGGAGCTAGTACCTCCCCATATATATGTATGGATTGGAGTTGGCAACTTAAAAGAAACTTTGTGTTCCCAACAAGCTAGGTGAAGTTCGGCTTTCACACACACTTATCTCTCAGAACTGAGCATGTGGAGAGACGTTCGTTCATCTAGCACAAATGGAACGGGTTGCAGGAGAAACTTTTACTGTGTTTTCTCAGTCTGTTTCCTAGTGCCTGTTTGAAGTTCCTGCAGTTTTCACTGTAAAACAGTGTTGGAGCTAGTACCTCCCCATATATATGTATGGAGTGGAGTTTGCAACTGAAAAGAATCTTTGTGTTCCAAACAAGCTAGGTGAAGGACGCCTTTCACACACACTTATCTCTCAGAACTGAGCATGTGGAGAGACGTTCGTTCATCTAGCACAAAGGGAATGGGTTGCAGGGAAATTTTACTCTTTTTTTTCAGTCTGTTTCCTAGTGGCGGTTTGAAGTTCCTGCAGTTTTCACTGCAAAACCGAGTTGGAGCTAGACCCTCCCCCTATATATTTATGGAGTGCAGTTTGCAACTGAAAAGAAATTTTGTGTTCCCAACAAGCTAGGTGAAGGACGGCTTTCACACACACTTATCTCTCAGAACTGAGCATGTGGAGAGACGTTCTTTCATCTAGCACAAAGGGAACGGGTTGCAGGAGAAACTTTTACTCTGGTTTCTCAGTCTGTTTCCTAGTGGCGGTTTGAAGTTCCTGCAGTTTTCACTGCAAAACCGAGTTGGAGCTAGTACCTCCCCATATATATGTATGGAGTGCAGTTTGCAACTGAAAAGAAACATTGTGTTCCCAACAAGTTGGTGAAGGACGGCTTTCACACACACTTATCTCTCAGAACTGAGCATGTGGAGAGACGTTCGTTCATCTAGCACAAAGGAAACGGGTTGCAGGAGAAAGTTTTCCTCTGGTTTCTCAGTCTGTTTCCTAGTGGCGGTTTGAAGTTCCTGCAGTTTTCACTGCAAAACCGAGTTGGAGCTAGTACCTCCCCATATATATTTATGGAGTGCAGTTTGCAACTGAAAAGATACTTTGTGTTCCCAACAAGCTAGGTGAAGGACGGCTTTCACACACACTTATCTCTCAGAACTGAGCATGTGGAGAGGCGTTCGTTCATCTAGCACAAAGGGAACGGGTTGCAGGAGAAACTTTTACTCTGGTTTCTCAGTCTGTTTCCTAGTGTCGGTTTGAAGTTCCTGCAATTTTCACTGTAAAACCGAGTTGGAGCTAGTACCTCCCCATATATATGTATGGTGTGGAGTTTGCAACTGAAAAGAAACTTTGTTTTCCCAACATGCTAGGTGAAGGACGGCTTTCACACACACTTATCTCTCAGACCTGAGCATGTGGGGAGAATTTCGTTCATCTAGCACAAAGGAACGGGTTGCAGGAGCAACTTTTACTGTGGTTTCTCAGTCTGTTTCCTAGTGCCGGTTTGAAGTTCCTGCATTTTTCACTGTAAAACCGAGTTGGAGCTAGTACCTCCCCATATATATGTATGGATTGGAGTTGGCAACTGAAAAGAAACTTTGAGTTCCCAACAAGCTAGGTGAAGTTCGGCTTTCACACACACTTATCTCTCAGAACTGAGCATGTGGAGAGACGTTCGTTCATCTAGCACAAATGGAACGGGTTGCAGGAGAAACTTTTACTGTGGTTTCTCAGTCTGTTTCCTAGTGCCGGTTTGAAGTTCCTGCATTTTTCACTGCAAAACCGAGTTGGAGCTAGTACCTCCCCATATATATGTATGGAGTGCAGTTTGCAAATGAAAAGAAACATTGTGTTCCCAACAAGTTGGTGAAGGACGGCTTTCACACACACTTATCTCTCAGAACTGAGCATGTGGAGAGAAGTTCGTTCATCTAGCACAAAGTAAATGGGTTGCAGGAGAAACTTTTACTCTGGTATCTCAGTCTGTTTCCTAGTGGCGGTTTGAAGTTCCTGCAGTTTTCACTGCAAAACCGAGTTGGAGCTAGTACCTCCCCATATATATGTATGGACTGGAGTTTGCAACTGAAAAGAAACTTTGTGTTCCCAACAAGCTAGGTGAAGTTCGGCTTTCACACACACTTATCTCTCAGAACTGAGCATGTGGAGAGACTTTCGTTCATCTAGCACAAAGGGAACGGGTTGCAGGAGAAACTTTTACTCTGGTTTCTCAGTTGTTTACTAGTGCCGGTTTGAAGTTCCTGCAGTTTTCACTGTAAACCCGAGTTGGAGCTAGGACCTCCCCATATATATGTATGGAGTGGAGTTTGCAACTGAAAAGAAACTTTGTGTTCCCACCAAGTTGGTGAAGGACGGCTTTCACACACACATATCTCTCAGAACTGAGCATGTGGAGAGACGTTCGTTCATCTAGCACAAAGGGAACGGGTTGCAGGAGAAACTTTTACACTGGTTTCTCAGTCTGTTTCCTAGTGCCGGTTTGAAGTTCCTGCAGTTTTCACTGTAAAATCGAGTTGGAGATAGTACTTCCCCATATATATGTATGGAGTGGAGTTTGCAACTGAAAAGAAACTTTGGGTTCCCCACAAGCTAGGTGAAGGACGGCTTTCACACACACTTATCTCTCAGACCTGAGCATGTGCGGAGACGTTCGTTCATCTAGCACAAAGGGAACGGGTTGCAGGAGAAACTTTTACTGTGGTTTCTCAGTCTGTTTCCTAGTGCCGGTTTGAAGTTCCTGCAGTTTTCACTGTAAAACCGAGTTGGAGCTAGTACCTCCCCATATATATGTATGGATTGGAGTTTGCAACTGAAAAGAAACTTTGTGTTCCCAACAAGCTAGGTGAAGGACGGCTTTCACACACACTTATCTCTCAGAACTGAGCATGTGGAGAGACGTTCGTTCATCTAGCACAAAGGGAACGGTTTGCAGGAGAAACTTTTACTCTGGTTTCTCAGTCTGTTTCCTAGTGGCGGTTTGAAGTTCCTGCAGTTTTCACTGCAAAACCGAGTTGGAGCTAGTACCTCCCCATATATATGTATGGAGTGCAGTTTGCAACTGAAAAGAAACTTTGTGTTCCCAACAAGTTGGTGAAGGACGGCTTTCACACACACTTATCTCTCAGAACTGAGCATGTGGAGAGACGTTCGTTCATCTAACACAAAGGGAACGGGTTGCAGGAAAAACTTTACTGTGGTTTCTCAGTCTGTTTCCTAGTGCCGGTTTGATGTTCCTGCAGTATTCACTGTAAACACGAGTTGGAGCTATTACCTCCCCATATATATGTATGGAGTGGAGTTTGCAAGTGAAAAGAATCTTTGTGTTCCCAACAAGCTAGGTGAAGGACGGCTTTCACACACACTTATCTCTCAAAACTGAGCATGTGAAGAGACGTTCGTTCATCTAGCACAAATTGAACGGGTTGCAGAAGAAACTTTTCCTCTGGTTTCTCAGTCTGTTTCCTAGTGGCGGTTTGAAGTTCCTGCAGTTTTCACTGCAAAACCGAGTTGGAGCTAGTACCTCCCCATATATATTTATGGAGTGCAGTTTGCAACTGAAAAGGATCTTTGTGTTCCCACAAGTTGGTGAAGGACGGCTTTCACACACACTTATCTCTCAGAACTGAGCATGTGGAGAGACGTTCGTTCATCTAGCACAAAAGGAACGGGTTGCTGGAGAAACTTTACTCTGGTTTCTCAGTTGTTTCCTAGTGCCGGTTTGAAGTTCCTTCAGTTTTCACTGTAAACCCGAGTTGGAGCTAGGACCTCCCCATATATATGTATGGAGTGGAGTTTGCAACTGAAAAGAAACTTTGTGTTCCCACCAATCAAGGTGAAGGACGGCTTTCACACACACTTATCTCTCAGAACTGAGCATGTGGAGAGACGTTCGTTCATCTAACACAAAGGGAACGGGTTGCAGGAGAAACTTTACTGTGGTTTCTCAGTCTGTTTCCTAGTGCCGGTTTGAAGTTCCTGCAGTATTCACTGTAAACACGAGTTGGAGCTAGTACCTCCCCATATATATGTATGGATTGGAGTTCGCAACTGAAAAGAAACTTTGTGTTCCCAACAAGCTAGGAGAAGGTCGGCTTTCACACACACTTATCTCTCAGAACTGAGCATGTGGAGAGACGTTCGTTCATCTAGCACAAATGTAACGGGTTGCAGGAGAAACTTTTACTGTGGTTTCTCAGTCTGTTTCCTAGTGCCGGTTTGAATTTCCTGCAGTTTTCACTGTAAAACCGAGTTGGAGCTAGTACCTCCCCATATATATGTATGGAGTGGAGTTTGCAACTGAAAAGAAACTTTGTGTTCCCAACAAGCTAGGTGAAGGACGGCTTTCACACGCACATATCTCTCACAACTGAGCATGTGGAGAGACTTTCGTTCATCTAGCACAAAGGGAATGGTTTGCAGGAGAAACTTTTACTCTGGTTTTTCAGTCTGTTTCCTAGTGGCGGATTTAAGTTCCTGCAGTTTTCACTGCAAAACCGAGTTGGAGCTAGTACCTCCCCCTATATATATATGGAGTGCAGTTTGCAACTGAAAAGAAATTTTGTGTTCCCTAAAAGCTATGTGAAGGACGGCTTTCACACACACTTATCTCTCAGAACTGAGCATGTGGAGAGACGTTCGTTCATCTAGCACAAAGGGAACGGGTTGCAGGAGAAACTTTTACTCTGGTTTCTCAGTCTGTTTCCTAGTGCCGGTTTGTTATTCCTGCAGTTTTCAGTGTAAAACCGAGTTGGAGCTTGTACCTCCCCATATATATGTATGGAGTGGAGTTTGCAACTGAAAAGAAACTTTGTGTTCCCCACAAGCTAGGTGAAGGACGGCTTTCACACACACTTATCTCTCAGACCTGAGCATGTGCGGAGACGTTCGTTCATCTAGCACAAAAGGAACGGGTTGCAGGATAAACTTTTACTGTGGTTTCTCAGTCTGTTTCCTAGTGCCGGTTTGAAGTTCCTGCAGTTTTCACTGTAAAACCGAGTTGGAGCTAGTACCTCCCCATATATATGTATGGATTGGAGTTGGCAACTTAAAAGAAACTTTGTGTTCCCAACAAGCTAGGTGAAGTTCGGCTTTCACACACACTTATCTCTCAGAACTGAGCATGTGGAGAGACGTTCGTTCATCTAGCACAAATGGAACGGGTTGCAGGAGAAACTTTTACTGTGTTTTCTCAGTCTGTTTCCTAGTGCCTGTTTGAAGTTCCTGCAGTTTTCACTGTAAAACAGTGTTGGAGCTAGTACCTCCCCATATATATGTATGGAGTGGAGTTTGCAACTGAAAAGAATCTTTGTGTTCCAAACAAGCTAGGTGAAGGACGCCTTTCACACACACTTATCTCTCAGAACTGAGCATGTGGAGAGACGTTCGTTCATCTAGCACAAAGGGAATGGGTTGCAGGGAAATTTTACTCTTTTTTTTCAGTCTGTTTCCTAGTGGCGGTTTGAAGTTCCTGCAGTTTTCACTGCAAAACCGAGTTGGAGCTAGACCCTCCCCCTATATATTTATGGAGTGCAGTTTGCAACTGAAAAGAAATTTTGTGTTCCCAACAAGCTAGGTGAAGGACGGCTTTCACACACACTTATCTCTCAGAACTGAGCATGTGGAGAGACGTTCTTTCATCTAGCACAAAGGGAACGGGTTGCAGGAGAAACTTTTACTCTGGTTTCTCAGTCTGTTTCCTAGTGGCGGTTTGAAGTTCCTGCAGTTTTCACTGCAAAACCGAGTTGGAGCTAGTACCTCCCCATATATATGTATGGAGTGCAGTTTGCAACTGAAAAGAAACATTGTGTTCCCAACAAGTTGGTGAAGGACGGCTTTCACACACACTTATCTCTCAGAACTGAGCATGTGGAGAGACGTTCGTTCATCTAGCACAAAGGAAACGGGTTGCAGGAGAAAGTTTTCCTCTGGTTTCTCAGTCTGTTTCCTAGTGGCGGTTTGAAGTTCCTGCAGTTTTCACTGCAAAACCGAGTTGGAGCTAGTACCTCCCCATATATATTTATGGAGTGCAGTTTGCAACTGAAAAGATACTTTGTGTTCCCAACAAGCTAGGTGAAGGACGGCTTTCACACACACTTATCTCTCAGAACTGAGCATGTGGAGAGGCGTTCGTTCATCTAGCACAAAGGGAACGGGTTGCAGGAGAAATTTTTACTCTGGTTTCTCAGTCTGTTTCCTAGTGTCGGTTTGAAGTTCCTGCAATTTTCACTGTAAAACCGAGTTGGAGCTAGTACCTCCCCATATATATGTATGGAGTGGAGTTTGCAACTGAAAAGAAACTTTGTTTTCCCAACATGCTAGGTGAAGGACGGCTTTCACACACACTTATCTCTCAGACCTGAGCATGTGGGGAGAATTTCGTTCATCTAGCACAAAGGAACGGGTTGCAGGAGCAACTTTTACTGTGGTTTCTCAGTCTGTTTCCTAGTGCCGGTTTGAAGTTCCTGCATTTTTCACTGTAAAACCGAGTTGGAGCTAGTACCTCCCCATATATATGTATGGATTGGAGTTGGCAACTGAAAAGAAACTTTGAGTTCCCAACAAGCTAGGTGAAGTTCGGCTTTCACACACACTTATCTCTCAGAACTGAGCATGTGGAGAGACGTTCGTTCATCTAGCACAAATGGAACGGGTTGCAGGAGAAACTTTTACTGTGGTTTCTCAGTCTGTTTCCTAGTGCCGGTTTGAAGTTCCTGCATTTTTCACTGCAAAACCGAGTTGGAGCTAGTACCTCCCCATATATATGTATGGAGTGCAGTTTGCAAATGAAAAGAAACATTGTGTTCCCAACAAGTTGGTGAAGGACGGCTTTCACACACACTTATCTCTCAGAACTGAGCATGTGGAGAGAAGTTCGTTCATCTAGCACAAAGTAAATGGGTTGCAGGAGAAACTTTTACTCTGGTATCTCAGTCTGTTTCCTAGTGGCGGTTTGAAGTTCCTGCAGTTTTCACTGCAAAACCGAGTTGGAGCTAGTACCTCCCCATATATATGTATGGACTGGAGTTTGCAACTGAAAAGAAACTTTGTGTTCCCAACAAGCTAGGTGAAGTTCGGCTTTCACACACACTTATCTCTCAGAACTGAGCATGTGGAGAGACTTTCGTTCATCTAGCACAAAGGGAACGGGTTGCAGGAGAAACTTTTACTCTGGTTTCTCAGTTGTTTACTAGTGCCGGTTTGAAGTTCCTGCAGTTTTCACTGTAAACCCGAGTTGGAGCTAGGACCTCCCCATATATATGTATGGAGTGGAGTTTGCAACTGAAAAGAAACTTTGTGTTCCCACCAAGTTGGTGAAGGACGGCTTTCACACACACATATCTCTCAGAACTGAGCATGTGGAGAGACGTTCGTTCATCTAGCACAAAGGGAACGGGTTGCAGGAGAAACTTTTACACTGGTTTCTCAGTCTGTTTCCTAGTGCCGGTTTGAAGTTCCTGCAGTTTTCACTGTAAAATCGAGTTGGAGATAGTACTTCCCCATATATATGTATGGAGTGGATTTTGCAACTGAAAAGAAACTTTGGGTTCCCCACAAGCTAGGTGAAGGACGGCTTTCACACACACTTATCTCTCAGACCTGAGCATGTGCGGAGACGTTCGTTCATCTAGCACAAAGGGAACGGGTTGCAGGAGAAACTTTTACTGTGGTTTCTCAGTCTGTTTCCTAGTGCCGGTTTGAAGTTCCTGCAGTTTTCACTGTAAAACCGAGTTGGAGCTAGTACCTCCCCATATATATGTATGGATTGGAGTTTGCAACTGAAAAGAAACTTTGTGTTCCCAACAAGCTAGGTGAAGGACGGCTTTCACACACACTTATCTCTCAGAACTGAGCATGTGGAGAGACGTTCGTTCATCTAGCACAAAGGGAACGGTTTGCAGGAGAAACTTTTACTCTGGTTTCTCAGTCTGTTTCCTAGTGGCGGTTTGAAGTTCCTGCAGTTTTCACTGCAAAACCGAGTTGGAGCTAGTACCTCCCCATATATATGTATGGAGTGCAGTTTGCAACTGAAAAGAAACTTTGTGTTCCCAACAAGTTGGTGAAGGACGGCTTTCACACACACTTATCTCTCAGAACTGAGCATGTGGAGAGACGTTCGTTCATCTAACACAAAGGGAACGGGTTGCAGGAAAAACTTTACTGTGGTTTCTCAGTCTGTTTCCTAGTGCCGGTTTGATGTTCCTGCAGTATTCACTGTAAACACGAGTTGGAGCTATTACCTCCCCATATATATGTATGGAGTGGAGTTTGCAAGTGAAAAGAATCTTTGTGTTCCCAACAAGCTAGGTGAAGGACGGCTTTCACACACACTTATCTCTCAAAACTGAGCATGTGAAGAGACGTTCGTTCATCTAGCACAAATTGAACGGGTTGCAGAAGAAACTTTTCCTCTGGTTTCTCAGTCTGTTTCCTAGTGGCGGTTTGAAGTTCCTGCAGTTTTCACTGCAAAACCGAGTTGGAGCTAGTACCTCCCCATATATATTTATGGAGTGCAGTTTGCAACTGAAAAGGATCTTTGTGTTCCCACAAGTTGGTGAAGGACGGCTTTCACACACACTTATCTCTCAGAACTGAGCATGTGGAGAGACGTTCGTTCATCTAGCACAAAAGGAACGGGTTGCTGGAGAAACTTTACTCTGGTTTCTCAGTTGTTTCCTAGTGCCGGTTTGAAGTTCCTGCAGTTTTCACTGTAAACCCGAGTTGGAGCTAGGACCTCCCCATATATATGTATGGAGTGGAGTTTGCAACTGAAAAGAAACTTTGTGTTCCCACCAATCTAGGTGAAGGACGGCTTTCACACACACTTATCTCTCAGAACTGAGCATGTGGAGAGACGTTCGTTCATCTAACACAAAGGGAACGGGTTGCAGGAGAAACTTTACTGTGGTTTCTCAGTCTGTTTCCTAGTGCCGGTTTGAAGTTCCTGCAGTATTCACTGTAAACACGAGTTGGAGCTAGTACCTCCCCATATATATGTATGGATTGGAGTTGGCAACTGAAAAGAAACTTTGTGTTCCCAACAAGCTAGGAGAAGGTCGGCTTTCACACACACTTATCTCTCAGAACTGAGCATGTGGAGAGACGTTCGTTCATCTAGCACAAATGTAACGGGTTGCAGGAGAAACTTTTACTGTGGTTTCTCAGTCTGTTTCCTAGTGCCGGTTTGAATTTCCTGCAGTTTTCACTGTTAAACCGAGTTGGAGCTAGTACCTCCCCATATATATGTATGGAGTGGAGTTTGCAACTGAAAAGAAACTTTGTGTTCCCAACAAGCTAGGTGAAGGACGGCTTTCACACGCACATATCTCTCACAACTGAGCATGTGGAGAGACTTTCGTTCATCTAGCACAAAGGGAATGGTTTGCAGGAGAAACTTTTACTCTGGTTTTTCAGTCTGTTTCCTAGTGGCGGATTTAAGTTCCTGCAGTTTTCACTGCAAAACCGAGTTGGAGCTAGTACCTCCCCCTATATATATATGGAGTGCAGTTTGCAACTGAAAAGAAATTTTGTGTTCCCTAAAAGCTATGTGAAGGACGGCTTTCACACACACTTATCTCTCAGAACTGAGCATGTGGAGAGACGTTCGTTCATCTAGCACAAAGGGAACGGGTTGCAGGAGAAACTTTTACTCTGGTTTCTCAGTCTGTTTCCTAGTGC
Source organism: Camelus dromedarius (assembly GCF_036321535.1). Taxonomy (NCBI): domain Eukaryota; kingdom Metazoa; phylum Chordata; class Mammalia; order Artiodactyla; family Camelidae; genus Camelus; species Camelus dromedarius. Next base: position 1,350,896 of record NW_026989819.1, on the reverse strand, counting down.
CGGTTTGTTATTCCTGCAGTTTTCAGTGTAAAACCGAGTTGGAGCTTGTACCTCCCCATATATATGTATGGAGTGGAGTTTGCAACTGAAAAGAAACTTTGTGTTCCCCACAAGCTAGGTGAAGGACGGCTTTCACACACACTTATCTCTCAGACCTGAGCATGTGCGGAGACGTTCGTTCATCTAGCACAAAAGGAACGGGTTGCAGGATAAACTTTTACTGTGGTTTCTCAGTCTGTTTCCTATTGCCGGTTTGAAGTTCCTGCAGTTTTCACTGCAAAACCGAGTTGGAGCTAGTACCTACCCCTATATATTTATGGAGTGCAGTTTGCAACTGAAAAGAAATTTTGTGTTCCCAACAAGCTAGTTGAAGGACGGCTTTCACACACACTTATCTCTCAGAACTGAGCATGTGGAGAGACGTTCGTTCATCTAGCACAAAGGGAACGGGTTGCAGGAGAAACTTTTACTCTGGTTTCTCAGTCTGTTTCCTAGTGCCGGTTTGAAGTTCCTGCAGTTTTCAGTGTAAAACCGAGTTGGAGCTACTACCACCACATATATATGTATGGAGTGGAGTTTGCAACTGAAAAGAAACTTTGTGTTCCCCACAAGCTATTTGAAGAACGGCTTTCACACACACTTATCTCTCAGAACTGAGCATGTGCGGAGACGTTCGTTCATCTAGCACAAAGGGAACGGGTTGCAGGAGAAACTTTTACTCTGGTTTCTCAGTCTGTTTACTAGTGCCGGTTTGATGTTCCTGCAGTTTTCACTCTAAACCCGAGTTGGAGCTAGTAAATCCCCATATATATGTATGGAGTGGAGTTTGCAACTGAAAAGAAACTTTGTGTTCCCAACAAGTTGGTGAAGGACGGCTTTCACACACACTTATCTCTCAGAACTGAGCATGTGGAGAGACGTTCGTTCATCTAGCACAAAGGGAACGGGTTGCAGGAGAAACTTTTACTCTGGTTTCTCAGTCTGTTTCCTAGTGTCGGTTTGAAGTTCCTGCAGTTTTCACTGTAAAACCGAGTTGGAGCTAGTACCTGCCCATATATATGTATGGAGTGGAGTTTGCAACTGAAAAGAAACTTTGTGTTCCCAACAAGCTAGGTGAAGGACGGCTTTCACACACACTTATCTCTCAGACCTGAACATGTGGGGAGAAGTTCGTTCATCTAGCACAAAGGAACGGGTTGCAGGAGAAACTTTTACTGTGGTTTCTCAGTCTGTTTCCTAGTGCCGGTTTGAAGTTCCTGCATTTTTCACTGTAAAACCGAGTTGGAGCTAGTACCTCCCCATATATATGTATGGATTGGAGTTGGCAACTTAAAAGAAACTTTGTGTTCCCAACAAGCTAGGTGAAGTTCGGCTTTCACACACACTTATCTCTCAGAACTGAGCATGTGGAGAGACGTTCGTTCATCTAGCACAAATGGAACGGGTTGCAGGAGAAACTTTTACTGTGTTTTCTCAGTCTGTTTCCTAGTGCCTGTTTGAAGTTCCTGCAGTTTTCACTGTGAAACAGTGTTGGAGCTAGTACCTCCCCATATATATGTATGGAGTGGAGTTTGCAACTGAAAAGAATCTTTGTGTTCCAAACAAGCTAGGTGAAGGACGCCTTTCACACACACTTATCTCTCAGAACTGAGCATGTGGAGAGACGTTCGTTCATCTAGCACAAAGGGAATGGGTTGCAGGGAAATTTTACTCTTTTTTTTCAGTCTGTTTCCTAGTGGCGGTTTGAAGTTCCTGCAGTTTTCACTGCAAAACCGAGTTGGAGCTAGACCCTCCCCCTATATATTTATGGAGTGCAGTTTGCAACTGAAAAGAAATTTTGTGTTCCCAACAAGCTAGGTGAAGGACGGCTTTCACACACACTTATCTCTCAGAACTGAGCATGTGGAGAGACGTTCTTTCATCTAGCACAAAGGGAACGGGTTGCAGGAGAAACTTTTACTCTGGTTTCTCAGTCTGTTTCCTAGTGGCGGTTTGAAGTTCCTGCAGTTTTCACTGCAAAACCGAGTTGGAGCTAGTACCTCCCCATATATATGTATGGAGTGCAGTTTGCAACTGAAAAGAAACATTGTGTTCCCAACAAGTTGGTGAAGGACGGCTTTCACACACACTTATCTCTCAGAACTGAGCATGTGGAGAGACGTTCGTTCATCTAGCACAAAGGAAACGGGTTGCAGGAGAAAGTTTTCCTCTGGTTTCTCAGTCTGTTTCCTAGTGGCGGTTTGAAGTTCCTGCAGTTTTCACTGCAAAACCGAGTTGGAGCTAGTACCTCCCCATATATATTTATGGAGTGCAGTTTGCAACTGAAAAGATACTTTGTGTTCCCAACAAGCTAGGTGAAGGACGGCTTTCACACACACTTATCTCTCAGAACTGAGCATGTGGAGAGGCGTTCGTTCATCTAGCACAAAGGGAACGGGTTGCAGGAGAAACTTTTACTGTGGTTTCTCAGTCTGTTTCCTAGTGCCGGTTTGAAGTTCCTACATTTTTCACTGTAAAACCGAGTTGGAGCTAGTACCTCCCCATATATATGTATGGATTGGAGTTGGCAACTTAAAAGAAACTTTGTGTTCCCAACAAGCTAGGTGAAGTTCGGCTTTCACACACACTTATCTCTCAGAACTGAGCATGTGGAGAGACGTTCGTTCATCTAGCACAAATGGAACGGGTTGCAGGAGAAACTTTTACTGTGTTTTCTCAGTCTGTTTCCTAGTGCCTGTTTGAAGTTCCTGCAGTTTTCACTGTGAAACAGTGTTGGAGCTAGTACCTCCCCATATATATGTATGGAGTGGAGTTTGCAACTGAAAAGAATCTTTGTGTTCCAAACAAGCTAGGTGAAGGACGCCTTTCACACACACTTATCTCTCAGAACTGAGCATGTGGAGAGACGTTCGTTCATCTAGCACAAAGGGAATGGGTTGCAGGGAAATTTTACTCTTTTTTTTCAGTCTGTTTCCTAGTGGCGGTTTGAAGTTCCTGCAGTTTTCACTGCAAAACCGAGTTGGAGCTAGACCCTCCCCCTATATATTTATGGAGTGCAGTTTGCAACTGAAAAGAAATTTTGTGTTCCCAACAAGCTAGGTGAAGGACGGCTTTCACACACACTTATCTCTCAGAACTGAGCATGTGGAGAGACGTTCTTTCATCTAGCACAAAGGGAACGGGTTGCAGGAGAAACTTTTACTCTGGTTTCTCAGTCTGTTTCCTAGTGGCGGTTTGAAGTTCCTGCAGTTTTCACTGCAAAACCGAGTTGGAGCTAGTACCTCCCCATATATATGTATGGAGTGCAGTTTGCAACTGAAAAGAAACATTGTGTTCCCAACAAGTTGGTGAAGGACGGCTTTCACACACACTTATCTCTCAGAACTGAGCATGTGGAGAGACGTTCGTTCATCTAGCACAAAGGAAACGGGTTGCAGGAGAAAGTTTTCCTCTGGTTTCTCAGTCTGTTTCCTAGTGGCGGTTTGAAGTTCCTGCAGTTTTCACTGCAAAACCGAGTTGGAGCTAGTACCTCCCCATATATATTTATGGAGTGCAGTTTGCAACTGAAAAGATACTTTGTGTTCCCAACAAGCTAGGTGAAGGACGGCTTTCACACACACTTATCTCTCAGAACTGAGCATGTGGAGAGGCGTTCGTTCATCTAGCACAAAGGGAACGGGTTGCAGGAGAAACTTTTACTCTGGTTTCTCAGTCTGTTTCCTAGTGTCGGTTTGAAGTTCCTGCAATTTTCACTGTAAAACCGAGTTGGAGCTAGTACCTCCCCATATATATGTATGGAGTGGAGTTTGCAACTGAAAAGAAACTTTGTTTTCCCAACATGCTAGGTGAAGGACGGCTTTCACACACACTTATCTCTCAGACCTGAGCATGTGGGGAGAAGTTCGTTCATCTAGCACAAAGGAACGGGTTGCAGGAGCAACTTTTACTGTGGTTTCTCAGTCTGTTTCCTAGTGCCGGTTTGAAGTTCCTGCATTTTTCACTGTAAAACCGAGTTGGAGCTAGTACCTCCCCATATATATGTATGGATTGGAGTTGGCAACTGAAAAGAAACTTTGAGTTCCCAACAAGCTAGGTGAAGTTCGGCTTTCACACACACTTATCTCTCAGAACTGAGCATGTGGAGAGACGTTCGTTCATCTAGCACAAATGGAACGGGTTGCAGGAGAAACTTTTACTGTGGTTTCTCAGTCTGTTTCCTAGTGCCGGTTTGAAGTTCCTGCATTTTTCACTGCAAAACCGAGTTGGAGCTAGTACCTCCCCATATATATGTATGGAGTGCAGTTTGCAAATGAAAAGAAACATTGTGTTCCCAACAAGTTGGTGAAGGACGGCTTTCACACACACTTATCTCTCAGAACTGAGCATGTGGAGAGACGTTCGTTCATCTAGCACAAATGGAACGGGTTGCAGGAGAAAGTTTTCCTCTGGTTTCTCAGTCTGTTTCCTAGTGGCGGTTTGAAGTTCCTGCAGTTTTCACTTCAAAACCGAGTTGGAGCTAGTACCTCCCCATATAAAATTATGGAGTGCAGTTTGCAACTGAAAAGATACTTTGTGTTCCCAACAAGCTAGGTGAAGGACGGCTTTCACACACACTTATCTCTCAGAACTGAGCATGTGGAGAGACGTTCGTTCATCTAGCACAAAGGGAACGGGTTGCAGGAGAAACTTTTACTCTGCTTTCTCAGTCTGTTTCCTAGTGTCGGTTGGAAGTTCCTGCAGTTTTCACTGTAAAACCGAGTTGGAGCTAGTACCTCCCCATATATATGTATGGAGTGGAGTTTGCAACTGAAAAGTAACTTTGTGTTCCCAACAAGCAAGGTGAAGGAAGGCTTTCACACACACTTATCTCTCAGACCTGAGCATGTGGTGAGACGTTCTTTCATCTAGCACAAAGGGAACTTGTTGCAGGAGAAACATTTACTGTGGTTTCTCAGTCTGTTTCCTAGTGCCGGTTTGAAGTTCCTGCATTTTTCACTGTAAAACCGAGTTGGAGCTAGAACCTCCCCATATATATGTATGGATTGGAGTTGGCAACTGGAAAGAAACTTTGTGTTCCCAACAAGCTAGGTGAAGGTCGGCTTTCACACACACTTATCTCTCAGAACTGAGCATGTGGAGAGACGTTCGTTCATCTAGCACAAAGGGAACGGGTTGCAGGAGAAACTTTTACTCTGGTTTCTCAGTCTGTTTCCTAGTGGCGGTTTGAAGTTCCTGCAGTTTTCACTGCAAAACCGAGTTGGAGCTAGTACCTCCCCATATATATTTTTGGAGTGCAGTTTGCAACTGAAAAGATACTTTGTGTTCCCAACAAGCTAGGTGAAGGACGGCTTTCACACACACTTATCTCTCAGAACTGAGCATGTGGAGAGACGTTCGTTCATCTAGCACAAAGGGAACGGGTTGCAGGAGAAACTTTTACTCTGGTTTCTCAGTCTGTTTCCTAGTGTCGGTTTGAAGTTCCTGCAGTTTTCACTGTAAAACCGAGTTGGAGCTAGTACCTCCCCATATATATGTATGGATTGGAGTTGGCAACTGAAAAGAAACTTTGTGTTCCCAACAAGCTATGTGAAGTTCGGCTTTCACACACACTTATCTCTCAGAACTGAGCATGTGGAGAGACGTTCGTTCATCTAGCACAAATGGAACGGGTTGCAGGAGAAACTTTTACTGTGGTTTCTCAGTCTGTTTCCTAGTGCCTGTTTGAAGTTCCTGCAGTTTTCACTGTAAAACCGAGTTGGAGCTTGTACCTCCCCATATATATGTATGGAGTGGAGTGTGCAACTGAAAAGAATCTTTGTGTTCCCAACAAGCTAGGTGAAGGACGGCTTTCACACACACTTATCTCTCAGAACTGAGCATGTGGAGAGACGTTCGTTCATCTAGCACAAAGGGAATTGGTTGCAGGGAAACTTTTACTCTGGTTTTTCAGTCTGTTTCCTAGTGGCGGTTTGAAGTTCCTGCAGTTTTCACTGCAAAACCGAGTTGGAGCTAGTACCTCCCCCTATATATTTATGGAGTGCAGTTTGCAACTGAAAAGAAACATTGTGTTCCCAACAAGTTGGTGAAGGACGGCTTTCACACACACTTATCTCTCAGAACTGAGCATGTGGAGAGACGTTCGTTCATCTAGCACAAAGGAAACGGGTTGCAGGAGAAAGTTTTCCTCTGGTTTCTCAGTCTGTTTCCTAGTGGCGGTTTGAAGTTCCTGCAGTTTTCACTGCAAAACCGAGTTGGAGCTAGTACCTCCCCATATATATTTATGGAGTGCAGTTTGCAACTGAAAAGATACTTTGTGTTCCCAACAAGCTAGGTGAAGGACGGCTTTCACACACACTTATCTCTCAGAACTGAGCATGTGGAGAGGCGTTCGTTCATCTAGCACAAAGGGAACGGGTTGCAGGAGAAACTTTTACTCTGGTTTCTCAGTCTGTTTCCTAGTGTCGGTTTGAAGTTCCTGCAATTTTCACTGTAAAACCGAGTTGGAGCTAGTACCTCCCCATATATATGTATGGAGTGGAGTTTGCAACTGAAAAGAAACTTTGTGTTCCCAACATGCTAGGTGAAGGACGGCTTTCACACACACTTATCTCTCAGACCTGAGCATGTGGGGAGAAGTTCGTTCATCTAGCACAAAGGAACGGGTTGCAGGGCAACTTTTACTGTGGTTTCTCAGTCTGTTTCCTAGTGCCGGTTTGAAGTTCCTGCATTTTTCACTGTAAAACCGAGTTGGAGCTAGTACCTCCCCATATATATGTATGGATTGGAGTTGGCAACTGAAAAGAAACTTTGAGTTCCCAACAAGCTAGGTGAAGTTCGGCTTTCACACACACTTATCTCTCAGAACTGAGCATGTGGAGAGACGTTCGTTCATCTAGCACAAATGGAACGGGTTGCAGGAGAAACTTTTACTGTGGTTTCTCAGTCTGTTTCCTAGTGCCGGTTTGAAGTTCCTGCATTTTTCACTGCAAAACCGAGTTGGAGCTAGTACCACCCCATATATATGTATGGAGTGCAGTTTGCAAATGAAAAGAAACATTGTGTTCCCAACAAGTTGGTGAAGGACGGCTTTCACACACACTTATCTCTCAGAACTGAGCATGTGGAGAGACGTTCCTTCATCTAGCACAAATGGAACGGGTTGCAGGAGAAAGTTTTCCTCTGGTTTCTCAGTCTGTTTCCTAGTGGCGGTTTGAAGTTCCTGCAGTTTTCACTTCAAAACCGAGTTGGAGCTAGTACCTCCCCATATAATATTATGGAGTGCAGTTTGCAACTGAAAAGATACTTTGTGTTCCCAACAAGCTAGGTGAAGGACGGCTTTCACACACACTTATCTCTCAGAACTGAGCATGTGGAGAGACGTTCGTTCATCTAGCACAAAGGGAACGGGTTGCAGGAGAAACTTTTACTCTGCTTTCTCAGTCTGTTTCCTAGTGTCGGTTGGAAGTTCCTGCAGTTTTCACTGTAAAACCGAGTTGGAGCTAGTACCTCCCCATATATATGTATGGAGTGGAGTTTGCAACTGAAAAGTAACTTTGTGTTCCCAACAAGCAAGGTGAAGGAAGGCTTTCACACACACTTATCTCTCAGACCTGAGCATGTGGGGAGACGTTCTTTCATCTAGCACAAAGGGAACTTGTTGCAGGAGAAACATTTACTGTGGTTTCTCAGTCTGTTTCCTAGTGCCGGTTTGAAGTTCCTGCATTTTTCACTGTAAAACCGAGTTGGAGCTAGAACCTCCCCATATATATGTATGGATTGGAGTTGGCAACTGGAAAGAAACTTTGTGTTCCCAACAAGCTAGGTGAAGGTCGGCTTTCACACACACTTATCTCTCAGAACTGAGCATGTGGAGAGACGTTCGTTCATCTAGCACAAAGGGAACGGGTTGCAGGAGAAACTTTTACTCTGGTTTCTCAGTCTGTTTCCTAGTGGCGGTTTGAAGTTCCTGCAGTTTTCACTGCAAAACCGAGTTGGAGCTAGTACCTCCCCATATATATTTTTGGAGTGCAGTTTGCAACTGAAAAGATACTTTGTGTTCCCAACAAGCTAGGTGAAGGACGGCTTTCACACACACTTATCTCTCAGAACTGAGCATGTGGAGAGACGTTCGTTCATCTAGCACAAAGGGAACGGGTTGCAGGAGAAACTTTTACTCTGGTTTCTCAGTCTGTTTCCTAGTGTCGGTTTGAAGTTCCTGCAGTTTTCACTGGAAAACCGAGTTGGAGCTAGTACCTCCCCATATATATGTATGGATTGGAGTTGGCAACAGAAAAGAAACTTTGTGTTCCCAACAAGCTATGTGAAGTTCGGCTTTCACACACACTTATCTCTCAGAACTGAGCATGTGGAGAGACGTTCGTTCATCTAGCACAAATGGAACGGGTTGCAGGAGAAACTTTTACTGTGGTTTCTCAGTCTGTTTCCTAGTGCCTGTTTGAAGTTCCTGCAGTTTTCACTGTAAAACCGAGTTGGAGCTAGTACCTCCCCATATATATGTATGGAGTGGAGTGTGCAACTGAAAAGAATCTTTGTGTTCCCAACAAGCTAGGTGAAGGACGGCTTTCACACACACTTATCTCTCAGAACTGAGCATGTGGAGAGACGTTCGTTCATCTAGCACAAAGGGAATTGGTTGCAGGGAAACTTTTACTCTGGTTTTTCAGTCTGTTTCCTAGTGGCGGTTTGAATTTCCTGCAGTTTTCACTGCAAAACCGAGTTGGAGCTAGTACCTCCCCATATATATGTATGGAGTGCAGTTTGCAACTGAAAAGAAACTTTGTGTTCCCCACAAGCTATGTGAAGGACGGCTTTCACACACACTTATCTCTCAGAACTGAGCATGTGGAGAGACGTTCGTTCAACTAGCACAAAGGGAACGGTTTGCAGGAGAAACTTTTCCTCTGGTTTCTCAGTCTGTTTCCTAGTGGCGGTTTGAAGTTCCTGCAGTTTTCACTGCAAAACCGAGTTGGAGCTAGTACCTCCCCATATATATTTTTGGAGTGCAGTTTGCAACTGAAAAGAAACTTTGTGTTCCCAACAAGTTGGTGAAGGACGGCTTTCACACACACTTATCTCTCAGAACTGAGCATGTGGAGAGACGTTCGTTCATCTAGCACAAAGGGAATGGGTTGCAGGAGAAACTTTTCCTCTGGTTTCTCAGTCTGTTTCCTAGTGGCGGTTTGAAGTTCCTGCAGTTTTCACTGCCAAACCGAGTTGGAGCTAGTACCTCCCCCTATATATTTATGGAGTGCAGTTTGCAACTGAAAAGAAATTTTGTGTTCCCAACAAGCTAGGTGAAGGACGGCTTTCACACACACTTATCTCTCAGAACTGAGCATGTGGAGAGACGTTCGTTCATCTAGCCCAAAGGGAACGGGTTGCAGGAGAAACTTTTACTCTGGTTTCTCAGACTGTTTCCTAGTGGCTGTTTGAATTTCCTGCAGTTTTCACTGCAAAACCGAGTTGGAGCTAGTACCTCCCCATATATATGTATGGAGTGGAGTTTGCAACTGAAAAGAAACTTTGTGTTCCCCACAAGCTAGGAGAAGGACGGCTTTCACACACACTTATCTCTCAGAACTGAGCATGTGGAGAGACGTTCGTTCATCTAGCACAAAGGGAACGGGTTGCAGGAGAATCTTTTCCTCTGGTTTCTCAGTCTGTTTCCTAGTGGCGGTTTGAAGTTCCTGCAGTTTTCACTGCAAAACCGAGTTGGAGCTAGTACCTCCCCATATATATTTATGGAGTGCAGTTTGCAACTGAAAAGTTACTTTGTGTTCCCAACAAGCTAGGTGAAGGACGGCTTTCACACACACTTATCTCTCAGAACTGAGCATGTGGAGAGACGTTCGTTCATCTAGCACAAAGGGAACGGGTTGCAGGAGAAACTTTTACTCTGGTTTCTCAGTCTGTTTCCTAGTGCCGGTTTGAAGTTCCTGCAGTTTTCACTGTAAACCCGAGTTGGAGCTAGTGCCTCCCCTTATATATGTATGGAGTGGAGTTTGAAACTGAAAAGAAACTATGTGTTCCCAACAAGCTAGGTCAAGGACGGCATTCACACACACTTATCTCTCACAACTGAGCATGTGGAGAGACGTTCGTTCATCTAGCAAAAAAGGGAATGGGTTGCAGGAGAAACATTTACTCTGGTTTTTCAGTCTGTTTCCTAGTGGCGGTTTGAAGTTCCTGCAGTTTTCACTGCAAAACCGAGTTGGAGCTAGTACCTCCCCCTATATATTTAAGGAGAGCAGTTTGCAACTGAAAAGAAATTTTGTGTTCCCAACAAGTTAGGTGAAGGACGGCTTTCACACACACTTATCTCTCAGAACTGAGCATGTGGAGAGACGTTCGTTCATCTAGCAAAAAGGGAACGGGTTGCAGGAGAAACTTTTACTCTGGTTTCTCAGTCTGTTTCCTAGTGTCGGTTTGAAGTTCCTGCAGTTTTCACTGTAAAACCGAGTTGGAGCTAGTACCTCCCCATATATATGTATGGAGTGGAGTTTGCAACTGAAAAGATACTTTGTGTTCCCAACAAGCTAGGTGAAGGACGGCTTTCACAAACACTTATCTCTCAGAACTGAGCATGTGGAGAGACATTCGTTCATCTAGCACAAAGGGAACGGGTTGCAGGAGAAACTTTTACTCTGGTTTCTCAGTCTGTTTCCTAGTGTCGGTTTGAAGTTCCTGCAGTTTTCACTGTAAAACCGAGTTGGAGCTAGTACCTCCCCATATATATGTATGGAGTGGAGTTTGCAACTGAAAAGAAACTTTGTGTTCCCAACAAGCTAGGTGAAGGACGGCTTTCACACACACTTATCTCTCAGACTTGAGCATGTGGGGAGAAGTTCGTTCATCTAGCACAAAGGGAACGGGTTGCAGAAGAAACTTTTACTGTGGTTTCTCAGTCTGTTTCCTAGTGCCGGTTTGAAGTTCCTGCATTTTTCACTGTAAAACCGAGTTGGAGCTAGTACCTCCCCATATATATGTATGGATTGGAGTTGGCAACTGAAAAGAAACTTTGTGTTCTCAACAAGCTAGGTGAAGTTCGGCTTTCACACACACTTATCTCTCAGAACTGAGCATGTGGAGAGACGTTCGTTCATCTAGCACAAATGGAACGGGTTGCAGGAGAAACTTTTACTGTGGTTTCTCAGTCTGTTTCCTAGTGCCTGTTTGAAGTTCCTGCTGTTTTCACTGTAAAACAGAGTTGGAGCTAGTACCTCCCCATATATATGTATGGAGTGGAGTTTGCAACTGAAAAGAATCTTTGTGTTCCCAACAAGCTAGGTGAAGGACGGCTTTCACACACACTTATCTCTCAGAACTGAGCATGTGGAGAGACGTTCGTTCATCTAGCACAAAGGGAATGGGTTGCAGGGAAACTTTTACTCTGGTTTTTCAGTCTGTTTCCTAGTGGCGGTTTGAAGTTCCTGCAGTTTTCACTGCAAAACCGAGTTGGAGCTACTACCTCACCCTATATATTTATGGAGTGCAGTTTGCAACTGAAAAGAAATTTTGTGTTCCCAACAAGCTAGGTGAAGGACGGCTTTCACACACACTTATCTCTCAGAACTGAGCATGTGGAGAGACGTTCGTTCATCTAGCACAAAGGGAACGGGTTGCAGGAGAAACTTTTACTCTGGTTTCTCTGTCTGTTTCCTAGAGGCGGTTTGAAGTTCCTGCAGTTTTCACTGCAAAACCGAGTTGGAGCTAGTACCTCCCCATATATAATTATGGAGTGCAGTTTGCAACTGAAAAGATACTTTGTGTTCCCAACAAGCTAGGTGAAGGACGGCTTTCACACACACTTATCTCTCAGAACTGAGCATGTCGAGAGACGTTCGTTCATCTAGCACAAAGGGAACGGGTTGCAGGAGAAACTTTTACTCTGGTTTCTCAGTCTGTTTCCTAGTGTCGGTTGGAAGTTCCTGCAGTTTTCACTGTAAAACCGAGTTGGAGCTAGTACCTCCCCATATATATGTATGGAGTGGAGTTTGCAACTGAAAAGAAACTTTGTGTTCCCAACAAGCTAGGTGAAGGACGGCTTTCACACACACTTATCTCTCAGACCTGAGCATGTGGGGAGAAGTTCGTTCATCTAGCACAAAGGGAACGGGTTGCAGGAGAAACTTTTACTGTGGTTTCTCAGTCTGTTTCCTAGTGCCGGTTTGAAGTTCCTGCATTTTTCACTGTAAAACCGAGTTGGAGCTAGTACCTCCCCATATATATGTATGGAGTGGAGTTGGCTACTGAAAAGAAACTTTGTGTTCCCAACAAGCTATGTGAAGTTCGGCTTTCACACACACTTATCTCTCAGAAATGAGCATGTGGAGAGACGTTCGTTCATCTAGCACTAATGGAACGGGTTGCAGGAGAAACATTTACTGTGGTTTCTCAGTCTGTTTCCTAGTGCCGGTTTGAAGTTCCTGCAGTTTTCACTGTAAAACCGAGTTGGAGCTAGTACCTCCCCATATATATATATGGAGTGGAGTTTGCAACTGAAAAGAAATTTTGTTTTCCCAACAAGCTAGGTGAAGGACGGCTTTCACACACACTTATCTCTCAGAACTGAGCATGTGGAGAGACGTTCGTTCATCTAGCACAAAGGGAATGGGTTTCAGGGAAACTTTTACTCTGGTTTTTCAGTCTGTTTCCAAGTGGCGGTTTGAAGTTCCTGCAGTTTTCACTGCAAAACCGAGTTGGAGCTTGTACCTCCCCCTATATATTTATGGAGTGCAGTTGGCAACTGAAAAGAAATTTTGTGTTCCCAACAACTAGGTGAAGGACGGCTTTCACACACACTTATCTCTCAGAACTTAGCATGTGGAGAGACGTTCGTTCATATAGCACAAAGGGAACGGGTTGCAGGAGAAACTTTTACTCTGGTTTCTCAGTCTGTTTCCTAGTGCCGGTTTGAAGTTCCTGCAGTTTTCAGTGTAAAACCGAGTTGGAGCTAGTACCTCCCCATATATATGTATGGAGTGGAGTTTGCAACTGAAAAGAAACTTTGTGTTCCCCACAAGCTAGGTGAAGGACGGCTTTCACACACACTTATCTCTCAGACCTGAGCATGTGCGGAGACGTTCGTTCATCTAGCACAAAGGAAACGGGTTGCAGGAGAAACTATTACTGTGGTTTCTCAGTCTCTTTCCTAGTTCCGGATTGAAGTTCCTGCAGTTTTCACTGTAAAACCGAGTTGGAGCTAGTACCTCCCCATATATATGTATGGATTGGAGTTTGCAACTGAAAAGAAACTTTGTGTTCCCAACAAGCTAGGTGAAGTTCGGCTTTCACACACACTTATCTCTCAGAACTGAGCATGTGGAGAGACTTTCGTTCATCTAGCACAAAGGGAACGGATTGCAGGGGAAACTTTTACTCTGGTTTCTCAGTCTGTTTACTAGTGCCGGTTTGAAGTTCCTGCAGTTTTCACTGTAAACCCGAGTTGGAGCTAGTACCTCCCCATATATATGTATGGAGTGGAGTTTGCAACTGAAAAGAAACTTTGTGTTCCCAACAATCTAGGTGAAGGACGGCTTTCACACACACTTATCTCTCAGACCTGAGCATGTGGGGAGAAGTTCGTTCATCTAGCACAAAGGGAACGGGTTGCAGGAGAAATTTAACTGTGGTTTCTCAGTCTGTTTCCTAGTGCCGGTTTGAAGTTCCTGCATTTTTCACTGTAAAACCGAGTTGGAGCTAGTACCTCCCCATATATATGTATGGATTGGAGTTGGCAACTGAAAAGAAACTTTGTGTTCCCAACAAGCTAGGTGAAGTTCGGCTTTCACACACACTTATCTCTCAGAACTGAGCATGTGGAGAGACGTTCGTTCATCTAGCACAAATGTAACGGGTTGCAGGAGAAACTTTTACTGTGGTTTCTCAGTCTGTTTCCTAGTGCCGGTTTGAATTTCCTACAGTTTTCACTGTAAAACCGAGTTGGAGCTAGTACCTCCCCATATATATGTATGGAGTGGAGTTTGCAACTGAAAAGAATCTTTGTGTTCCCAACAAGCTAGGTGAAGGACGGCATTCACACACACTTATCTCTCAGAACTGAGCATGTGGAGAGACGTTCGTTCATCTAGCACAAAGGGAATGGTTTTCAGTGAAACTTTTACTCTGGTTTTCCAGTCTGTTTCCTAGTGGTGGTTTGAAGATACTGCAGTTTTCACTGCAAAACCTAGTTGGAGCTAGTACCTCCCCCTATATATTTATGGAGTGCAGTTTGCATCTGAAAAGAAATTTTGTGTTCCCAACAAGCTAGTTGAAGGACGGCTTTCACACACACTTATCTCTCAGAACTGAGCATGTGGAGAGACGTTCGTTCATCTAGCACAAAGGGAAAGGGTTGCACGAGAAACTTTTACTCTGGTTTCTCAGTCTGTTTCCTATTGCCGGTTTGAAGTTCCTGCAGTTTTCACTGTAAAACCGAGTTGGAGCTAGTACCTTCCCATATATATGTATGGAGTGGAGTTTGCAACTGAAAAGAAACTTTGTGTTCCCCACAAGCTAGTTGAAGGACGGCTTTCACACACACTTATCTCTCAGAACTGAGCATGTGCGGAGACTTTCGTTCATCTAGCACAAAGGGGACGGGTTGCAGGAGAAACATTTACTGTGGTTTCTCAGTCTGTTTCCTAGTGCCGGTTTGAAGTTCCTTCATTTTTCACTGTAAAACCGAGTTGGAGCTTGTACCTCCCCATATATATGTATGGATTGGAGTTTGCAACTGAAAAGAAACTTTGTGTTCCCAACAAGCTAGGTGAAGTTCGGCTTTCACACACACTTATCTCTCAGAACTGAGCATGTGGAGAGACGTTCGTTCATCTAGCACAAAGGGAACGGGTTGCAGGAGAAACTTTTACTCTGGTTTCTCAGTCTGTTTCCTAGTGTCGGTTTGAAGTTCCTGCAGTTTTCACTGTAAAACCGAGTTGGAGCTAGTACCTCCCCATATATATGTATGGAGTGGAGTTTGCAACTGAAAAGAAACTTTGTGTTCCCCACAAGCTAGGTGAAGGACGGCTTTCACACACACTTATCTCTCAGACCTGAGCATGTGGGGAGAAGTTCGTTCATCTAGCACAAAGGGAACGGGTTGCAGGAGAAATTTTACTGTGGTTTCTCAGTCTGTTTCCTAGTGCCGGTTTGAAGTTCCTGCATTTTTCACTGTAAAACCGAGTTGGAGCTAGTACCTCCCCATATATATGTATGGATTGGAGTTGGCAACTGAAAAGAAACTTTGTGTTCCCAACAAGCTAGGTGAAGTTCGGCTTTCACACACACTTATCTCTCAGAACTGAGCATGTGGAGAGACGTTCGTTCATCTAGCACAAATGTAACGGGTTGCAGGAGAAACTTTTACTGTGGTTTCTCAGTCTGTTTCCTAGTGCCGGTTTGAATTTCCTACACTTTTCACTGTAAAACCGAGTTGGAGCTAGTACCTCCCCATATATATGTATGGAGTGGAGTTTGCAACTGAAAAGAATCTTTGTGTTCCCAACAAGCTAGGTGAAGGACGGCATTCACACACACTTATCTCTCAGAACTGAGCATGTGGAGAGACGTTCGTTCATCTAGCAGAAAGGGAATGGGTTGCAGGGGAAACTTTTACTCTGGTTTCTGAGTCTGTTTCCTAGTGGCGGTTTGAAGTTCCTGCAGTTTTCACTGTAAAACCGAGTTGGAGATAGTACCTCCCATTATATATGTATGGAGTGGAGTTTGCAACTGAAAAGAAACTTTGTGTTCCCAACAAGCTAGTTGAAGGACGGCTTTCACACACACTTATCTCTCAGAACTGAGCATGTGGAGAGACGTCCGTTCATCTAGCAGAAAGGGAAAGGGTTGCAGGAGTAACTTTTACTCTAGTTTCTCAGTCTGTTTCCTAGTGCCGGTTTGAACTTCTTGCAGTTTTCACTGTAAAACCGAGTTGGAGATAGTACCTCCCCATATATATGTATGGAGTGGAGTTTGCAACTGAAAAGAAACTTTGTGTTCCCAACAAGCTAGATGAAGTATGGCAATCACACACACTTATCTCTCAGAACTGAGCATGTGGAGAGACGTTCGTTCATCTAGCACAAAGGGAACGGGTGCAGGAGAAACTTTTACTGTGGTTTCTCAGTCTTTTTCCTAGTGCCGGTTAGAAGTTCCTGCAGTTTTCACTGTAAAACCGAGTTGGAGCTAGTACCTCCCCATATATATGTATGGAGTGAAGTTTGCAACTGGAAAGAAACTTTGTGTTCCCAACAAGCTAGGTGAAGGACGGCTTTCACACACACTTATCTCTCAGAACTGAGCATGTGGAGAGACGTTCGTTCATCTAGCACAAAGGGAAAGGGTTGCAGGAGAAACTTTTACTCTGGTTTCTCAGACTGTTTCCTAGTGCCGGTTTGAAGTTCCTGCAGTTTTCATTGTAAAACCGAGTTGGATCTTGTACCTCCCCATATATATGTATGGAGTGGAGTTTGCAACTGAAAAGAAACTTTGTGTTCCCAACAAGCTAGGTGAAGGACGGATTTCACACACACTTATCTCTCAGAACTGAGCATGTGGAGAGACATTCGTTCATCTAGCACAAATGGAACGGGTTGCAGGAGAAACTTTTTCTGTGGTTTCTCAGTCTGTTTCCTAGTGCCGGTTTGAAGTTCCTGCATTTTTCACTGCAAAACCGAGTTGGAGCTAGTACCTCCCCATATATATGTATGGATTGGAGTTTGCAACTGAAAAGAAACTTTGTG
Source organism: Camelus dromedarius (assembly GCF_036321535.1). NCBI lineage: Eukaryota > Metazoa > Chordata > Mammalia > Artiodactyla > Camelidae > Camelus > Camelus dromedarius. The sequence goes on along the minus strand of NW_026989819.1, from coordinate 1,334,133 downwards.
TTCCCAACAAGCTAGGTGAAGGACGGCTTTCACACACACTTATCTCTCAGAACTGAGCATGTGGAGAGACGTTCGTTCATCTAGCACAAAGGGAACGGGTTGCAGGAGAAACTTTTACGCTGGTTTCTCAGTCTGTTTCCTAGTGCCGGTTTGAAGTTCTTGCAGTTTTCACTGTAATACAGAGTTGGAGATAGTACCTCCAAATATATATGTATGGAGTGGAGTTTGCAACTGAAAAGAAACTTTGTGTTCCCAACAAGCTAGGTGAAGGACGGCTTTCACACACACTTATCTCTCAGAACTGAGCATGTGGAGAGACGTTCGTTCATCTAGCACAAAGGGAATGGGTTGCAGGGGAAACTTTTACTCTGGTTTCTGAGTCTGTTTCCTAGTGCCGGTTTGAAGTTCTTGCAGTTTTCACTGTAAAACCGAGTTGGGGATAGTACCTCCCATTATATATGTATGGAGTGGAGTTTGCAACTGAAAAGAAACTTTGTGTTCCCAACAAGCTAGTTGAAGGACGGCTTTCACACACACTTATCTCTCAGAACTGAGCATGTGGAGAGACGTCCGTTCATCTAGCAGAAAGGGAACGGGTTGCAGGAGTAACTTTTACTCTAGTTTCTCAGTCTGTTTCCTAGTGCCGGTTTGAACTTCTTGCAGTTTTCACTGTAAAACCGAGTTGGAGTTAGTACCTCCCCATATATATGTATGGAGTGGAGTTTGCAACTGAAAAAAACTTTGTGTTCCCAACAAGCTAGGTGAAGTATGGCAATCACACACACTTATCTCTCAGAACTGAGCATGTGGAGAGACGTTCGTTCATCTAGCACAAAGGGAACGGGTGCAGGAGAAACTTTTACTGTGGTTTCTCAGTCTTTTTCCTAGTGCCGGTTAGATGTTCCTGCATTTTTCACAGTAAAACCGAGTTGGAGCTAGTACCTCCCCATATATATGTATGGAGTGGAGTTTGCAACTGAAAAGAATCTTTGTGTTCCCAACAAGCTAGGTGAAGGACGGCATTCACACACACTTATCTCTCAGAACTGAGCATGTGGAGAGACGTTCGTTCATCTAGCACAAAGGGAATGGTTTTCAGTGAAACTTTTACTCTGGTTTTCCAGTCTGTTTCCTAGTGGTGGTTTGAAGATACTGCAGTTTTCACTGCAAAACCTAGTTGGAGCTAGTACCTCCCCCTATATATTTATGGAGTGCAGTTTGCATCTGAAAAGAAATTTTGTGTTCCCAACAAGCTAGTTGAAGGACGGCTTTCACACACACTTATCTCTCAGAACAGAGCATGTGGAGAGACGTTCGTTCATCTAGCACAAAGGGAAAGGGTTGCACGAGAAACTTTTACTGTGGTTTCTCAGTCTGTTTCCTATTGCCGGTTTGAAGTTCCTGCAGTTTTCACTGTAAAACCGAGTTGGAGCTAGTACCTTCCCATATATATGTATGGAGTGGAGTTTGCAACTGAAAAGAAACTTTGTGTTCCCCACAAGCTAGTTGAAGGACGGCTTTCACACACACTTATCTCTCAGAACTGAGCATGTGCGGAGACTTTCGTTCATCTAGCACAAAGGGGACGGGTTGCAGGAGAAACATTTACTGTGGTTTCTCAGTCTGTTTCCTAGTGCCGGTTTGAAGTTCCTTCATTTTTCACTGTAAAACCGAGTTGGAGCTTGTACCTCCCCATATATATGTATGGATTGGAGTTTGCAACTGAAAAGAAACTTTGTGTTCCCAACAAGCTAGGTGAAGTTCGGCTTTCACACACACTTATCTCTCAGAACTGAGCATGTGGAGAGACGTTCGTTCATCTAGCACAAAGGGAACGGGTTGCAGGAGAAACTTTTACTCTGGTTTCTCAGTCTGTTTCCTAGTGTCGGTTTGAAGTTCCTGCAGTTTTCACTGTAAAACCGAGTTGGAGCTAGTACCTCCCCATATATATGTATGGAGTGGAGTTTGCAACTGAAAAGAAACTTTGTGTTCCCCACAAGCTAGGTGAAGGACGGCTTTCACACACACTTATCTCTCAGACCTGAGCATGTGGGGAGAAGTTCGTTCATCTAGCACAAAGGGAACGGGTTGCAGGAGAAATTTTACTGTGGTTTCTCAGTCTGTTTCCTAGTGCCGGTTTGAAGTTCCTGCATTTTTCACTGTAAAACCGAGTTGGAGCTAGTACCTCCCCATATATATGTATGGATTGGAGTTGGCAACTGAAAAGAAACTTTGTGTTCCCAACAAGCTAGGTGAAGTTCGGCTTTCACACACACTTATCTCTCAGAACTGAGCATGTGGAGAGACGTTCGTTCATCTAGCACAAATGTAACGGGTTGCAGGAGAAACTTTTACTGTGGTTTCTCAGTCTGTTTCCTAGTGCCGGTTTGAATTTCCTACAGTTTTCACTGTAAAACCGAGTTGGAGCTAGTACCTCCCCATATATATGTATGGAGTGGAGTTTGCAACTGAAAAGAATCTTTGTGTTCCCAACAAGCTAGGTGAAGGACGGCATTCACACACACTTATCTCTCAGAACTGAGCATGTGGAGAGACGTTCGTTCATCTAGCAGAAAGGGAATGGGTTGCAGGGGAAACTTTTACTCTGGTTTCTGAGTCTGTTTCCTAGTGGCGGTTTGAAGTTCCTGCAGTTTTCACTGTAAAACCGAGTTGGAGATAGTACCTCCCATTATATATGTATGGAGTGGAGTTTGCAACTGAAAAGAAACTTTGTGTTCCCAACAAGCTAGTTGAAGGACGGCTTTCACACACACTTATCTCTCAGAACTGAGCATGTGGAGAGACGTCCGTTCATCTAGCAGAAAGGGAAAGGGTTGCAGGAGTAACTTTTACTCTAGTTTCTCAGTCTGTTTCCTAGTGCCGGTTTGAACTTCTTGCAGTTTTCACTGTAAAACCGAGTTGGAGATAGTACCTCCCCATATATATGTATGGAGTGGAGTTTGCAACTGAAAAGAAACTTTGTGTTCCCAACAAGCTAGATGAAGTATGGCAATCACACACACTTATCTCTCAGAACTGAGCATGTGGAGAGACGTTCGTTCATCTAGCACAAAGGGAACGGGTGCAGGAGAAACTTTTACTGTGGTTTCTCAGTCTTTTTCCTAGTGCCGGTTAGAAGTTCCTGCAGTTTTCACTGTAAAACCGAGTTGGAGCTAGTACCTCCCCATATATATGTATGGAGTGAAGTTTGCAACTGGAAAGAAACTTTGTGTTCCCAACAAGCTAGGTGAAGGACGGCTTTCACACACACTTATCTCTCAGAACTGAGCATGTGGAGAGACGTTCGTTCATCTAGCACAAAGGGAAAGGGTTGCAGGAGAAACTTTTACTCTGGTTTCTCAGTCTGTTTCCTAGTGCCGGTTTGAAGTTCCTGCAGTTTTCATTGTAAAACCGAGTTGGATCTTGTACCTCCCCATATATATGTATGGAGTGGAGTTTGCAACTGAAAAGAAACTTTGTGTTCCCAACAAGCTAGGTGAAGGACGGATTTCACACACACTTATCTCTCAGAACTGAGCATGTGGAGAGACATTCGTTCATCTAGCACAAATGGAACGGGTTGCAGGAGAAACTTTTTCTGTGGTTTCTCAGTCTGTTTCCTAGTGCCGGTTTGAAGTTCCTGCATTTTTCACTGCAAAACCGAGTTGGAGCTAGTACCTCCCCATATATATGTATGGATTGGAGTTTGCAACTGAAAAGAAACTTTGTGTTCCCAACAAGCTAGGTGAAGGACGGCTTTCACACACACTTATCTCTCAGAACTGAGCATGTGGAGAGACGTTCGTTCATCTAGCACAAAGGGAACGGGTTGCAGGAGAAACTTTTACGCTGGTTTCTCAGTCTGTTTCCTAGTGCCGGTTTGAAGTTCTTGCAGTTTTCACTGTAAAACAGAGTTGGAGATAGTACCTCCAAATATATATGTATGGAGTGGAGTTTGCAACTGAAAAGAAACTTTGTGTTCCCAACAAGCTAGGTGAAGGACGGCTTTCACACACACTTATCTCTCAGAACTGAGCATGTGGAGAGACGTTCGTTCATCTAGCACAAAGGGAATGGGTTGCAGGGGAAACTTTTACTCTGGTTTCTGAGTCTGTTTCCTAGTGCCGGTTTGAAGTTCTTGCAGTTTTCACTGTAAAACCGAGTTGGAGATAGTACCTCCCATTATATATGTATGGAGTGGAGTTTGCAACTGAAAAGAAACTTTGTGTTCCCAACAAGCTAGTTGAAGGACGGCTTTCACACACACTTATCTCTCAGAACTGAGCATGTGGAGAGACGTCCGTTCATCTAGCAGAAAGGGAACGGGTTGCAGGAGTAACTTTTACTCTAGTTTCTCAGTCTGTTTCCTAGTGCCGGTTTGAACTTCTTGCAGTTTTCACTGTAAAACCGAGTTGGAGATAGTACCTCCCCATATATATGTATGGAGTGGAGTTTGCAACTGAAAAGAAACTTTGTGTTCCCAACAAGCTAGGTGAAGTATGGCAATCACACACACTTATCTCTCAGAACTGAGCATGTGGAGAGACGTTCGTTCATCTAGCACAAAGGGAACGGGTGCAGGAGAAACTTTTACTGTGGTTTCTCAGTCTTTTTCCTAGTGCCGGTTAGATGTTCCTGCAGTTTTCACTGTAAAACCGAGTTGGAGCTAGTACCTCCCCATATATATGTATGGAGTGGAGTTTGCAACTGGAAAGAAACTTTGTGTTCCCAACAAGCTAGGTGAAGGACTTCTTTCACACACACTTATCTCTCAGAACTGAGCATGTGGAGAGACGTTCGTTCATCTAGCACAAAGGGAAAGGGTTGCAGGAGAAACTTTTACTCTGGTTTCTCAGTCTGTTTCCTAGTGCCGGTTTGAAGTTCCTGCAGTTTTCATTGTAAAACCGAGTTGGAGCTTGTACCTCCCCATATATATGTATGGAGTGGAGTTTGCAACTGAAAAGAAACTTTGTGTTCCCAACAAGCTAGGTGAAGGACGGATTTCACACACACTTATCTCTCAGACATGAGCATGTGGGGAGACTTTCGTTCATCTAGCACAAATGGAACGGGTTGCAGGAGAAACTTTTACTGTGGTTTCTCAGTCTGTTTACTAGTGCCGGTTTGAAGTTCCTGCATTTTTCACTGTAAAACCGAGTTGGAGCTAGTACCTCCCCATATATATGTATGGATTGGAGTTTGCAATTGAAAAGAAACTTTGTGTTCCCAACAACCTAGGTGAAGGTCGGCTTTCACACACACTTATATCTCAGAACTGAGCATGTGGAGAGACGTTCGTTCATCTAGCACAAAGGGAACGGGTTGCAGGAGAAACTTTTACTCTGGTTTCTCAGTCTGTTTCCTAGTGCTGGTTTGAAGTTCCTGCAGTTTTCACTGTAAAACACAGTTGGAGCTAGTACCTCCCCATATATATGTATGGAGTAGTGTTTGCAACTGAAAAGAAACTTTGTGTTCCCAACAAGCTAGGTGAAGGACGGCTTTCACACACACATATCTCTCAGAAATGAGCATTTGGAGAGACGTTCGTTCATCTAGCACATAGGAAACGGGTTGCAGGAAAAACTTTTACTCTGGTTTCACAGTCTGTTTCCTAGTGCTGGTTTGAAGATCCTGCAGTTTTCACTGTAAAACCGAGTTGGTGCTAGTACCTCCCAATATATATGTATGGAGTGGAGTTTGCAACTGAAAATAAACTTTGTGTTCCCAACAAGCTAGGTGAAGGACGGCTTTCACACACACTTATCTCTCAGAACTGAGCATGTGGAGAGACGTTCGTTCATCTAGCACAAATGGAACGGGTTGCAGGAGAAACTTTTACTGTGGTTTCTCAGTCTGTTTCCTAGTGCCGGTTTGAAGTTCCTGCAGTTTTCACTGTAAAACCGAGTTGGAGCTAGTACCTCCCCATATATATGTATGGAGTGGAGTTTGCAACTGAAAAGAAACTTTGTGTTCCCAACAAGCTAAATGAAGGACGGCTTTCACACACACTTATCTCTCAGAACTGAGCATGTGGAGAGACGTTCGTTCATCTAGCACAAAGGGAACGGGTTGCAGGAGAAACTATACTGTGGTTTCTCAGTCTGTTTCCTAGTGCCGGTTTGAAGTTCCTGCAGTTTTCACTGTAAAATCGAGTTGGAACTAGTACCTCCCCATATATATGTATGGAGTGGAGTTTGCAACTGAAAAGAAACTTTGTGTTCCCAACAAGCTAGGTGAAGGACGGCTTTCACACACACTTATCTCTCAGAACTGAGCATGTGGAGAGACGTTCGTTCATCTAGCACAAAGGGAACGGGTTGCAGGAGAAACTTTTACTCTGGTTTCTCAGTCTGTTTCCTAGTGCCGGTTTGAAGTTCCTGCAGTTTTCATTGTAAAACCGAGTTGGAGCTTGTACCTCCCCATATATATGTATGGAGTGGAGTTTGCAACTGAAAATAAACTTTGTGTTCCCAAAAAGCTAGGTGAAGGACGGATTTCACACACACTTATCTCTCAGACATGAGCATGTGGGGAGACTTTCGTTCATCTAGCACAAATGGAACGGGTTGCAGGAGAAACTTTTACTGTGGTTTCTCAGTCTGTTTACTAGTGCCGGTTTGAAGTTCCTGCATTTTTCACTGTAAAACCGAGTTGGAGCTAGTACCTCCCCATATATATGTATGGATTGGAGTTTGCAATTGAAAAGAAACTTTGTGTTCCCAACAAGCTAGGTGAAGTTCGGCTTTCACACACACTTATATCTCAGAACTGAGCATGTGGAGAGACGTTCGTTCATCTAGCACAAAGGGAACGGGTTGCAGGAGAAACTTTTTCTCTGGTTTCTCAGTCTGTTTCCTAGTGCTGGTTTGAAGTTCCTGCAGTTTTCACTGTAAAACACAGTTGGAGCTAGTACCTCCCCATATATATGCATGGAGTGGTGTTTGCAACTGAAAAGAAACTTTGTGTTCCCAACAAGCTAGGTGAAGGACGGCTTTCACACACACATATCTCTCAGAAATGAGCATTTGGAGAGACGTTCGTTCATCTAGCACATAGGAAACTGGTTGCAGGAAAAACTTTTACTCTGGTTTCACAGTCTGTTTCCTAGTGCTGGTTTGAAGATCCTGCAGTTTTCACTGTAAAACCGAGTTGGTGCTAGTACCTCCCAATATATATGTATGGAGTGGAGTTTGCAACTGAAAATAAACTTTGTGTTCCCAACAAGCTAGGTGAAGGACGGCTTTCACACACAATTATCTCTCAGAACTGAGCATGTGGAGAGACGTTCGTTCATCTAGCACAAATGGAACGGGTTGCAGGAGAAACTTTTACTGTGGTTTCTCAGTCTGTTTCCTAGTGCCGGTTTGAAGTTCCTGCAGTTTTCACTGTAAAACCGAGTTGGAGCTAGTACCTACCCATATATATGTATGGAGTGGAATTTGCAACTGAAAAGAAACTTTGTGTTCCCAACAAGCTAAATGAAGGACGGCTTTCACACACACTTATCTCTCAGAACTGAGCATGTGGAGAGACGTTCGTTCATCTAGCACAAAGTGAACGGGTTGCAGGAGAAACTATACTGTGGTTTCTCAGTCTGTTTCCTAGTGCCGGTTTGAAGTTCCTGCAGTTTTCACTGTAAAATCGAGTTGGAACTAGTACCTCCCCATATATATGTATGGAGTGGAGTTTGCAACTGAAAAGAAACTTTGTGTTCCCAACAAGCTAGGTGAAGGACGGCTTTCACTCACACTTATCTCTCAGAAATGAGCATGTGGAGAGACGTTCGTTCATCTAGCACAAAGGGAACGGGTTGCAGGAGAAACTTTTACTCTGGATTCTCAGTCTGTTTCCTAGTGCCGGTTTGAAGTTCCTGCAGTTTTCACTGTAAAACCGAGTTGGAGCTAGTACCTCCCCATATATATGTATGGAGTGGAGTTTGCAACTGAAAAGAAACTTTGTGTTCCCAACAAGCTAGGTGAAGGACGGCTTTCACACACACTAATCTCTCAGAACTGGGCATGTGGAGAGACGTTCGTTCATCTAGCACAAAGGGAACGGTTTGCAGGAAAAACTTTTACTCTGGTTTCTCAGTCTGTTTCCTAGTGCCGGTTTGAAGTTCTTCCATTTTTCACTGTAAAACCGAGTTGGAGATAGTACCTCCCCATATATATATTTATGGAGTGGAGTTTGCAACTGAAAAGAAAATTGGGGTTCCCAACAAGCTAGGTGAAGGGCGGTTTTCACACACACTTATCTCTCAGAACTGAGCATGTGGAGAGACGTTCGTTCATCTAGCACAAAGGGAACGGGTTGCAGGAGAAACTATACTGTGGTTTCTCAGTGTGTTTCCTAGTGCCGGTTTGAAGTTCCTGCAGTTTTCACTGTAAAATCGTGTTGGAGCTAGTACCTCCCCATATATATGTATGGAGTGGAGTTTGCAACTGAAAAGAAACTTTGTGTTCCCAACAAGCAATGTGAAGGACGGCTTTCACACACACTTATCTCTCAGAACTGAGCATGTGGAGAGACGTTCGTTCATCTAGCACAAAGGGAACGGATTGCAGGAGAAATTTTACTGTGGTTTCTTAGTCTGTTTCCTAGTGCCGGTTTGAAGTTCCTGCAGATTTCACTGTAAACACGAGTTGGAGCTATTACCCCCCCTATATATGTATGGAGTGGAGTTTGCAACTGAAAAGAAACTATGTGTTCCCAACAAGCTAGGTGAAGGACGGCTTTCACACACAATTATCTCTCAGAACTGAGCATGTGGATAGACATTCGTTCATCTAGCACAAAGGGAACGGTTTGCAGGAGAAACTATACTGTGGTTTCTCAGTCTGTTTCCTAGTGCCGGTTTGAAGTTCCTGCAGTTTTCACTGTAAAATCGAGTTGGAGCTAGTACCTCCCCATATATATGTATGGAGTGGAGTTTGCAACTGAAAAGAACTTTGTGTTCACAACAAGCTATGTGAAGGACGGCTTTCACACACACTTATCTCTCAGAACTGAGCATGTGGAGAGACGTTCGTTCATCTAGCACAAAGGGAACGGGTTGCAGGAGAAACTTTACTGTGGTTTCTTAGTCTGTTTCCTAGTGCCGGTTTGAAGTTCCTGCAGTTTACACTGTAAACACGAGTTGGAGCTAGTACCCCCCCATATATATGTATGGAGTGGAGTTTGCAACTGAAAAGAAACTATGTGTTCCCAACAAGCTAGGTGAAGGACGGCTTTCACACACAATTATCTCTCAGAACTGAGCATGTGGATAGACGTTCGTTCATCTAGCACAAAGGGAATGGGTTGCAGGAGAAACTTTCACTCTGGTTTCTCAGTCTGTTTCCTAGTGCTGGTTTGAAGATCCTGCAGTTTTCACTGTAAAACCGATTTGGAGCTAGTACCTCCCAATATATATGTATGGAGGGGAGTTTGCAACTGAAAAGGAACTTTGTGTTCCCAACAAGCTAGGTGAAGGACGGCTTTCACACACACTTATCTCTCAGAACTGAGCATGTGGAGAGACGTTCGTTCATCTAGCACAAAGGGAACGGTTTGCAGGAGAAACTTTTACTCTGGTTTCTCAGTCTGTTTCCTAGTGCCGGTTTGAAGTTCCTGCAGTTTTCACTGTAAAATCGAGTTGGAGCTGGTACCTCCCCATATATATGTATGGAGTGGAGTTTGCAACTGAAAAGAAACTTTGTGTTCCCAACAAGCTAGGTGAAGGAAGCCTTTCACACACACCTATCTCTCAGAACTGAGCAAGTGGAGAGACGTTCGTTCATCTAGCACAAAGGGAACGGGTTGCAGGAGAAACTTTTACTCTGGTTTCTCAGTCTGTTTACTAGTGCCGGTTTGAAGTTCCTGTAGTTTTCACTGTAAAACAGAGTTGGAGCTAGTACCTCCCCATATATATGTATGGAGTGGTGTTTGCAACTGAAAAGAAACTATGTGTTCCCAACAAGCTAGGTGAAGGACGGCTTTCACACACTCATATCTCTCAGAAATGAGCATTTGGAGAGACGTTCGTTCATCTAGCACATAGGAAACGGGTTGCAGGAGAAACTTTTACTCTGGTTTCTCAGTCTGTTTCCTAGTGCTGGTTTGAAGATCCTGCAGTTTTCACTGTAAAACCGAGTTGGAGCTAGTACCTCCCAATATATATGTATGGAGTGGAGTTTGCAACTGAAAAGAAACTTTGTGTTCCCAACAAGCTAGGTGAAGGACGGCTTTCACACACACTTATCTCTCAGAACTGAGCATGTGGAGAGACGTTCGTTCATCTAGCACTAATGGAACGGGTTGCAGGAGAAACTTTTACTGTGGTTTCTCAGTCTGTTTCCTAGTGCCGGTTTGAAGTTCCTGCAGTTTTCACTGTAAAACCGAGTTGGAGCTAGTACCTCCCCATATATATGTATGGAGTGGTGTTTGCAACTGAAAAGAAACTTTGTGTTCCCAACAAGCTAGGTGAAGGACGGAATTCACACACACTTATCTCTCAGAACTGAGCATGTGGAGAGACGTTCGTTCATCTAGCACAAAGGGAACGGGTTGCAGGAGAAACTATACTGTGGTTTCTCAGTCTGTTTCCTAGTGCCAGTTTGATGTTCCTGCAGTTTTCACTGTAAAACAGAGTTGGAGCTAGTACCTCCCCATATATATGTATGGAGTGGAGTTTGCAACTGAAAAGAAACTATGTGTTCCCAACAAGCTAGGTGAAGGACGGCTTTCACACACACTTATCTCTCAGAACTGAGCATGTGGAGAGACGTTCGTTCATCTAGCACAAAGGGAACGGTTTACAGGAGAAACTTTTACTCTGGTTTCTCAGTCTGTTTCCTAGTGCTGGTTTGAAGATCCTGCAGTTTTCACTGTAAACCCGAGTTGGAGCTAGTACCTCCCAATATATATGTATGGAGTGGAGTTTTCAATTGAAAAGAAACTTTGTGTTCCCAACAAGCTAGGTGAAGGACGGCTTTCACACACACTTATCTCTCAGAACTGAGCATGTGGAGAGACGTTCGTTCATCTAGCACAAATGGAACGGGTTGCAGTAGAAACTTTTACTGTGGTTTCTCAGTATGTTTCCTAGTGCCGGTTTGAAGTTCCTGCAGTTTTCACTGTAAAACCGAGTTGGAGCTAGTACCTCCCCATATATATGTATGGTGTGGAGTTTGCAACTGAAAAGAAACTTTGTGTTCCCAACAAGCTAGGTGAAGGACGGCTTTCACACACACTTATCTCTCAGAACTGAGCATGTGGAGAGACTTTCGTTCATCTAGCACAAAGGGAACGGTTTGCAGGAGAATCTTTTACTCTGGTTTCTCAGTCTGTTTCCTAGTGCCGGTTTGAATTTCTTGCAGTTTTCACTGTAAAACCGAGTTGGAGATAGTACCTCCCAATATATAAGTACGGAGTGGAATTTGCAACTGAAAAGAAACTTCGTTTTCCCAACAAGCTAGGTGAAGGACGGCTTTCACACACACTTATCTCTCAGAACTGAGCATGTGGAGAGACGTTCGTTCATCTAGCAGAAAGGGAACGGGTTGCAGGAGTAACTTTTACTCTGGTTTCTCAGTCTGTTTCCTAGTGCCTGTTTGAAGTTCTTGCAGTTTTCACTGTAAAACCGAGTTGGAGATAGTACCTCCCCATATATATGTATGGAGTGGAGTTTGCAACTGAAAAGAAACTTTGTGTTCCCAACAAGCTAGGTGAAGGACGGCAATCACACACACTTATCTCTCAGAACTGAGCATGTGGAGAGACGTTCGTTCATCTAGCACTAATGGAACGGGTTGCAGGAGATACTTTTACTGTGGTTTCTCAGTCTGTTTCCTAGTGCCGGTTTGAAGTTCCTGCAGTTTTCACTGTAAAACCGAGTTGGAGCTAGTACCTCCCCATATATATGTATGGAGTGGTGTTTGCAACTGAAAAGAAACTTTGTGTTCCCAACAAGCTAGGTGAAGGACGGCTTTCACACACACTTATCTTTCAGAACTTAGCTTGTGGAGAGACGTTCGTTCATCTAGCACAAAGGGAAAGAGTTGCAGGAGAAACTATACTGTGGTTTCTCAGTCTGTTTCCTAGTGCCGGTTTGATGTTCCTGCAGTTTTCACTGTAAAACCGAGTTGGAGCTAGTACCTCCCCATATATATGTATGGAGTGGAGTTTGCAACTGAAAAGAAACTATGTGTTCCCAACAAGCTAGGTGAAGGACGGCTTTCACACACACTTATCTCTCAGAACTGAGCATGTGGAGAGACGTTCGTTCATCTAGCACAAAGGGAACGGGTTGCAGGAGAATCTTTTACTCTGGTTTCTCAGTCTGTTTCCTAGTGCTGGTTTGAAGATCCTGCAGTTTTCACTGTAAAACCGAGTTGGAGCTAGTACCACCCAATATATATGTATGGAGTGGAGTTTGCAACTGAAAAGAAACTTTGTGTTCCCAACAAGCTAGGTGAAGGACGGCTTTCACACACACTTATCTCTCAGAACTGAGCATGTGGAGAGACGTTCGTTCATCTAGCACAAATGGAACGGTTTCAGTAGAAACTTTTACTGTGGTATCTGAGTCTGTTTCCTAGTGCCGGTTTGAAGTTCCTGCAGTTTTCACTGTAAAACCGAGTTGGAGCTAGTACCTCCCCATATATATGTATGGAGTGGAGTTTGCAACTGAAAAGAAACTTTGTGTTCCCAACAAGCTAGGTGAAGGACGGCTTTCACACACACTTATCTCTCAGAACTGAGCATGTGGAGAGACGTTCGTTCATCTAGCACAAAGGGAACGGTTTGCAGGAGAAAGTTTTACTCTGGTTTCTCAGTCTGTTTCCTAGTGCCGGTTTGAAGTTCTTGCAGTTTTCACTGTAAAACCGAGATGGAGATAGTACCTCCCAATATATAAGTATGGAGTGGAGTTTGCAACTGAAAAGAAACTTTGTGTTCCCAACAAGCTAGGTGAAGGACGGCTTTCACACACACTTATCTCTCAGAACTGAGCATGTGGAGAGACGTTCGTTCATCTAGCACAAAGGGAACGGTTTGCAGGAGAAAGTTTTACTCTGGTTTCTCAGTCTGTTTCCTAGTGCCGGTTTGAAGTTCTTGCAGTTTTCACTGTAAAACCGAGATGGAGATAGTACCTCCCAATATATAAGTATGGAGTGGAGTTTGCAACTGAAAAGAAACTTTGTGTTCCCAACAAGCTAGGTGAAGGACGGCTTTCACACACACTTATCTCTCAGAACTGAGCATGTGGAGAGACGTTCGTTCATCTAGCACAAAGGGAACGGTTGCAGGAGAAACTTTTCTGTGGTTTCTCAGTCTTTTTCCTAGTGCCTGTTTGAAGTTCTTGCAGTTTTCACTGTAAAACCGAGTTGGAGCTAGTACCTCCCCATATATATGTATGGATTGGAGTTTGCAACTGGAAAGAAACTTTGTGTTCCCAACAAGCTAGGTGAAGGACGGCTTTCACACACACTTATCTCTCAGAACTGAGCATGTGGAGAGACGTTCGTTCATCTAGCACAAAGGGAACGGGTTGCAGGAGAAACTTTTACTCTGGTTTCTCAGTCTGTTTCCTAGTGCCGGTTTGAAGTTCCTGCAGTTTTCACTGTAAAACCAAGTTGGAGCTTGTACCACCCCATATATATGTATGGAGTGGTGTTTGCAACTGAAAAGAAACTTTGTGTTCCCAAAAAGCTAGGTGAAGGACGGATTTCACACACACTTATCTCTCAGACATGAGCATGTGGGGAGACGTTCGTTCATCTAGCACAAATGGAACGGGTTGCAGGAGAAACTTTTACTCTGGTTTCTCAGTCTGTTTACTAGTGCCGGTTTGAACTTCTTGCAGTTTTCACTGTAAAACCGAGTTGGAGATAGTACCTCCCCATATATATGTATGGAGTGGAGTTTGCAACTGAAAAGAAACTTTGTGTTCCCAACAAGCTAGGTGAAGTATGGCAATCACACACACTTATCTCTCAGAACTGAGCATGTGGAGAGACGTTCGTTCATCTAGCACAAAGGGAACGGGTGCAGGAGAAACTTTTACTGTGGTTTCTCAGTCTTTTTCCTAGTGCCGGTTAGAAGTTCCTGCAGTTTTCACTGTAAAACCGAGTTGGAGCTAGTACCTCCCCATATATATGTATGGAGTGGAGTTTGCAACTGGAAAGAAACTTTGTGTTCCCAACAAGCTAGGTGAAGGACTTCTTTCACACACACTTATCTCTCAGAACTGAGCATGTGGAGAGACGTTCGTTCATCTAGCACAAAGGGAAAGGGTTGCAGGAGAAACTTTTACTCTGGTTTCTCAGTCTGTTTCCTAGTGCCGGTTTGAAGTTCCTGCAGTTTTCATTGTAAAACCGAGTTGGAGCTTGTACCTCCCCATATATATGTATGGAGTGGAGTTTGCAACTGAAAAGAAACTTTGTGTTCCCAACAAGCTAGGTGAAGGACGGATTTCACACACACTTATCTCTCAGACATGAGCATGTGGGGAGACTTTCGTTCATCTAGCACAAATGGAACGGGTTGCAGGAGAAACTTTTACTGTGGTTTCTCAGTCTGTTTACTAGTGCCGGTTTGAAGTTCCTGCATTTTTCACTGTAAAACACAGTTGGAGCTAGTACCTCCCCATATATATGTATGGAGTAGTGTTTGCAACTGAAAAGAAACTTTGTGTTCCCAACAAGCTAGGTGAAGGACGGCTTTCACACACACATATCTCTCAGAAATGAGCATTTGGAGAGACGTTCGTTTTCTAGCACATAGGAAACGGGTTGCAGGAAAAACTTTTACTCTGGTTTCACAGTATGTTTCCTAGTGCTGGTTTGAAGATCCTGCAGTTTTCACTGTAAAACCGAGTTGGTGCTAGTACCTCCCAATATATATGTATGGAGTGGAGTTTGCAACTGAAAATAAACTTTGTGTTCCCAACAAGCTAGGTGAAGGACGGCTTTCACACACACTTATCTCTCAGAACTGAGCATGTGGAGAGACGTTCGTTCATCTAGCACAAATGGAACGGGTTGCAGGAGAAACTTTTACTGTGGTTTCTCAGTCTGTTTCCTAGTGCCGGTTTGAAGTTCCTGCAGTTTTCACTGTAAAACCGAGTTGGAGCTAGTACCTCCCCATATATATGTATGGAGTGGAGTTTGCAACTGAAAAGAAACTTTGTGTTCCCAACAAGCTAAATGAAGGACGGCTTTCACACACACTTATCTCTCAGAACTGAGCATGTGGAGAGACGTTCGTTCATCTAGCACAAAGGGAACGGGTTGCAGGAGAAACTATACTGTGGTTTCTCAGTCTGTTTCCTAGTGCCGGTTTGAAGTTCCTGCAGTTTTCACTGTAAAATCGAGTTGGAACTAGTACCTCCCCATATATATGTATGGAGTGGAGTTTGCAACTGAAAAGAAACTTTGTGTTCCCAACAAGCTAGGTGAAGGACGGCTTTCACACACACTTATCTCTCAGAACTGAGCATGTGGAGAGACGTTCGTTCATCTAGCACAAAGGGAACGGGTTGCAGGAGAAACTTTTACTCTGGTTTCTCAGTCTGTTTCCTAGTGCCGGTTTGAAGTTCCTGCAGTTTTCATTGTAAAACCGAGTTGGAGCTTGTACCTCCCCATATATATGTATGGAGTGGAGTTTGCAACTGAAAAGAAACTTTGTGTTCCCAAAAAGCTAGGTGAAGGACGGATTTCACACACACTTATCTCTCAGACATGAGCATGTGGGGAGACTTTCGTTCATCTAGCACAAATGGAACGGGTTGCAGGAGAAACTTTTACTGTGGTTTCTCAGTCTGTTTACTAGTGCCGGTTTGAAGTTCCTGCATTTTTCACTGTAAAACCGAGTTGGAGCTAGTACCTCCCCATATATATGTATGGATTGGAGTTTGCAATTGAAAAGAAACTTTGTGTTCCCAACAAGCTAGGTGAAGTTCGGCTTTCACACACACTTATATCTCAGAACTGAGCATGTGGAGAGACGTTCGTTCATCTAGCACAAAGGGAACGGGTTGCAGGAGAAACTTTTACTCTGGTTTCTCAGTCTGTTTCCTAGTGCTGGTTTGAAGTTCCTGCAGTTTTCACTGTAAAACACAGTTGGAGCTAGTACCTCCCCATATATATGCATGGAGTGGTGTTTGCAACTGAAAAGAAACTTTGTGTTCCCAACAAGCTAGGTGAAGGACGGCTTTCACACACACATATCTCTCAGAAATGAGCATTTGGAGAGACGTTCGTTCATCTAGCACATAGGAAACTGGTTGCAGGAGAAACTTTTACTCTGGTTTCACAGTCTGTTTCCTAGTGCTGGTTTGAAGATCCTGCAGTTTTCACTGTAAAACCGAGTTGGTGCTAGTACCTCCCAATATATATGTATGGAGTGGAGTTTGCAACTGAAAATAAACTTTGTGTTCCCAACAAGCTAGGTGAAGGACGGCTTTCACACACAATTATCTCTCAGAACTGAGCATGTGGAGAGACGTTCGTTCATCTAGCACAAATGGAACGGGTTGCAGGAGAAACTTTTACTGTGGTTTCTCAGTCTGTTTCCTAGTGCCGGTTTGAAGTTCCTGCAGTTTTCACTGTAAAACCGAGTTGGAGCTAGTACCTCCCCATATATATGTATGGAGTGGAGTTTGCAACTGAAAAGAAACTTTGTGTTCCCAACAAGCTAAATGAAGGACGGCTTTCACACACACTTATCTCTCAGAACTGAGCATGTGGAGAGACGTTCGTTCATCTAGCACAAAGGGAACGGGTTGCAGGAGAAACTATACTGTGGTTTCTCAGTCTGTTTCCTAGTGCCGGTTTGAAGTTCCTGCAGTTTTCACTGTAAAATCGAGTTGGAACTAGTACCTCCCCATATATATGTATGGAGTGGAGTTTGCAACTGAAAAGAAACTTTGTGTTCCCAACAAGCTAGGTGAAGGACGGCTTTCACACACACTTATCTCTCAGAACTGAGCATGTGGAGAGACGTTCGTTCATCTAGCACAAAGGGAACGGGTTGCAGGAGAAACTTTTACTCTGGTTTCTCAGTCTGTTTCCTAGTGCCGGTTTGAAGTTCCTGCAGTTTTCATTGTAAAACCGAGTTGGAGCTTGTACCTCCCCATATATATGTATGGAGTGGAGTTTGCAACTGAAAAGAAACTTTGTGTTCCCAAAAAGCTAGGTGAAGGACGGATTTCACACACACTTATCTCTCAGACATGAGCATGTGGGGAGACTTTCGTTCATCTAGCACAAATGGAACGGGTTGCAGGAGAAACTTTTACTGTGGTTTCTCAGTCTGTTTACTAGTGCCGGTTTGAAGTTCCTGCATTTTTCACTGTAAAACCGAGTTGGAGCTAGTACCTCCCCATATATATGTATGGATTGGAGTTTGCAATTGAAAAGAAACTTTGTGTTCCCAACAAGCTAGGTGAAGTTCGGCTTTCACACACACTTATATCTCAGAACTGAGCATGTGGAGAGACGTTCGTTCATCTAGCACAAAGGGAACGGGTTGCAGGAGAAACTTTTACTCTGGTTTCTCAGTCTGTTTCCTAGTGCTGGTTTGAAGTTCCTGCAGTTTTCACTGTAAAACACAGTTGGAGCTAGTACCTCCCCATATATATGCATGGAGTGGTGTTTGCAACTGAAAAGAAACTTTGTGTTCCCAACAAGCTAGGTGAAGGACGGCTTTCACACACACATATCTCTCAGAAATGAGCATTTGGAGAGACGTTCGTTCATCTAGCACATAGGAAACTGGTTGCAGGAGAAACTTTTACTCTGGTTTCACAGTCTGTTTCCTAGTGCTGGTTTGAAGATCCTGCAGTTTTCACTGTAAAACCGAGTTGGTGCTAGTACCTCCCAATATATATGTATGGAGTGGAGTTTGCAACTGAAAATAAACTTTGTGTTCCCAACAAGCTAGGTGAAGGACGGCTTTCACACACAATTATCTCTCAGAACTGAGCATGTGGAGAGACGTTCGTTCATCTAGCACAAATGGAACGGGTTGCAGGAGAAACTTTTACTGTGGTTTCTCAGTCTGTTTCCTAGTGCCGGTTTGAAGTTCCTGCAGTTTTCACTGTAAAACCGAGTTGGAGCTAGTACCTACCCATATATATGTATGGAGTGGAATTTGCAACTGAAAAGAAACTTTGTGTTCCCAACAAGCTAAATGAAGGACGGCTTTCACACACACTTATCTCTCAGAACTGAGCATGTGGAGAGACGTTCGTTCATCTAGCACAAAGTGAACGGGTTGCAGGAGAAACTATACTGTGGTTTCTCAGTCTGTTTCCTAGTGCCGGTTTGAAGTTCCTGCAGTTTTCACTGTAAAATCGAGTTGGAACTAGTACCTCCCCATATATATGTATGGAGTGGAGTTTGCAACTGAAAAGAAACTTTGTGTTCCCAACAAGCTAGGTGAAGGACGGCTTTCACTCACACTTATCTCTCAGAAATGAGCATGTGGAGAGACGTTCGTTCATCTAGCACAAAGGGAACGGGTTGCAGGAGAAACTTTTACTCTGGATTCTCAGTCTGTTTCCTAGTGCCGGTTTGAAGTTCCTGCAGTTTTCACTGTAAAACCGAGTTGGAGCTAGTACCTCCCCATATATATGTATGGAGTGGAGTTTGCAACTGAAAAGAAACTTTGTGTTCCCAACAAGCTAGGTGAAGGACGGCTTTCACACACACTAATCTCTCAGAACTGGGCATGTGGAGAGACGTTCGTTCATCTAGCACAAAGGGAACGGTTTGCAGGAGAAACTTTTACTCTGGTTTCTCAGTCTGTTTCCTAGTGCCGGTTTGAAGTTCTTCCATTTTTCACTGTAAAACCGAGTTGGAGATAGTACCTCCCCATATATATATTTATGGAGTGGAGTTTGCAACTGAAAAGAAAATTGGGGTTCCCAACAAGCTAGGTGAAGGGCGGTTTTCACACACACTTATCTCTCAGAACTGAGCATGTGGAGAGACGTTCGTTCATCTAGCACAAAGGGAACGGGTTGCAGGAGAAACTATACTGTGGTTTCTCAGTGTGTTTCCTAGTGCCGGTTTGAAGTTCCTGCAGTTTTCACTGTAAAATCGTGTTGGAGCTAGTACCTCCCCATATATATGTATGGAGTGGAGTTTGCAACTGAAAAGAAACTTTGTGTTCCCAACAAGCAATGTGAAGGACGGCTTTCACACACACTTATCTCTCAGAACTGAGCATGTGGAGAGACGTTCGTTCATCTAGCACAAAGGGAACGGATTGCAGGAGAAATTTTACTGTGGTTTCTTAGTCTGTTTCCTAGTGCCGGTTTGAAGTTCCTGCAGATTTCACTGTAAACACGA
Organism: Camelus dromedarius; assembly: GCF_036321535.1. NCBI lineage: Eukaryota > Metazoa > Chordata > Mammalia > Artiodactyla > Camelidae > Camelus > Camelus dromedarius. Next base: position 1,314,799 of record NW_026989819.1, on the reverse strand, counting down.
GTTGGAGCTATTACCCCCCCTATATATGTATGGAGTGGAGTTTGCAACTGAAAAGAAACTATGTGTTCCCAACAAGCTAGGTGAAGGACGGCTTTCACACACAATTATCTCTCAGAACTGAGCATGTGGATAGACATTCGTTCATCTAGCACAAAGGGAACGGTTTGCAGGAGAAACTATACTGTGGTTTCTCAGTCTGTTTCCTAGTGCCGGTTTGAAGTTCCTGCAGTTTTCACTGTAAAATCGAGTTGGAGCTAGTACCTCCCCATATATATGTATGGAGTGGAGTTTGCAACTGAAAAGAACTTTGTGTTCACAACAAGCTATGTGAAGGACGGCTTTCACACACACTTATCTCTCAGAACTGAGCATGTGGAGAGACGTTCGTTCATCTAGCACAAAGGGAACGGGTTGCAGGAGAAACTTTTACTCTGGTTTCTCAGTCTGTTTACTAGTGCCGGTTTGAAGTTCCTGTAGTTTTCACTGTAAAACAGAGTTGGAGCTAGTACCTCCCCATATATATGTATGGAGTGGTGTTTGCAACTGAAAAGAAACTATGTGTTCCCAACAAGCTAGGTGAAGGACGGCTTTCACACACTCATATCTCTCAGAAATGAGCATTTGGAGAGACGTTCGTTCATCTAGCACATAGGAAACGGGTTGCAGGAGAAACTTTTACTCTGGTTTCTCAGTCTGTTTCCTAGTGCTGGTTTGAAGATCCTGCAGTTTTCACTGTAAAACCGAGTTGGAGCTAGTACCTCCCAATATATATGTATGGAGTGGAGTTTGCAACTGAAAAGAAACTTTGTGTTCCCAACAAGCTAGGTGAAGGACGGCTTTCACACACACTTATCTCTCAGAACTGAGCATGTGGAGAGACGTTCGTTCATCTAGCACTAATGGAACGGGTTGCAGGAGAAACTTTTACTGTGGTTTCTCAGTCTGTTTCCTAGTGCCGGTTTGAAGTTCCTGCAGTTTTCACTGTAAAACCGAGTTGGAGCTAGTACCTCCCCATATATATGTATGGAGTGGTGTTTGCAACTGAAAAGAAACTTTGTGTTCCCAACAAGCTAGGTGAAGGACGGATTTCACACACACTTATCTCTCAGAACTGAGCATGTGGAGAGACGTTCGTTCATCTAGCACAAAGGGAACGGGTTGCAGGAGAAACTATACTGTGGTTTCTCAGTCTGTTTCCTAGTGCCAGTTTGATGTTCCTGCAGTTTTCACTGTAAAACCGAGTTGGAGCTAGTACCTCCCCATATATATGTATGGAGTGGAGTTTGCAACTGAAAAGAAACTATGTGTTCCCAACAAGCTAGGTGAAGGACGGCTTTCACACACACTTATCTCTCAGAACTGAGCATGTGGAGAGACGTTCGTTCATCTAGCACAAAGGGAACGGTTTACAGGAGAAACTTTTACTCTGGTTTCTCAGTCTGTTTCCTAGTGCTGGTTTGAAGATCCTGCAGTTTTCACTGTAAACCCGAGTTGGAGCTAGTACCTCCCAATATATATGTATGGAGTGGAGTTTTCAATTGAAAAGAAACTTTGTGTTCCCAACAAGCTAGGTGAAGGACGGCTTTCACACACACTTATCTCTCAGAACTGAGCATGTGGAGAGACGTTCGTTCATCTAGCACAAATGGAACGGGTTGCAGTAGAAACTTTTACTGTGGTTTCTCAGTATGTTTCCTAGTGCCGGTTTGAAGTTCCTGCAGTTTTCACTGTAAAACCGAGTTGGAGCTAGTACCTCCCCATATATATGTATGGTGTGGAGTTTGCAACTGAAAAGAAACTTTGTGTTCCCAACAAGCTAGGTGAAGGACGGCTTTCACACACACTTATCTCTCAGAACTGAGCATGTGGAGAGACGTTCGTTCATCTAGCACAAAGGGAACGGTTTGCAGGAGAATCTTTTACTCTGGTTTCTCAGTCTGTTTCCTAGTGCCGGTTTGAATTTCTTGCAGTTTTCACTGTAAAACCGAGTTGGAGATAGTACCTCCCAATATATAAGTACGGAGTGGAATTTGCAACTGAAAAGAAACTTCGTGTTCCCAACAAGCTAGGTGAAGGACGGCTTTCACACACACTTATCTCTCAGAACTGAGCATGTGGAGAGACGTTCGTTCATCTAGCAGAAAGGGAACGGGTTGCAGGAGTAACTTTTACTCTGGTTTCTCAGTCTGTTTCCTAGTGCCTGTTTGAAGTTCTTGCAGTTTTCACTGTAAAACCGAGTTGGAGATAGTACCTCCCCATATATATGTATGGAGTGGAGTTTGCAACTGAAAAGAAACTTTGTGTTCCCAACAAGCTAGGTGAAGGACGGCAATCACACACACTTATCTCTCAGAACTGAGCATGTGGAGAGACGTTCGTTCATCTAGCACTAATGGAACGGGTTGCAGGAGATACTTTTACTGTGGTTTCTCAGTCTGTTTCCTAGTGCCGGTTTGAAGTTCCTGCATTTTTCACTGTAAAACCGAGTTGGAGCTAGTACCTCCCCATATATATGTATGGAGTGGTGTTTGCAACTGAAAAGAAACTTTGTGTTCCCAACAAGCTAGGTGAAGGACGGCTTTCACACACACTTATCTTTCAGAACTGAGCTTGTGGAGAGACGTTCGTTCATCTAGCACAAAGGGAAAGGGTTGCAGGAGAAACTATACTGTGGTTTCTCAGTCTGTTTCCTAGTGCCGGTTTGATGTTCCTGCAGTTTTCACTGTAAAACCGAGTTGGAGCTAGTACCTCCCCATATATATGTATGGAGTGGAGTTTGCAACTGAAAAGAAACTATGTGTTCCCAACAAGCTAGGTGAAGGACGGCTTTCACACACACTTATCTCTCAGAACTGAGCATGTGGAGAGACGTTCGTTCATCTAGCACAAAGGGAACGGGTTGCAGGAGAATCTTTTACTCTGGTTTCTCAGTCTGTTTCCTAGTGCTGGTTTGAAGATCCTGCAGTTTTCACTGTAAAACCGAGTTGGAGCTAGTACCACCCAATATATATGTATGGAGTGGAGTTTGCAACTGAAAAGAAACTTTGTGTTCCCAACAAGCTAGGTGAAGGACGGCTTTCACACACACTTATCTCTCAGAACTGAGCATGTGGAGAGACGTTCGTTCATCTAGCACAAATGGAACGGGTTGCAGTAGAAATTTTTACTGTGGTATCTCAGTCTGTTTCCTAGTGCCGGTTTGAAGTTCCTGCAGTTTTCACTGTAAAACCGAGTTGGAGCTAGTACCTCCCCATATATATGTATGGAGTGGAGTTTGCAACTGAAAAGAAACTTTGTGTTCCCAACAAGCTAGGTGAAGGACGGCTTTCACACACACTTATCTCTCAGAACTGAGCATGTGGAGAGACGTTCGTTCATCTAGCACAAAGGGAACGGTTTGCAGGAGAAAGTTTTACTCTGGTTTCTCAGTCTGTTTCCTAGTGCCGGTTTGAAGTTCTTGCAGTTTTCACTGTAAAACCGAGATGGAGATAGTACCTCCCAATATATAAGTATGGAGTGGAGTTTGCAACTGAAAAGAAACTTTGTGTTCCCAACAAGCTAGGTGAAGGACGGCTTTCACACACACTTATCTCTCAGAACTGAGCATGTGGAGAGACGTTCGTTCATCTAGCAGAAAGGGAACGGGTTGCAGGAGTAACTTTTACTCTGGTTTCTCAGTCTGTTTCCTAGTGCCTGTTTGAAGTTCTTGCAGTTTTCACTGTAAAACCGAGTTGGAGATAGTACCTGCCCATATATATGTATGGAGTGGAGTTTGCAACTGAAAAGAAACTTTGTGTTCCCAACAAGCTAGGTGAAGGACGGCTTTCACACACACTTATCTCTCAGAATTGAGCATGTGGAGAGACGTTCGTTCATCTAGCACAAAGGGAACGGTTGCAGGAGAAACTTTTCTGTGGTTTCTCAGTCTTTTTCCTAGTGCCTGTTTGAAGTTCTTGCAGTTTTCACTGTAAAACCGAGTTGGAGCTAGTACCTCCCCATATATATGTATGGATTGGAGTTTGCAACTGGAAAGAAACTTTGTGTTCCCAACAAGCTAGGTGAAGGACGGCTTTCACACACACTTATCTCTCAGAACTGAGCATGTGGAGAGACGTTCGTTCATCTAGCACAAAGGGAACGGGTTGCAGGAGAAACTTTTACTCTGGTTTCTCAGTCTGTTTCCTAGTGCCGGTTTGAAGTTCCTGCAGTTTTCACTGTAAAACCAAGTTGGAGCTTGTACCACCCCATATATATGTATGGAGTGGTGTTTGCAACTGAAAAGAAACTTTGTGTTCCCAAAAAGCTAGGTGAAGGACGGATTTCACACACACTTATCTCTCAGACATGAGCATGTGGGGAGACGTTCGTTCATCTAGCACAAATGGAACGGGTTGCAGGAGAAACTTTTACTCTGGTTTCTCAGTCTGTTTACTAGTGCCGGTTTGAAGTTCCTGCAGTTTTCACTGTAAAACAGAGTTGGAGCTAGTACCTCCCCATATATATGTATGGAGTGGTGTTTGCAACTGAAAAGAAACTTTGTGTTCCCAACAAGCTAGGTGAAGGACGGCTTTCACACACACATATCTCTCAGAAATGAGCATTTGGAGAGACGTTCGTTCATCTAGCACATAGGAAACGGGTTGCAGGAGAAACTTTTACTCTGGTTTCCCAGTCTGTTTCCTAGTGCTGGTTTGAAGATCCTGCAGTTTTCACTGTAAAACCGAGTTGGAGCTAGTACCTCCCAATATATATGTATGGAGTGGAGTTTGCAACTGAAAAGAAACTTTGTGTTCCCAACAAGCTAGGTGAAGGACGGCTTTCACACACACTTATCTCTCAGAACTGAGAAATTGGAGAGACGTTCGTTCATCTAGCACAAAGGGAACGGGTTGCAGGAGAAACTTTTACTCTGGTTTCTCAGTCTGTTTACTAGTGCCGGTTTGAAGTTCCTGCAGTTTTCACTGTAAAACGGAGTTGGAGCTAGTACTTCCCCATATATATGTATGGAGTGGTGTTTGCAACTGAAAAGAAACTTTGTGTTCCCAACAAGCTAGTTGAAGGACGGCTTTCACACACACATATCTCTCAGAAATGAGCATTTGGAGAGAAGTTCGTTCATCTAGCACATAGGAAACGGGTTGCAGGAGAAACTTTTACTCTGGTTTCTCAGTCTGTTTCCTAGTGCCGGTTTGAAGATCCTGCAGTATTCACTGTAAAACCGAGTTGGAGCTAGTACCTCCCAATATATATGTATGGAGTGGAGTTTGCAACTGAAAAGAAACTTTGTGTTCCCAACAAGATATGTGAAGGACGGCTTTCACACACATTATCTCTCAGAACTGAGCATGTGGAGAGACGTTCGTTCATCTAGCACTAATGGAACGGGTTGCAGGAGAAACTTTTACTGTAGTTTCTCAGTCTGTTTCCTAGTGCCGGTTTGAAGTTCCTGCAGTTTTCACTGTAAAACCGAGTTGGAGCTAGTACCTCCCCATATATATGTATGGAGTGGTGTTTGCAACTGAAAAGAAACTATGTGTTCCCAACAAGCTAGGTGAAGGACGGCTTTCACACACACTTATCTCTCAGAACTGAGCATGTGGAGAGACGTTCGTTCATCTAGCACAAAGGGAACGGGTTGCAGGAGAAACTTTTACTCTGGTTTCTCAGTCTGTTTCCTAGTGCTGGTTTGAAGATCCTGCAGTTTTCACTGTAAAACCGAGTTGGAGCTAGTACCTCCCAATATATATGTATGGAGTGGAGTATGCAACTGAAAAGAAACTTTGTGTTCCCAACAAGCTAGGTGAAGGACGGCTTTCACACACACTTATCTCTCAGAACTGAGCATGTGGAGAGACGTTCGTTCATCTAGCACTAATGGAACGGGTTGCAGTAGAAACTTTTACTGTGGTTTCTCAGTCTGTTTCCTAGTGCCGGTTTGAAGATCCTGCAGTTTTCACTGTAAAACCGAGTTGGAGCTAGTACCTCCCCATATATATGTATGGAGTGGAGTTTGCAACTGAATAGAAACTTTGTGTTCACAAAAAGCTAGGTGAAGGACGGCTTTCACACACACTTATCTCTCAGAACTGAGCATGTGGAGAGACGTTCGTTCATCTAGCACAAAGGGAACGGGTTGCAGGAGAAACTTTTCTGTGGTTTCTCAGTATTTTTCCTAGTGCCGTTAAGAAGTTCGTGCAGTTTTCACTGTAAAAACGAGTTGGAGCTAGTACCTCCCCATATATATGTATGGAGTGGAGTTTGCAACTGGAAAGAAACTTTGTGTTCCCAACAAGCTAGGTGAAGGACGGCTTTCACACACACTTATCTCTCAGAACTGAGCATGTGGAGAGACGTTCGTTCATCTAGCACAAAGGGAACGGGTTGCAGGAGAAACTTTTACTCTGATTTCTCAGTCTGTTTCCTAGTGCCGGTTTGAAGTTCCTGAAGTTTTCACTGTAAAACCAAGTTGGAGCTTGTACCTCCCCATATATATGTATGGAGTGGAGTTTGCAACTGAAAAGAAACTATGTGTTCCCAACAAGCTAGGTGAAGGACGGCTTTCACACACACTTATCTCTCAGAACTGAGCATGTGGAGAGACGTTCGTTCATCTAGCACAAAGGGAACGGGTTACAGGAGAAACTTTTACTCTGGTTTCTCAGTCTGTTTCCTAGTGCTGGTTTGAAGATCCTGCAGTTTTCACTGTAAACCCGAGTTGGAGCTAGTACCTCCCAATATATATGTATGGAGTGGAGTTTTCAATTGAAAAGAAACTTTGTGTTCCCAACAAGCTAGGTGAAGGACGGCTTTCACACACACTTATCTCTCAGAACTGAGCATGTGGAGAGACGTTCGTTCATCTAGCACAAATGGAACGGGTTGCAGTAGAAACTTTTACTGTGGTTTCTCAGTCTGTTTCCTAGTGCCGGTTTGAAGTTCCTGCAGTTTTCACTGTAAAACCGAGTTGGAGCTAGTACCTCCCCATATATATGTATGGAGTGGAGTTTGCAACTGAATAGAAACTTTGTGTTCACAACAAGCTAGGTGAAGGACGGCTTTCACACACACTTATCTCTCAGAACTGAGCATGTGGAGAGACGTTCGTTCATCTAGCACAAAGGGAACGGGTTGCAGGAGAAACTTTTCTGTGGTTTCTCAGTATTTTTCCTAGTGCCGTTAAGAAGTTCGTGCAGTTTTCACTGTAAAAACGAGTTGGAGCTAGTACCTCCCCATATATATGTATGGAGTGGAGTTTGCAACTGGAAAGAAACTTTGTGTTCCCAACAAGCTAGGTGAAGGACGGCTTTCACACACACTTATCTCTCAGAACTGAGCATGTGGAGAGACGTTCGTTCATCTAGCACAAAGGGAACGGGTTGCAGGAGAAACTTTTACTCTGGTTTCTCAGTCTGTTTCCTAGTGCCGGTTTGAAGTTCCTGCAGTTTTCACTGTAAAACCAAGTTGGAGCTTGTACCTCGCCATATATATGTATGGAGTGGAGTTTGCAACTGAAAAGAAACTATGTGTTCCCAAAAAGCTAGGTGAAGGACGGCTTTCACACACACTTATCTCTCAGAACTGAGCATGTGGAGAGACGTTCGTTCATCTAGCACAAAGGGAACGGGTTACAGGAGAAACTTTTACTCTGGTTTCTCAGTCTGTTTCCTAGTGCTGGTTTGAAGATCCTGCAGTTTTCACTGTAAACCCGAGTTGGAGCTAGTACCTCCCAATATATATGTATGGAGTGGAGTTTTCAATTGAAAAGAAACTTTGTGTTCCCAACAAGCTAGGTGAAGGACGGCTTTCACACACACTTATCTCTCAGAACTGAGCATGTGGAGAGACGTTCGTTCATCTAGCACAAATGGAACGGGTTGCAGTAGAAACTTTTACTGTGGTTTCTCAGTCTGTTTCCTAGTGCCGGTTTGAAGTTCCTGCAGTTTTCACTGTAAAACCGAGTTGGAGCTAGTACCTCCCCATATATATGTATGGAGTGGAGTTTGCAACTGAAAAGTAACTTTGTGTTCCCAACAAGCTAGGTGAAGGACGGCTTTCACACACACTTATCTCTCAGAACTGAGCATGTGGAGAGACGTTCGTTCATCTAGCAGAAAGGGAACGGGTTGCAGGAGTAACTTTTACTCTGGTTTCTCAGTCTGTTTCCTAGTGCCTGTTTGAAGTTCTTGCAGTTTTCACTGTAAAACCGAGTTGGAGATAGTACCTACCCATATATATGTATGGAGTGGAGTTTGCAAGTGAAAAGAAACTTTGTGTTCCCAACAAGCTAGGTGAAGGACGGCAATCACACACACTTATCTCTCAGAACTGAGCATGTGGAGAGACGTTCGTTCATCTAGCACTAATGGAACGGGTTGCAGGAGAAACTTTTACTGTGGTTTCTCAGTCTGTTTCCTAGTGCCGGTTTGAAGTTCCTGCAGTTTTCACTGTAAAACCGAGTTGGAGCTAGTACCTCCCCATATATATGTATGGAGTGGTGTTTGCAACTGAAAAGAAACTTTGTGTTCCCAACAAGCTAGGTGAAGGACGGCTTTCACACACACTTATCTCTCAGAACTGAGCATGTGGAGAGACGTTCGTTCATCTAGCACAAAGGGAAAGGGTTGCAGTAGAAACTATACTGTGGTTTCTCAGTCTGTTTCCTAGTGCCGGTTTGATGTTCCTGCAGTTTTCACTGTAAAACCGAGTTGGAGCTAGTACCTCCCCATATATATGTATGGAGTGTAGTTTGCAACTGAAAAGAAACTATGTGTTCCCAACAAGCTAGGTGAAGGACGGCTTTCACACACACTTATCTCTCAGAACTGAGCATGTGGAGAGACGTTCGTTCATCTAGCACAAAGGGAACGGGTTGCAGGAGAATCTTTTACTCTGGTTTCTCAGTCTGTTTCCTAGTGCTGGTTTGAAGATCCTGCAGTTTTCACTGTAAAACCGAGTTGGAGCTAGTACCTCCCAATATATATGTATGGAGTGGAGTTTGCAACTGAAAAGAAACTTTGTGTTCCCAACAAGCTAGGTGAAGGACGGCTTTCACACACACTTATCTCTCAGAACTGAGCATGTGGAGAGACGTTCGTTCATCTAGCACAAATGGAACGGGTTGCAGTAGAAACTTTTACTGTGGTATCTCAGTCTGTTTCCTAGTGCCGGTTTGAAGTTCCTGCAGTTTTCACTGTAAAACCGAGTTGGAGCTAGTACCTCCCCATATATATGTATGGAGTGGAGTTTGCAACTGAAAAGAAACTTTGTGTTCCCAACAAGCTAGGTGAAGGACGGTTTTCACACACACTTATCTCTCAGAACTGAGCATGTGGAGAGACGTTCGTTCATCTAGCACAAAGGGAACGGTTTGCAGGAGAAAGTTTTACTCTGGTTTCTCAGTCTGTTTCCTAGTGCCGGTTTGAAGTTCTTGCAGTTTTCACTGTAAAACCGAGATGGAGATAGTACCTCCCAATATATAAGTATGGAGTGGAGTTTGCAACTGAAAAGAAACTTTGTGTTCCCAACAAGCTAGGTGAAGGACGGCTTTCACACACACTTATCTCTCAGAACTGAGCATGTGGAGAGACGTTCGTTCATCTAGCAGAAAGGGAACGGGTTGCAGGAAAACTTTTACTCTGGTTTCTCAGTCTGTTTCCTAGTGCCTGTTTGAAGTTCTTGCAGTTTTCACTGTAAAACCGAGTTGGAGATAGTACCTGCCCATATATATGTATGGAGTGGAGTTTGCAACTGAAAAGAAACTTTGTGTTCCCAACAAGCTAGGTGAAGGACGGCTTTCACACACACTTATCTCTCAGAATTGAGCATGTGGAGAGACGTTCGTTCATCTAGCACAAAGGGAACGGTTGCAGGAGAAACTTTTCTGTTGTTTCTCAGTCTTTTTCCTAGTGCCTGTTTGAAGTTCTTGCAGTTTTCACTGTAAAACCGAGTTGGAGCTAGTACCTCCCCATATATATGTATGGAGTGGAGTTTGCAACTGGAAAGAAACTTTGTGTTCCCAACAAGCTAGGTGAAGGACGGCTTTCACACACACTTATCTCTCAGAACTGAGCATGTGGAGAGAGGTTCGTTCATCTAGCACAAAGGGAACGGGTTGCAGGAGAAACTTTTACTCTGGTTTCTCAGTCTGTTTCCTAGTGCCGGTTTGTAGTTCCTGCAGTTTTCACTCTAAAACCAAGTTGGAGCTTGTACCACCCCATATATATGTATGGAGTGGTGTTTGCAACTGAAAAGAAACTTTGTGTTCCCAACAAGCTAGGTGAAGGACGGCTTTCACACACACATATCTCTCAGAAATGAGCATTTGGAGAGACGTTCGTTCATCTAGCACATAGGAAACGGGTTGCAGGAGAAACTTTTACTCTGGTTTCTCAGTCTGTTTCCTAGTGCCGGTTTGAAGATCCTGCAGTATTCACTGTAAAACCGAGTTGGAGCTAGTACCTCCCAATATATATGTATGGAGTGGAGTTTGCAACTGAAAAGAATCTTTGTGTTCCCAACAAGCAAGGTGAAGGACGGCTTTCACACACATTATCTCTCAGAACTGAGCATGTGGAGAGACGTTCGTTCATCTAGCACTAATGGAACGGGTTGCAGGAGAAACTTTTACTGTAGTTTCTCAGTCTGTTTCCTAGTGCCGGTTTGAAGTTCCTGCAGTTTTCACTGTAAAACCGAGTTGGAGCTAGTACCTCCCCATATATATGTATGGAGTGGTGTTTGCAACTGAAAAGAAACTATGTGTTCCCAACAAGTTAGGTGAAGGACGGCTTTCACACACACTTATCTCTCAGAACTGAGCATGTGGAGAGACGTTCGTTCATCTAGCACAAAGGGAACGGGTTGCAGGAAAAACTTTTACTCTGGTTTCTCAGTCTGTTTCCTAGTGCTGGTTTGAAGATCCTGCAGTTTTCACTGTAAAACCGAGTTGGAGCTAGTACCTCCCAATATATATGTATGGAGTGGAGTATGCAACTGAAAAGAAACTTTGTGTTCCCAACAAGCTAGGTGAAGGACGGCTTTCACACACACTTATCTCTCAGAACTGAGCATGTGGACAGACGTTCGTTCATCTAGCACTAATGGAACGGGTTGCAGTAGAAACTTTTACTGTGGTTTCTCAGTCTGTTTCCTAGTGCCGGTTTGAAGATCCTGCAGTTTTCACTGTAAAACCGAGTTGGAGCTAGTACCTCCCCATATATATGTATGGATTGGAGTTTGCAACTGAAAAGAAACTTTGTGTCCCAACAAGCTAGGTGAAGGTCGGCTTTCACACACACTTATCTCTCAGAACTGAGCATGTGGAGAGACGTTCGTTCATCTATCACAAAGGGAACGGATTGCAGGAGAAACTTTTATTCTGGTTTCTCAGTCTGTTTACTAGTGCCCGTTTGAAGTTCCTGCAGTTTTCACTGTAAAACAGAGTTGGAGCTAGTTCCTCCCCTTATATATGTATGGAGTGGTGTTTGCAACTGAAAAGAAACTTTGTGTTCCCAACAAGCTAGGTGAAGGACGGCTTTCACACACACATATCTCTCAGAAATGAGCATTTGGAGAGACGTTCGTTCATCTAGCACATAGGAAACGGGTTGCAGGAGAAACTTTTACTCTGGTTTCTCAGTCTGTTTCCTAGTGCTGGTTTGAATTTACTACAGTTTTCACTGTAAAATCGAGTTGGAGCTAGTACCTCCCAATATATATGTATGGAGTGGAGTTTGCAACTGAAAAAAAACTTTGTGTTCCCAACAAGCTAGGTGAAGGCGGCTTTCACACACACTTATCTCTCAGAACTGAGAAAGTGGAGAGACGTTCGTTCATCTAGCACAAATGGAACGGGTTGCAGGAGAAACTTTACCCTGGTTTCTCAGTCTGTTTACTAGTGCCGGTTTGAAGTTCCTGCAGTTTTCACTGTAAAACAGGGTTGGAGCTAGTACCTCCCCATATATATGTATGGAGTGGTGTTTGCAACTGAAAAGAAACTTTGTGTTCCCAACAAGCTAGGTGAAGGACGGCTTTCACACACACATATCTCTCAGAAATGAGCATTTGGAGAGACGTTCGTTCATCTAGCACATAGGAAACGGGTTGCAGGAGAAACTTTTACTCTGGTTTCTCAGTCTGTTTCCTAGTGCTGGTTTGAAGATCCAGCAGTTTTCACTGTAAAACCGAGTTGGGGCTAGTACCTCCCAATATATATGTAAGGAGTGGAGTTTGCAACTGAAAAGTAACTTTGTGTTCCCAACAAGCTAGGTGAAGGACGGTTTTCACACACACTTATCTCTCAGAACTGAGCATGTGGAGAGACGTTCGTTCATCTAGCACTAATTGAACGGGTTGCAGGAGAAACTTTTACTGTGGTTTCTCAGTCTGTTTCCTAGTGCCGGTTTGAATTTCCTGCAGTTTTCACTGTAAAATCGAGTTGGAGCTAGTACCTCCCCATATATATGTATGGAGTGGTGTTTGCAACTTAAAAGAAACTTTGTGTTCCCAACAAGCTAGGTGAAGGACGGCTTTCACACACACTTATCTCTCAGAACTGAGCATGTGGAGAGACGTTCGTTCATCTAGCACAAAGGGAACGGGTTGCAGGAGAAACTATACTGTGGTTTCTCAGTCTGTTTCCTAGTGCCGTTTTGATGTTCATGCAGTTTTCACTGTAAAATCGATATGGAGCTAGTACCTCCCCATATATATGTATGGAGTGGAGTTTGCAACTGAAAAGAAACTATGTGTTCCCAACAAGCTAGGTGAAGGACGGCTTTCACACACACTTATCTCTCAGAACTGAGCATGTGGAGAGACGTTCGTTCATCTAGCACAAATGGAACGGGTTGCAGGAGAAACTTTTACTCTGGTTTCTCAGTCTGTTTCCTAGTGCCGGTTTGAAGTTCCTGCAGTTTTCACTGTAAAACAGAGTTGGAGCTAGTACCTCCCCATATATATGTATGGAGTGGAATTTGCAACTGAAAAGAATCTTTGTGTTCCCAACAAGCTAGGTGAAGGACGGCATTCACACACACTTATCTCTCAGAACTGAGCATGTGGAGAGACGTTCGTTCATCTAGCACAAAGGGAATGGTTTGCAGGGAAACTTTTACTCTGGTTTTTCAGTCTGTTTCCTAGTGGCGGTTTGAAGTTCCTGCAGTTTTCACTGTAAAACCGAGTTGGAGCTAGTACCTCCCCATATATAATTATGGAGTGCAGTTTGCAACTGAAAAGATACTTTGTGTTCCCAACAGACTAGGTGAAGGACGGCTCTCACACACACTTATCTCTCAGAACTGAGCATGTGGAGAGACGTTCGTTCATCTAGCACAAAGGGAACGGGTTGCAGGTGAAACTTTTACTCTGGTTTCTCAGTCAGTTTCCTAGTGGCGGTTTGAAGTTCCTGCAGTTTTCATTGCAAAACCGAGTTGGAGCTAGAACCTCCCCATATATATGTATGGAGTGCAGTTTGCAGCTGAAAAGAAACTTTGTGTTCCCAACAAGTTGGTGAAGGACGGCTTTCACACACACTTATCTCTCAGAACTGAGCATGTGGAGAGACGTTCGTTCATCTAGCACAAAGGGATCGGGTTGCAGGAGAAACTTTTACTGTGGTTTCTCAGTCTTTTTCCTAGTGCCGGTTAGAAGTTCCTGCAGTTTTCACTGTAAAACCGTGTTGGAGCTAGTACCTCCCCATATATATGTATGGAGTGGAGTTAGCAACTGGAAAGAAACTTTGTGTTCCCAACAAGCTAGGTGAAGAAAGGCTTTCACACACACTTATCTCTCAGAACTGAGCATGTGGAGAGACGTTCGTTCATCTAGCACAAAGGGAACGGGTTGCAGGAGAAACTTTTACTCTGGTTTCTCAGTCTGTTTCCTAGTGCCGGTTTGAAATTCCTGCAGTTTTCATTGTAAAACCGAGTTTGAGCTTGTACCTCCCCATATATATGTATGGAGTGGAGTTTGCAACTGAAAAGAAACTTTGTGTTCCCTAAAAGTTAGGTGAAGGACGGATTTCGCACACACTTATCTCTCAGACATGAGCATGTGGGGAGACGTTCGTTCATCTAGCACAAATGGAACGGGTTGCAGGAGAAACTTTTACTGTGGTTTCTCAGTCTGTTTACTAGTGCCGGTTTGAATTTCCTGCAGTTTTCACTGTAAAATCGAGTTGGAGCTAGTACCTCCCAATATATATGTATGGAGTGGAGTTTGCAACTGAAAAGAAACTTTGTGTTCCCAACAAGCTAGGTGAAGGACGGCTTTCACACACACTTATCTCTCAGAACTGAGCATGTGGAGAGACGTTCGTTCATCTAGCACAAATGGAACGGGTTGCAGGGGAAATTTTACTCTGGTTTCTCAGTCTGTTTACTAGTGCCGGTTTGAAGTTCCTGCAGTTTTCACTGTAAAACAGAGTTGGAGCTAGTACCTCCCCATATATATGTATGGAGTGGTGTTTGCAACTGAAAAGAAACTTTGTGTTCCCAACAAGCTAGGTGAAGGACGGCTTTCACACACACATATCTCTCAGAAATGAGCATTTGGAGAGACGTTCGTTCATCTAGCACATAGGAAACGGGTTGCAGGAGAAACTTTTAATCTGGTTTCTCAGTCTGTTTCCTAGTGCTGGTTTTAAGATCCTGCAGTTTTCACTGTAAAACCGAGTTGGAGCTAGTACCTCCCAATATATATGTATGGAGTGGAGTTTGCAACTGAAAAGAAACTTTGTGTTCCCAACAAGCTAGGTGAAGGACGGCTTTCACACACACTTATCTCTCAGAACTGAGCATGTGGAGAGACGTTCGTTCATCTAGCAAAAATGGAACGGGTTGCAGGAGAAACTTTTACTGTGGTTTCTCAGTCTGTTTCCTACTGCCGGTTTGAAGTTCCTGCAGTTTTCACTGTAAAACCGAGTTGGAGCTAGTACCTCCCCATATATATGTATGGAGTGGTGTTTGCAACTGAAAAGAAACTTTGTGTTCCCAACAAGCTAGGTGAAGGACGGCTTTCACACACACTTATCTCTCAGAACTGAGCATGGGGAGAGACGTTCGTTCATCTAGCACAAAGAGAACGGGTTGCAGGAGAAACTATACTGTGGTTTCTCAGTCTGTTTCCTAGTGCCGGTTTGAAGTTCCTGCAGTTTTCACTGTAAAATCGAGTGGGAGCTAGTACCTCCCCATATATATGTAAGAAGTGGAATTTGCAACTGAAAAGAAACTATGTGTTCCCAACAAGCTAGGTGAAGGACGGCTTTCACACACACTTATCTCTCAGAACTGAGCATGTGGAGAGACGTTCGTTCATCTAGCACAAAGGGAACGGGTTGCAGGAGAAACTATACTGTGGTTTCTCAGTCTGTTTCCTAGTGCCGGTTTGAAGTTCCTGCAGTTTTCACTGTAAAATCGAGTTGGAGCTAGTACCTCCCCATATATATGTATGGAGTGGAGTTTGCAACTGAAAAGAAACTTTGTGTTCCCAACAAGCTAGGTGAAGGACGGCATTCACACACACTTATCTCTCAAAACTGAGCATGTGGAGAGACGTTCGTTCATCTAGCACAAAGGGAACGGGTTGCAGGAGAAACTTTTACTCTGGTTTCTCAGTTTGTTTCCTAGTGCCGGTTTGAAGTTCCTGCAGTTTTCACTGTAAAACCGAGTTGGAGCTAGTACCTCCCCATATATATGTATGGAGTGGAGTTTGCAACTGAAAAGAATCTTTGTGTTCCCAACATGCTAGGTGAAGGACGGCTTTCACACACACTTATCTCTCAGAACTGAGCATGTGGAGAGACGTTCGTTCATCTAGCACAAAGGGAATGGGTTGCAGGAGACACTTTTACTCTGGTTTTTCAGTCTGTTTCCTAGTGGCGGTTTGAAGTTCCTGCAGTTTTCACTGCAAAACCGAGTTGGAGCCCGTACCTCCCCATATATAATTATGGAGTGCAGTTTGCAACTGAAAAGATACTTTGTGTTCCCAACAAGCTCGGTGAAGGACGGCTTTCACAGACACTTATCTCTCAGAACTGAGCATGTGGAGAGACGTTCGTTCATCTAGCACAAAGGGAACGGGTTGCAGGAGAAACTTTTACTCTGGTTTCTCAGTCAGTTTCCTAGTGGCGGTTTGAAGTTCCTGCAGTTTTCACTGCAAAACCGAGTTGGAGCTAGTACCTCCCAATATATAAGTATGGAGTGGAGTTTGCAAATGAAAAGAAACTTTGTGTTCCCAACAAGCTAGGTGAAGGACGGCTTTCACACACACTTATCTCTCAGAACTGAGCATGTGGAGAGACGTTCCTTCATCTAGCAGAAAGGGAACGGGTTGCAGGAGTAACTTTTACTCTGGTTTCTCAGTCTGTTTCCTAGTGCCGGTTTGAAGTCCTTGCAGTTTTCACTGTAAAACCGAGTTGGAGATAGTACCTCCCCATATATATGTATGGAGTGGAGTTTGCAACTGATAAGAAACTTTGTGTTCCCAACAAGCTAGGTGAAGGACGGCAATCACACACACTTATCTCTCAGAACTGAGCATGTGGAGAGACGTTCGTTCATCTAGCACAAAAGGAACGGGTTGCAGGAGAAACTTTTCTGTGGTTTCTCAGTCTTTTTCCTAGTGCCGGTTAGAAGTTCGTGCATTTTTCACTGTAAAACCGAGTTGGAGCTAGTACCTGCCCATATATATGTATGGAGTGGAGTTTGCAACTGATAAGAAACTTTGTGTTCCCATAAAGCTAGGTGAAGGACGGATTTCACACACACTTATCTCTCAGACATGAGCATGTGGGGAGACGTTCGTTCACCTAGCACAAAGGGAACGGGTTGCAGGAGAAACTTTTACTGTGGTTTCTCAGTCTGTTTACTTGTGCCGGTTTGAAGTTCCTGCATTTTTCACTGTAAAACCGAGTTGGAGCTAGTACCTCCCCATATATATGTATGGATTGGAGTTTGCAACTGAAAAGAAACTTTGTGTTCCCAACAAGCTACGTGAAGTTCGGCTTTCACACACACTTATCTCTCAGAACTGAGCATGTGGAGAGACGTTCGTTCATCTAGCACAAAGGGAACGGGTTGCAGGAGAAACTTTTATTCTGTTTTCTCAGTCTGTTTACTAGTGCCCGTTTGAAGTTCCTGCAGTTTTCACTGTAAAACAGAGTTGGAGCTAGTACCCCCCCATATATATGTATGGAGTGGTGTTTGCAACTGAAAAGAAACTTTGTGTTCCCAACAAGCTAGGTGAAGGACAGCTTTCACACACACATATCTCTCAGAAATAAGCATTTGGAGAGACGTTCGTTCATCTAGCACATAGGAAACGGGTTGCAGGAGAAACTTTTACTCTGGTTCTCAGTCTGTTTCCTAGTGCTGGTTTGAAGTTCCTGCAGTTTTCACTGTAAAATCGAGTGGAAGCTAGTACCTCCCCATATATATGTATGGAGTGGAGTTTGCAACTGAAAAGAAACTTTGTGTTCCCAACAAGCTAGGTGAAGGTCGGCTTTCACACACACTTATCTCTCAGAACTGAGCATGTGGAGAGACGTTCGTTCATCTAGCACAAATGGAACGGGTTGCAGGAGAAATTTTACTCTGGTTTCTCAGTCTGTTTACTAGTGCCGGTTTGAAGTTCCTGCAGTTTTCACTGTAAAACAGAGTTGGAGCTAGTACCCCCCCATATATATGTATGGAGTGGTGTTTGCAACTGAAAAGAAACTTTGTGTTCCCAACAAGCTAGGTGAAGGACGGCTTTCACACACACATATCTCTCAGAAATGAGCATTTGGAGAGACGTTCGTTCATCTAGCACATAGGAAACGGGTTGCAGGAGAAACTTTTACTCTGGTTTCTCAGTCTGTTTCCTAGTGCTGGTTTGAAGTTCCTGCAGTTTTCACTGTAAAATCGAGTTGGAGCTAGTACCTCCCAATATATATGTATGGAGTGGAGTTTGCAACTGAAAAGAAACTTTGTGTTCCCAACAAGCTAGGTGAAGGACGGCTTTCACACACACTTATCTCTCAGAACTGAGCATGTGGAGAGACGTTCGTTCATCTAGCACAAATGGAACGGGTTGCAGGGGAAATTTTACTCTGGTTTCTCAGTCTGTTTACTAGTGCCGGTTTGAAGTTCCTGCAGTTTTCACTGTAAAACAGAGTTGGAGCTAGTACCTCCCCATATATATGTATGGAGTGGTGTTTGCAACTGAAAAGAAACTTTGTGTTCCCAACAAGCTAGGTGAAGGACGGCTTTCACACACACATATCTCTCAGAAATGAGCATTTGGAGAGACGTTCGTTCATCTAGCACATAGGAAACGGGTTACAGGAGAAACTTTTAATCTGGTTTCTCAGTCTGTTTCCTAGTGCAGTTTGAAGTTCCTGCAGTTTTCACTGTAAAACCGAGTTGGAGCTAGTACCTCCCCATATATATGTATGGAGTGGAGTTTGCAACTGAAAAGAATCTTTGTGTTCCCAACATGCTAGGTGAAGGACGGCTTTCACACACACTTATGTCTCAGAACTGAGCATGTGGAGAGACGTTCGTTCATCTAGCACAAAGGGAATGTGTTGCAGGGAAACTATTACTCTGGTTTTTCTGTCTGTTTCCTAGTGGCGGTTTGAAGTTCCTGCAGTTTTCACTGCAAAACCGAGTTGGAGCTAGTACCTCCCCATATATAATTATGGAGTGCAGTTTGCAACTGAAAAGATACTTTGTGTTCCAAACAAGCTAGGTGAAGGACGGCTTTCACACACACTTATCTCTCAGAACTGAGCATGTGGAGAGACGTTCGTTCATCTAGCACAAAGGGAACGGGTTGCAGGAGAAACTTTTACTCTGATTTCTCAGTCAGTTTCCTAGTGGCGGTTTGAAGTTCCTGCAGTTTTCACTGCAAAACCGAGTTAGAGCTAGTACCTACCCATATATATGTATGGAGTGCAGTTTGCAACTGAATAGAAACTTTGTGTTCCCAACAAGTTGGTGATGGACGGCTTTCACACACACTTGTCTCTCAGAACTGAGCATGTGGAGAGACGTTCGTTCATCTAGCACAAAGGGAATGGGTTTCAGGAGAAACTTTTACTCTGGTTTCTCAGTCTGTTTCCTAGTGGCGGTTTGAAGTTCCTGCAGTTTTCACTGCAAAACCGAGTTGGAGCTAGTACCTCCCCATATATAATTATGGAGTGCAGTTTGCAACTGAAAAGATACTTTGTGTTCCCAACAAGCTAGGTGAAGGACGGCTTTTACACACAATTATCTCTCACAACTGAGCATGTGGAGAGACGTTCGTTCATCTAGCACAAAGGGAATGGGTTTCAGGAGAAACTTTTACTCTGGTTTCTCAGTCTGTTTCCTAGTGCCGGTTTGAATTTCCTGCAGCTTTCACTGTAAAACCGAGTTGGAGCTAGTACCTCCCCATATATATGTATGGAGTGGAGTTTGCAAACGAAAAGAAACTTTGTGTTCCCCAAGAGCTAGGTGAAGGACGGCTTTCACACACACTTATCCTACAGACCTGAGCATGTGCGGAGACGTTCGTTCATCTAGCACAAAGGGAACGGGTTGCAGGAGAAACTTTTACTGTGGATCCTCAGTCTGTTTCCTAGTGCCGGTTTGAAGTTCCTGCAATTTTCACTGCAAAACCGAGTTGGAGCTAGTACCTCCCCCTATATATATGGAGTGCAGTTTGCAACTGAAAAGAAATTTTGTGTTCCCAACAAGCTAGGTGAAGTACGGCTTTCACACACACTTATCTCTCAGAACTGAGCATGTGGAGAGACGTTCGTTCATCTAGCACAAAGGGAACGGGTTGCAGGAGAAACTTTTACTCTGGTTTCTCAGTCTGTTTCCTAGTGCCGGTTTGAAGTTCCTGCAATTTTCAGTGTAAAACCGACTTGGAGCTAGTACCTCCCCATATATATGTATGGAGTGGGGTTTGCAACTGAAAAGAAAATTTGTGTTCCCCACAAGCTAGTAAAGGACGGCTTCCACACACACTTATCTCTCATACCTGAGCATGTGCGGAGACGTTCGTTCATCTAGCACAATGGGAACGGGTTGCAGGAGAAACCTTTACTGTGGTTTCTCAGTCTGTTTCCTAGTGCCGGTTTGAAGTACCTGAAGTTTTCACTGTAAAACCGAGTTGGAGCTAGTACCTCCCCATATATATGTATGGATTGGAGTTTGTAACTGAAAAGAAACTTTGTGTTCCCAACAAGCTAGGTGTAGGACGGCTTTCACACACATTTATCTCTCAGAACTGAGCATGTGGAGAGACGTTCGTTCATCTAGCACAAAGGGAACGGGTTGCAGGAGCAACTTTTACTCTGGTTTCTCAGTCTGTTTCCTAGTGCCGGTTTGAAGATCCTGCAGTTTTCACTGTAAAACCGAGTTGGAGCTAGTACCTCCCCATATATATGTATGGAGTGGTGTTTGCAACTGAAAAGAAACTTTGTGTTCCCAACAAGCTAGGTGAAGGAAGGCTTTCACACACACTTATCTCTCAGACCTCAGCATGTGGGGAGACGTTCGTTCATCTAGCACAAAGGGAACGGGTTCCAGGAGAAACTTTTACTGTGGTTTCTCAGTCTGTTTCCTAGTGCCGGTTTGAAGTTCCTGCATTTTTCACTGTAAAACCGAGTTGGAGCTAGTACCTCCCCATATATATGTATGGATTGGAATTGGCAAATGAAAAGAAACTTTGTGTTCCCAACAAGCTAGGTTAATGTCGGCTTTCACACACAATTATCTCTCAGAACTGAGCATGTGGAGAGACGTTCGTTCACCTAGCACAAATGGAACGGGTTGCAGGAGAAACTTTAACTGTGGTTTCTCAGTCTGTTTCCTAGTGCCGGTTTGAAGTTCCTGCAGTTTTCACTGTAAAACCGAGTTGGAGCTAGTACCTCCCCATATATATGTATGGAGTGGAGTTTGAAACTGAAAAGAAACTTTGTGTTCCCAACAAGCTAGGTGAAGGACGGCTTTCACACACACTTATCTCTCACAACTGAGCATGTGGAGAGACGTTCGTTCATCTAGCACAAAGGGAATGGGTTGCAGGAGAAACTTTTACTCTGGTTTTTCAGTTTGTTTCCTAGTGCCGGTTTGAAGTTCCTGCAGTTTTCACTTCAAAACCGAGTTGGAGCTAGTACCTCCCCCTATATGTTTATGGAGTGCAGTTTGCAACTGAAAAGAAATTTTGTGTTCCCAACAAGCTAGGTGAAGGACGGCTTTCACACACACTTATCTCTCAGAACTGAGCATGTGGAGAGACGTTCGTTCATCTAGCACAAAGGGAATGGGTTGCAGGAGAAACTTTTACTCTGGTTTCTCAGTCTGTTTCCTAGTGCCGGTTTGAAGTTCCTGCAGTTCTCAGTGTAAAACCGATTTGGAGTTAGTACCTCCGCATATATATGTATGGAGTGGAGTTAGCAACTGAAAAGAAACTTTGTGTTCTCCACAAGCTAGGTGAAGGACGGCTTTCACACACACTTATCTCTCAGACCTGAGCACGTGCGGAGACGTTCGTTCATCTAGCACAAAGGGAACGGGTTGCAGCAGAAACTTTTACTGTGGTATCTCAGTCTGTTTCCTAGTGCCGGTTTGAAGTTCCTGCAGTTTTCACTGCAAAACCGAGTTGGAGCTTGTACCTCCCCATATATAATTATGGAGTGCAGTTTGCAACTGAAAAGATACTTTGTGTTCCCAACAAGCTAGGTGAAGGACGGCTTTCACACACACTTATCTCTCAGAACTGAGCATGTGGAGAGACTTTCGTTCATCTAGCACAAAGGGAACGGGTTGCAGGAGAAACTTTTACTCTGCTTTCTCAGTCTGTTTCCTAGTGTCCGTTGGAATTTCCTGCAGTTTTCACTGTAAAACCGAGTTGGAGCTAGTACCTCCCCATATATATGTATGGATTGGAGTTTGCAACTGAAAAGAAACTTTGTGTTCCCAACAAGCTAGGTGAAGGAAGGCTTTCACACACACTTATCTCTCAGTCCTGAGCATGTGGGGAGACGTTCGTTCATCTAGCACAAAGAGAACGGGTTGCAGGAGAAACTTTTACCGTGGTTTCCCAGTCTGTTTCCTAGTGCCGTTTTGAAGTTCCTGCATTTTTCACTGTAAAACCGAGTTGGAGCTAGTACCTCCCCATATATATGTATGGATTGGAGTTGGCAACTGAAAAGAAACTTTGTGTTCCCAACAAGCTAGGTGAAGAACGGCTTTCAGCCATACATAACTCTCAGAACTGAGCAAGCGGAGAGACGTTCGTTCACCTAGCACCAAGGGAACGGGTTGCAGGAGACACTTTTTCTCTGCTTTCTCAGTCTGTTTCCTAGTGCCGTTTTGAAGTTTCTGCAGTTTTCAGTGTAAAACCGAGTTGGAGTTAGTACCTCCCGATATATATGTATGGAGTGGAGTTTGCAACTGAAAAGAAACTTTGTGTTCCCCACAAGCTAGGTGAAGGACGGCTTTAACACACACTTATCTCTCAGACCTGAGCACGTGCGGAGACGTTCGTTCATCTAGCACAAAGGGAACGGGTTGCAGGAGAAACTTTTACTGTGGTATATCAGTCTGTTTCCTAGTGCCGGTTTGAAGTTCCTGCAGTTTTCACTGCAAAACCATGTTGGAGCTAGTACCTCCCCCTATATATTTATGGAGTGCAGTTTGCAACTGAAAAGAAATTTTGTGTTCCCAACAAGCTAGGTGAAGGACGGCTTTCACACACACTTATTTCTCAGAACTGAGCATGTGGAGAGACGTTCGTTCATCTAGCACAAAGGGAACGGGTTGCAGGAGAAACTTTTACTCTGGGTTCTCAGTCTGTTTCCTAGTGCCCGTTTGAAGTTCCTGCAGTTTTCAGTGTAAAACCGAGTTGGAGCTAGTACCTCCCCATATATATGTATGGAGTGGAGTTTGCAACTGAAAAGAAACTTTGTGTTCCCCACAAGCTAGGTGAAGGACGGCTTTCACATACACTTATCTCTCAGAACTTATCATGTGGAGAGACGTTCGTTCATCTAGCACAAAGGGAACGGGTTTCAGGAGAAACTTTTACTGTGGTTTCTCAGTCTGTTTCCTAGTGCCGGTTTGAAATTCCTGCAGTTTTCACTGTAAAACCGAGTTGGAGCTAGTACCTCCCCATATATATGTATGGATTGGTGTTTGCAACTGAAAAGAAACTTTGTGTTCCCAACAAGCTAGGTGAAGTTCGGCTTACACACACAATTTTCTCTCAGAACTGAGCATGTGGAGAGACTTTCGTTCAACTAGCACAATGGGAACGGGTTGCAGGGGAAACTTTTACTCTGGTTTCTCAGTCGGTTTCCTAGTGCCGGTTTGAAGTTCCTGCAGTTTTCACTGTAAACCCGAGTTGGAGCTAGTACCTCCCCATATATATGTATGGATTGGAGTTTGCAACTGAAAAGAAACTTTGTGTTCTCCACAAGCTAGGTGAAGGACGGCTTTCACACACACTTATCCCTCAGACCTGAGCACGTGCGGAGACGTTCGTTCATCTAGCACAAAGGGAACGGGTTGCTGCAGAAACTTTTACTGTGGTATCTCAGTCTGTTTCCTAGTGCCGGTTTGAAGTTCCTGCAGTTTTCACTGCAAAACCGAGTTGGAGCTAGTACCTCCCCATATATAATTATGGAGTGCAGTTTGCAACTGAAAAGATACTTTGTGTTCCCAACAAGCTAGGTGAAGGACGGCTTTCACACACACTTATCTCTCAGAACTGAGCATGTGGAGAGACTTTCGTTCATCTAGCACAAAGGGAACGGGTTGCAGGAGAAACTTTTACTCTGGTTTCTCAGTCAGTTTCCTAGTGGCGGTTTGAAGTTCCTGCAGTTTTCACTGCAAAACCGAGTTGGAGCTAGTACCTCCCCATATATATATATGGAGTGCAGTTTGCAACTGAAAAGAAACTTTGTGTTCCCAACAAGTTGGTGATGGACGGCTTTCACACACACTTATCTCTCAGAACTGCGCATGTGGAGAGACGTTCGTTCATCTAGCACAATGGGAACGGGTTGCAGGAGAAACTTTTACTCTGGTTTCTCAGTCTGTTTCCTAGTGTCCGTTGGAATTTCCTGCAGTTTTCACTGTAAAACCGAGTTGGAGCTAGTACCTCCCCATATATATGTATGGAGTGGAGTTTGCAACTGAAAAGAAACTTTGTGTTCCCAACAAGCTAGGTGAAGGAAGGCTTTCACACACACTTATCTCTCAGTCCTGAGCATGTGGGGAGACGTTCGTTCATCAAGCACAAAGAGAACGGGTTGCAGGAGAAACTTTTACTGTGGTTCTCAGTCTGTTTCCTAGTGCCGGTTTGAAGTTCCTGCATTTTTCACTGTAAAACCGAGTTGGAGCTAGTACCTCCCCATATATATGTATGGATTGGTGTTGGCAACTGAAAAGAAACTTTGTGTTCCCAACAAGCTAGGTGAAGGACGGCTTTCAGCCACACATAACTCTCAGAACTGAGCAAGCGGATAGACGTTCGTTCACCTAGCACCAAGGGATCGGGTGGCAGGAGACACTTTTTCTCTGCTTTCTCAGTCTGTTTCCTAGTGCCGGTTTGAAGTTTCTGCAGTTTTCAGTGTAAAACCGAGTTGGAGTTAGTACCTCCCGATATATATGTATGGATTGGAGTTTGCAACTGAAAAGAAACTTTGTGTTCCCCACAAGCTAGGTGAAGGACGGCTTTCACACACACTTATCTCTCAGACCTGAGCACGTGCGGAGACGTTCGTTCATCTAGCACAAAGGGAACGGGTTGCAGGAGAAACTTTTACTGTGGTATCTCAGTCTGTTTCCTAGTGCCGGTTTGAAGTTCCTGCAGTTTTCACTGCAAAACCGAGTTGGAGCTTGTACCTCCCCCTATATATTTATGGAGTGCAGTTTGCAACTGAAAAGAAATTTTGTGTTCCCAACAAGCTAGGTGAAGGACGGCTTTCACACACACTTATCTCTCAGAACTGAGCATGTAGAGAGACGTTCGTTCATCTAGCACAAAGGGAACGGGTTGCAGGAGAAACTTTTACTCTGGTTTCTCAGTCTGTTTCCTAGTGCCGGTTTGAAATTCCTGCAGTTTTCACTGTAAAACCGAGGTGGAGCTAGTACCTCCCCATATATATGTATGGATTGGAGTTTGCAACTGAAAAGAAACTTTGTGTTCCCAACAAGCTAGGTGAAGTTCGGCTTACACACACACTTTTCTCTCAGAACTGAGCATGTGGAGAGACTTTCGTTCAACTAGCACAATGGGAACGAGTTGCAGGGGAAACTTTTACTCTGGTTTCTCAGTCGGTTTCCTAGTGCCGGTTTGAAGTTCCTGCAGTTTTCACTGTAAACCCGAGTTGGAGCTAGTACCTCCCCATATATATGTATGGATTGGAGTTTGCAACTGAAAAGATACTTTGTGTTCCCAACAAGCTAGGTGTAGGACGGCTTTCACACACACTTATCTCTCAGAACTGAGCATGTGGAGAGACGTTCGTTCATCTAGCACAAAGGGAACGGGTTGCAGGAGAAACTTTTACTCTTGTTTCTCAGTCTGTTTCCTAGTGGCGGTTTGAAGATCCTGCAGTTTTCACTGCAAACCCGAGTTGGAGCTAGTACCTCCCCATATATATGTATGGAATGCAGTTTGCAACTGAAAAGAAACTTTGTGTTCCCAACAAGTTGGTGAAGGACGGCTTTCACACACACTTATCTCTCAGAACTGAGCATGTGGAAAGACGTTCGTTCATCTAGCACAAAGGGAATGGGTTGCAGGAGAAACTTTTACTGTGGTTTCTCAGTCTGTTTCCTAGTGGCGGTTTGAAGTTCCTGCAGTTATCACTGCAAAACCGAGTTGAAGCTAGTACCACCCCATATATAATTATGGAGTGCAGTTTGCAACTGAAAAGATACTTTGTGTTCCCAACAAGCTAGGTGAAGATCGGCTTTCACACACACTTATCTCTCAGAACTGAGCATGTGGAGAGACGTTCGTTCATCTAGCATAAAGGGAACGAGTGGCAGGAGAAACTTTTACTCTGGTTTCTCAGTCTGTTTCCTAGTGTCGGTTGGAAGTTACTGCAGTTTTCACTGTGAAACCGAGTTGGAGCTAGTACCTCCCCATATATATGTATGGAGTGGAGTTTGCAACTGAAAAGATACTTTGTGTTCCCAACAAGCTAGGTGAAGGAAGGCTTTCAAACACACTTATCTCTCAGACCTGAGCATGTGGGGAAACGTTCGTTCATCTAGCACAAAGGGAACGGGTTGCAGGAGAAACTTTTACTGTGGTTTCTCAGTCTTTTTCCTAGTGCCGGTTTGAAGTTCCTGCATTTTTCACTGTAAAACCGAGTTGGAGCTAGTACCTCCCCATATATATGTATGGAGTGGAGTTTGCAACTGAAAAGAAACTTTGTGTTCCCCACAAGCTAGGTGAAGGACGGCTTTCACATACACTTATCTCTCAGAACTTATCATGTGGAGAGACGTTCGTTCATCTAGCACAAAGGGAACGGGTTGCAGGGGAAACATTTACTGTGGTTTCTCAGTCTGTTTCCTAGTGCCGGTTTGAAATTCCTGCAGTTTTCACTGTAAAACCGAGTTGGAGCTAGTACCTCCCCATATATATGTATGGATTGGAGTTTGCAACTGAAAAGAAACTTTGTGTTCCCAACAAGCTAGGTGAAGTTCGGCTTACACACACAATTTTCTCTCAGAACTGAGCATGTGGAGAGACTTTCGTTCAACTAGCACAATGGGAACGGGTTGCAGGGGAAACTTTTTCTCTGGTTTCTCAGTCGGTTTCCTAGTGCCGGTTTGAAGTTCCTGCAGTTTTCACTGTAAACCCGAGTTGGAGCTAGTACCTCCCCATATATATGTATGGATTGGAGTTTGCAACTGAAAAGAAACTTTGTGTTCTCCACAAGCTATGTGAAGGACGGCTTTCACACACACTTATCTCTCAGACCTGAGCATGTGGAGAGACGTTCGTTCATCTAACTCAAAGGGAACGGGTTGCAGGAAAACTTTACTGTGGTTTCTCAGTCTGTTTCCTAGTGCCGTTTTGAAGTTCCTGCAGTATTCACTGTAAACCCGAGTTGGAGCTAGTACCTCCCCATATATATGTATGGAGTGGAGTTTGCAACTGAAAAGAAACTTTGTGTTCCCAACAAGCTAGGTGAAGGATGGCTTTCACACACACTTATCTCTCAGAACATAGCATGTGGAGAGACGTTCTTTCATCTAGCACATAGGAAACGGGTTGCAGGAGAAACATTTTCTCTGGTTTCTCAGTGTTTTTCCTAGTGCTTCTTTGAAGTTCCTGCAGTTTTCACTGTAAACCCGAGTTGGAGCTAGTACCTCCCCATATATATTTATGGAGTGCAGTTTGCAACTGAAAAGAAACTTTGTGTTCCCAACAAGTTGGTGAAGGACGGCTTTCACACACACTTATCTCTCAGAACTGAGCATGTGGAGAGACGTTCGTTCATCTAGCACAAAGGGAACGGGTTGCAGGAGAAACTTTTCCTCTGGTTTCTCAGTCTGTTTCCTAGTGGCGGTTTGAAATTCCTGCAGTTTTCACTGCAAAACCGAGTTGGAGCTAGTACCTCCCCATATATATTTATGGAGTGCATTTTGCAACTGAAAAGAAACTTTGTGTTCCCAACAAGTTGGTGAAGGACGGCTTTCACACACACTTATCTCTCAGAACTGAGCATGTGGAGAGACGTTCGTTCATCTAGCACAAAGGGAACGGGTTGCAGGAGAAACTTTTACTCTGGTTTCTCAGTCTGTTTCCTAGTGGCGGTTTGAAGTTCCTGCAGTTTTCACTGCAAAACCGAGTTGGAGCTAGTACCTACCCATATATATTTATGGAGTGCAGTTTGCAACTGAAAAGATACTTTGTGTTCCCAACAAGCTAGGTGAAGAACGGCTTTCACACACACTTATCTCTCAGAACTGAGCATGTGGAGAGACGTTCGTTCATCTAGCACAAAGGGAACGGTTTGCAGGAGAAACTTTTACTCTGGTTTCTCAGTCTGTTTCCTAGTGTCGGTTTGAAGTTCCTTCATTTTTCACTGTAAAACCGAGATGGGGCTAGTACCTCCCCATATATATGTATGGATTGGAGTTGGCAACTGAAAAGAAACTTTGTGTTCCCTACAAGCTAGGTGAAGTTCGGCTTTCACACACACTTTTCTCTCAGAACTGAGCATGTGGAGAGACGTTCGTTCATCTAGCACAAATGGAACGGGTTGCAGGAGAAACTTTTAGTGTGGTTTCTCAGTCTGTTTCCTAGTGCCGGTTTGAAGTTCCTGCAGTTTTCACTGCAAAACCGAGTTGGAGCTAGTACCTCCCCATATATATGTATGGAGTGGAGTTTGCAACTGAAAAGAATCTTTGTGTTCCCAACAAGCTAGGTGAAGGACGGCTTTCACACACACTTATCTCTCAGAACTGAGCATGTGGAGAGACGTTCGTTCATCTAGCACAAAGGGAATGGGTTGCAGGGAAACTTTACTCTGGTTTTTCAGTCTGTTTCCTAGTGGCGGTTTGAAGTTCCTGCAGTTTTCACTGCAAAACCGAGTTGGAGCTAGTACCTCCCCCTATATATTTATGGAGTGCAGTTTGCAACTGAAAAGAAATTTTGTGTTCCCAACAAGCTAGGTGAAGGACGGCTTTCACACACACTTATCTCTCAGAACTGAGCATGTGGAGAGACGTTCGTTCATCTAGCACAAAGGGAACGGGTTGCAGGAGAAACTTTTACTGTGGTTTCTCAGTCTTTTTCCTAGTGCCGGTTTGAAATTCCTGCAGTTATCACTGTAAAACCGAGTTGGAGCTAGTACCTCCCCATATAAATATATGGATTGGAGTTTGCAACTGAAAAGAAACTTTGTGTTCCCAACAAGCTAGGTGAAGTTCGGCTTTCACACACACTTATTTCTCAGAACTGAGCATGTGGAGAGACTTTCGTTCATCTAGCACAAAGGGAACGGGTTGCAGGGGAAACTTTTACTCTGGTTTCTCAGTCTGTTTACTAGTGCCGGTTTGAAGTTCCTGCATTTTTCACTGTAAAACCGAGTTGGAGTTAGTACCTCCCCATATATATGTATGGAGTGGAGTTTGCAACTGAAAAGAAACTTTGTGTTCCCAATAAGATAGGTGAAGGACGGCTTTCACACACACTTATCTCTCAGAACTGAGCATGTGGAGAGACGTTCGTTCATCTAACACAAAGGGAACGGGTTGCAGGAAAACTTTACTGTGGTTTCTCAGTCTGTTTCCTAGTGCCGTTTTGAAGTTCCTGCAGTATTCACTGTAAACCCGAGTTGGAGCTAGTACCCCCCCATATATATGTATGGAGTGGAGTTTGCAACTGAAAAGAAATTTTGTGTTCCCAACAAGCTAGGTGAAGGATGGCTTTCACACACACTTATCTCTCAGAACATAGCATGTGGAGAGACGTTCTTTCATCTAGCACATAGGAAACGGGTTGCAGGAGAAACATTTTCTCTGGTTTCTCAGTGTTTTTCCTAGTGCTTCTTTGAAGTTCCTGCAGTTTTCACTGTAAACCCGAGTTGGAGCTAGTACCTCCCCATATATATTTATGGAGTGCATTTTGCAACTGAAAAGAAACTTTGTGTTCCCAACAAGTTGGTGAAGGACGGCTTTCACACACACTTATCTCTCAGAACTGAGCATGTGGAGAGACGTTCGTTCATCTAGCACAAAGGGAACGGGTTGCAGGAGAAACTTTTACTCTGGTTTCTCAGTCTGTTTCCTAGTGTCGGTTTGAAGTTCCTGCATTTTTCACTGTAAAACCGAGTTGGGGCTAGTACCTCCCCATATATATGTATGGATTGGAGTTGGCAACTGAAAAGAAACTTTGTGTTCCCAACAAGCTAGGTGAAGTTCGGCTTTCACACACACTTATCTCTCAGAACTGAGCATGTGGAGAGACGTTCGTTCATCTAGCACAAATGGAACGGGTTGCAGGAGAAACTTTTAGTGTGGTTTCTCAGTCTGTTTCCTAGTGCCGGTTTGAAGTTCCTGCAGTTTTCACTGCAAAACCGAGTTGGAGCTAGTACCTCCCCATATATATGTATGGAGTGGAGTTTGCAACTGAAAAGAATCTTTGTGTTCCCAACAAGCTAGGTGAAGGACGGCTTTCACACACACTTATCTCTCAGAACTGAGCATGTGGAGAGACGTTCGTTCATCTAGCACAAAGGGAATGGGTTGCAGGGAAACTTTACTCTGGTTTTTCAGTCTGTTTCCTAGTGGCAGTTTGAAGTTCCTGCAGTTTTCACTGCAAAACCGAGTTGGAGCTAGTACCTCCCCCTATATATTTATGGAGTGCAGTTTGCAACTGAAAAGAAATTTTGTGTTCCCAACAAGCTAGGTGAAGGACGGCTTTCACACACACTTATCTCTCAGAACTGAGCATGTGGAGAGACGTTCGTTCATCTAGCACAAAGGGAACGGGTTGCAGGAGAAACTTTTACTGTGGTTTCTCAGTCTTTTTCCTAGTGCCGGTTTGAAATTCCTGCAGTTATCACTGTAAAACCGAGTTGGAGCTAGTACCTCCCCATATAAATATATGGATTGGAGT
The DNA here is from genome assembly GCF_036321535.1 of Camelus dromedarius. NCBI lineage: Eukaryota > Metazoa > Chordata > Mammalia > Artiodactyla > Camelidae > Camelus > Camelus dromedarius. The sequence goes on along the minus strand of NW_026989819.1, from coordinate 1,284,178 downwards.
TTGCAACTGAAAAGAAACTTTGTGTTCCCAACAAGCTAGGTGAAGTTCGGCTTTCACACACACTTATTTCTCAGAACTGAGCATGTGGAGAGACTTTCGTTCATCTAGCACAAAGGGAACGGGTTGCAGGGGAAACTTTTACTCTGGTTTCTCAGTCTGTTTACTAGTGCCGGTTTGAAGTTCCTGCAGTTTTCACTGTAAAACCGAGTTGGAGTTAGTACCTCCCCATATATATGTATGGAGTGGAGTTTGCAACTGAAAAGAAACTTTGTGTTCCCAATAAGATAGGTGAAGGACGGCTTTCACACACACTTATCTCTCAGAACTGAGCATGTGGAGAGACGTTCGTTCATCTAACACAAAGGGAACGGGTTGCAGGAAAACTTTACTGTGGTTTCTCAGTCTGTTTCCTAGTGCCGTTTTGAAGTTCCTGCAGTATTCACTGTAAACCCGAGTTGGAGCTAGTACCCCCCCATATATATGTATGGAGTGGAGTTTGCAACTGAAAAGAAATTTTGTGTTCCCAACAAGCTAGGTGAAGGATGGCTTTCACACACACTTATCTCTCAGAACATAGCATGTGGAGAGACGTTCTTTCATCTAGCACATAGGAAACGGGTTGCAGGAGAAACATTTTCTCTGGTTTCTCAGTGTTTTTCCTAGTGCTTCTTTGAAGTTCCTGCAGTTTTCACTGTAAACCCGAGTTGGAGCTAGTACCTCCCCATATATATTTATGGAGTGCATTTTGCAACTGAAAAGAAACTTTGTGTTCCCAACAAGTTGGTGAAGGACGGCTTTCACACACACTTATCTCTCAGAACTGAGCATGTGGAGAGACGTTCGTTCATCTAGCACAAAGGGAACGGGTTGCAGGAGAAACTTTTACTCTGGTTTCTCAGTCTGTTTCCTAGTGGCGGTTTGAAATTCCTGCAGTTTTCACTGCAAAACCGAGTTGGAGCTAGTACCTCCCCATATATATTTATGGAGTGCATTTTGCAACTGAAAAGAAACTTTGTGTTCCCAACAAGTTGGTGAAGGACGGCTTTCACACACACTTATCTCTCAGAACTGAGCATGTGGAGAGACGTTCGTTCATCTAGCACAAAGGGAACGGGTTGCAGGAGAAACTTTTACTCTGGTTTCTCAGTCTGTTTCCTAGTGGCGGTTTGAAGTTCCTGCAGTTTTCACTGCAAAACCGAGTTGGAGCTAGTACCTACCCATATATATTTATGGAGTGCAGTTTGCAACTGAAAAGATACTTTGTGTTCCCAACAAGCTAGGTGAAGAACGGCTTTCACACACACTTATCTCTCAGAACTGAGCATGTGGAGAGACGTTCGTTCATCTAGCAAAAAGGGAACGGGTTGCAGGAGAAACTTTTACTCTGGTTTCTCAGTCTGTTTCCTAGTGTCGGTTTGAAGTTCCTGCATTTTTCACTGTAAAACCGAGTTGGAGCTAGTACCTCCCCCTATATATTTATGGAGTGCAGTTTGCAACTGAAAAGATACTTTGTGTTCCCAACAAGCTAGGTGAAGGACGGCTTTCACACACACTTATCTCTCAGAACTGAGCATGTGGAGAGACGTTCGTTCATCTAGCACAAAGGGAACGGGTTGCAGGAGAAACTTTTACTCTGGTTTCTCAGTCTGTTTCCTAGTGCCGGTTTGAAGTTCCTGCAGTTTTCACTGTAAAACCGAGTTGGAGCTAGTACCTCCCCATATATATGTATGGAGTGGAGTTTGCAACTGAAAAGAAACTTTGTGTTCCCACTAAGATAGGTGAAGGACGGCTTTCACACACACTTATCTCTCAGAACTGAGCATGTGGAGAGACGTTCGTTCATCTAACTCAAAGGGAACGGGTTGCAGGAAAACTTTACTGTGGTTTCTCAGTCTGTTTCCTAGTGCCGTTTTGAAGTTCCTGCAGTATTCACTGTAAACCCGAGTTGGAGCTAGTACCTCCCCATATATATGTATGGAGTGGAATTTGCAACTGAAAAGAAACTTTGTGTTCCCAACAAGCTAGGTGAAGGATGGCTTTCACACACACTTATCTCTCAGAACATAGCATGTGGAGAGACGTTCTTTCATCTAGCACATAGGAAACGGGTTGCAGGAGAAACATTTTCTCTGGTTTCTCAGTGTTTTTCCTAGTGCTTCTTTGAAGTTCCTGCAGTTTTCACTGTAAACCCGAGTTGGAGCTAGTACCTCCCCATATATATTTATGGAGTGCAGTTTGCAACTGAAAAGAAACTTTGTGTTCCCAACAAGTTGGTGAAGGACGGCTTTCACACACACTTATCTCTCAGAACTGAGCATGTGGAGAGACGTTCGTTCATCTAGCACAAAGGGAACGGGTTGCAGGAGAAACTTTTCCTCTGGTTTCTCAGTCTGTTTCCTAGTGGCGGTTTGAAATTCCTGCATTTTTCACTGCAAAACCGAGTTGGAGCTAGTACCTCCCCATATATATTTATGGAGTGCATTTTGCAACTGAAAAGAAACTTTGTGTTCCCAACAAGTTGGTGAAGGACGGCTTTCACACACACTTATCTCTCAGAACTGAGCATGTGGAGAGACGTTCGTTCATCTAGCACAAAGGGAACGGGTTGCAGGAGAAACTTTTACTCTGGTTTCTCAGTCTGTTTCCTAGTGGCGGTTTGAAGTTCCTGCAGTTTTCACTGCAAAACCGAGTTGGAGCTAGTACCTACCCATATATATTTATGGAGTGCAGTTTGCAACTGAAAAGATACTTTGTGTTCCCAACAAGCTAAGTGAAGAACGGCTTTCACACACACTTATCTCTCAGAACTGAGCATGTGGAGAGACGTTCGTTCATCTAGCACAAAGGGAACGGGTTGCAGGAGAAACTTTTACTCTGGTTTCTCAGTCTGTTTCCTAGTGTCGGTTTGAAGTTCCTGCATTTTTCACTGTAAAACCGAGTTGGGGCTAGTACCTCCCCATATATATGTATGGATTGGAGTTGGCAACTGAAAAGAAACTTTGTGTTCCCAACAAGCTAGGTGAAGTTCGGCTTTCACACACACTTATCTCTCAGAACTGAGCATGTGGAGAGACGTTCGTTCATCTAGCACAAATGGAACGGGTTGCAGGAGAAACTTTTACTCTGGTTTCTCAGTCTGTTTCCTAGTGCCGGTTTGAAGTTCCTGCAGTTTTCACTGCAAAACCGAGTTGGAGCTAGTACCTCCCCCTATATATTTATGGAGTGCAGTTTGCAACTTAAAAGAAATTTTGTGTTCCCAACAAGCTAGGTGAAGGACGGCTTTCACACACACTTATCTCTCAGAACTGAGCATGTGGAGAGACGTTCGTTCATCTAGCACAAAGGGAACGGGTTGCAGGAGAAACTTTTACTGTGGTTTCTCAGTCTTTTTCCTAGTGCCGGTTTGAAATTCCTGCAGTTTTCACTGTAAAACCGAGTTGGAGCTAGTACCTCCCCATATAAATATATGGATTGGAGTTTGCAACTGAAAAGAAACTTTGTGTTCCCAACAAGCTAGGTGAAGTTCGGCTTTCACACACACTTATTTCTCAGAACTGAACATGTGGAGAGACTTTCGTTCATCTAGCACAAAGGGAACGGGTTGCAGGGGAAACTTTTACTCTGGTTTCTCAGTCTGTTTACTAGTGCCGGTTTGAAGTTCCTGCAGTTTTCACTGTAAAACCGAGTTGGAGTTAGTACCTCCCCATATATATGTATGGAGTGGAGTTTGCAACTGAAAAGAAACTTTGTGTTCCCAATAAGATAGGTGAAGGACGGCTTTCACACACACTTATCTCTCAGAACTGAGCATGTGGAGAGACGTTCGTTCATCTAACACAAAGGGAACGGGTTGCAGGAAAACTTTACTGTGGTTTCTCAGTCTGTTTCCTAGTGCCGTTTTGAAGTTCCTGCAGTATTCACTGTAAACCCGAGTTGGAGCTAGTACCTCCCCATATATATGTATGGAGTGGAGTTTGCAACTGAAAAGAAACTTTGTGTTCCCAACAAGCTAGGTGAAGGATGGCTTTCACACACACTTATCTCTCAGAACATAGCATGTGGAGAGACGTTCTTTCATCTAGCACATAGGAAACGGGTTGCAGGAGAAACATTTTCTCTGGTTTCTCAGTGTTTTTCCTAGTGCTTCTTTGAAGTTCCTGCAGTTTTCACTGTAAACCCGAGTTGGAGCTAGTACCTCCCCATATATATTTATGGAGTGCAATTTGCAACTGAAAAGAAACTTTGTGTTCCCAACAAGTTGGTGAAGGACGGCTTTCACACACACTTATCTCTCAGAACTGAGCATGTGGAGAGACGTTCGTTCATCTAGCACAAAGGGAACGGGTTGCAGGAGAAACTTTTCCTCTGGGTTCTCAGTCTGTTTCCTAGTGGCGGTTTGAAATTCCTGCAGTTTTCACTGCAAAACCGAGTTGGAGCTAGTACCTCCCCATATATATTTATGGAGTGCATTTTGCAACTGAAAAGAAACTTTGTGTTCCCAACAAGTTGGTGAAGGACGGCTTTCACACACACTTATCTCTCAGAACTGAGCATGTGGAGAGACGTTCGTTCATCTAGCACAAAGGGAACGGGTTGCAGGAGAAACTTTTACTCTGGTTTCTCAGTCTGTTTCCTAGTGGCGGTTTGAAGTTCCTGCAGTTTTCACTGCAAAACCGAGTTGGAGCTAGTACCTACCCATATATATTTATGGAGTGCAGTTTGCAACTGAAAAGATACTTTGTGTTCCCAACAAGCTAGGTGAAGAACGGCTTTCACACACACTTATCTCTCAGAACTGAGCATGTGGAGAGACGTTCGTTCATCTAGCAAAAAGGGAACGGGTTGCAGGAGAAACTTTTACTCTGGTTTCTCAGTCTGTTTCCTAGTGTCGGTTTGAAGTTCCTGCATTTTTCACTGTAAAACCGAGTTGGAGCTAGTACCTCCCCCTATATATTTATGGAGTGCAGTTTGCAACTGAAAAGAAATTTTGTGTTCCCAACAAGCTAGGTGAAGGACGGCTTTCACACACACTTATCTCTCAGAACTGAGCATGTGGAGAGACGTTCGTTCATCTAGCACAAAGGGAACGGGTTGCAGGAGAAACTTTTACTCTGGTTTCTCAGTCTGTTTCCTAGTGCCGGTTTGAAGTTCCTGCAGTTTTCACTGTAAAACCGAGTTGGAGCTAGTACCTCCCCATATATATGTATTGAGTGGAGTTTGCAACTGAAAAGAAACTTTGTGTTCCCCACAAACTAGGTGAAGGACGGCTTTCACACACACAATTTTCTCTCAGAACTGAGCATGTGGAGAGACGTTCGTTCATCTAGCACAAATGGAACGGGTTGCAGGAGAAACTTTTACTGTGGTTTCTCAGTCTGTTTCCTAGTGCCGGTTTGAAGTACCTGCAGTTTTCACTGTAAAACCGAGTTGGAGCTAGTACCTCCCCATATATATGTATTGAGTGTAGTTTGCAACTGAAAAGAAACTTTGTGTTCCCAAGAAGCTAGGTGAAGGACGGCTTTCACACACACTTATCTCTCAGAACTGAGCATGTGGAGAGACGTTCGTTCATCTAGCACAAAGGGAACGGGTTGCAGTAGAAACTATACTGTGGTTTCTTAGTCTGTTTCCTAGTGCCGGTTTGAAGTTCCTGCAGTTTTCACTGTAAACACGAGTTGGAGCTAGTACCCCCCCATATATATGTATGGAGTGGAGTTTGCAACTGAAAAGAAACTATGTGTTCCCAACAAGCTAGGTGAAGGACGGCTTTCACACACAATTATCTCTCAGAACTGAGCATGTGGAGAGACGTTCGTTCATCTAGCACAAAGGGAACGGGTTGCAGGAGAAACTTTTACTCTGGTTTCTCAGTCTGTTTCCTAGTGCCGGTTTGAAGTTCCTTCAGTTTTCACTGTAAAACCGAGTTGGAGCTAGTACTTCCCCATATATATGTATGGAGTGGAGTTTGAAACTGAAAAGAAACTTTGTGTTCCCAACAAGATAGGTGAAAGACTGCTTTCCCAAACAATTATCTCTAAGAATTTAGCATGTGGACAGATGTTCGTTCATCTAGCACAAAGGGAACGGGTTGCAGGAGAAACTATACTGTGGTTTCTCAGTCTGTTTCCTAGTGCCGGTTTGAAGTTCTTGCAGTTTTCACTGTAAAACAGAGTTGGAGATAGAACCTCCCAATATATATGTATGGAGTGGAGTTTGCAACCGAAAAGAAACTTTGTGTTCCCAACAAGCTAGGTGAAGGACGGCTTTCACACACACTTATCTCTCAGAACTGAGCATGTGGAGAGACGTTCGTTCATCTAGCACAAAGGGAATGGGTTGCAGGAGAAACTTTTACTCTGGTTTCTGAGTCTGTTTCCTAGTGCCGGTTTGAAGTTCTTGCAGTTTTCACTGTAAAACCGAGTTGGAGATAGTACCTCCCAATATATAAGTATGGAGTGGAGTTTGCAACTGAAAAGAAACTTTGTGTTCCCAACAAGCTAGGTGAAGGACGGCTTTCACACACACTTTTCTCTCAGAACTGAGAATGTGGAGAGACGTTCGTTCATCTAGAAGAAAGGGAACGGGATGCAGGTGTAACTTTTACTCTGGATTCTCAGTCTTTTTCCTAGTGCCGGTTTGAAGTTCTTGCAGTTTTCACTGTAAAACCGAGTTGGAGCTAGTACCTCCCCATATATATGTATGGAGTGGAGTTTGCAACTGAAAAGAAACTTTGTGTTCCCAACAAGCTAGGTGAAGGACGGCAATCACACACACTTATCTCTCAGAACTGAGCATGTGGAGAGACGTTCGTTCATCTAACACAAAGGGAACGGGTTGCAGGAGAAACTTTTCTGTGGTTTCTCAGTCTTTTTCCTAGTCCCGGTTAGAAGTTCCTGCAGTTTTCTCTGTAAAACCGAGTTGGAGCTAGTACCTCCCCATATATATATATGGAGTGGAGTTTGCAACTGGAAAGAAACTTTGTGTTCCCAAAGAGCTAGGTGAAGGACGGCTTTCACACACACTTATCTCTCAGAACTGAGCATGTGGAGAGACGTTCGTTCATCTAGCACATAGGGAACGGGTTGCAGGAGAAACTTTACTGTGGTTTCTTAGTCTGTTTCCTAGTGCCGGTTTGAAGTTCCTGCAGTTTTCACTGTAAACACGAGTTGGAGCTAGTACCCCCCCATATATATGTATGGAGTGGAGTTTGCAACTGAAAAGAAACTATGTGTTCCCAACAAGCTAGGTGAAGGACGGCTTTCACACACAATTATCTCTCAGAACTGAGCATGTGGAGAGACGTTCGTTCATATAGCACAAAGGGAACGGGTTGCAGGAGAAACTTTTACTCTGGTTTCTCAGTCTGTTTCCTAGTGCCGGTTTGAAGTTCCTGCAGTTTTCACTGTAAAACCGAGTTGGAGCTAGTACCTCCCGATATATATGTATGGAGTGGGGTTTGCAACTGAAAAGAAACTTTGTGTTCCCAACAAGATAGGTGAAAGACTGCTTTCCAAAACAATTATCTCTAAGAACTTAGCATGTGGAGAGACGTTCTATCATCTAGCACAAAGGGAACGGGTTGCAGGAGAAATTATACTGTGGTTTCTCAGTCTGTTTCCTAGTGCCTGTTTGAAGTTCTTGCAGTTTTCACTGTAAAACAGAGTTGGAGATAGTACCTCCCAATATATATGTATGGAGTGGTGTTTGCAACTGAAAAGAAACTTTGTGTTCCCAACAAGCTAGGTGAAGGACGGCTTTCACACACAGTTATCTCTCAGAACTGAGCATGTGGAGAGACGTTCGTTCATCTAGCACAAAGGGAATGGGTTGCAGGAGAAACTTTTACTCTGGTTTCTGAGTCTGTTTCCTAGTGCCGGTTTGAAGTTCTTGCAGTTTTCACTGTAAAACCGAGTTGGAGATAGTACCTCCCAATATATATGTATGGAGTGGAGTTTGCAACTGAAAAGAATCTTTGTGTTCCCAACAAGCTAGGTGAAGGGTGGCTTTCACACACAATTATCTCTCAGAACTGAGCATGTGGAGAGACGTTCGTTCAACTAGCAGAAAGGGAACGGGTTGCAGGTGTAACATTTACTCTGGTTTCTCAGTCTGTTTCCTAGTGCCGGTTTGAAGTTCTTGCAGTTTTCACTGTAAAACCGAGTTGGAGATAGTACCTCCCCATATATATGTATGCAGTGGAGTTTGCAACTGAAAAGAAGCTTTGTGTTCCCAACAAGCTAGGTGAAGGACGGCAATCACACACACTTATCTCTCAGAACTGAGCATGTGGAGAGACGTTCGTTCATCTAGCACAAAGGGAACGGGTTGCAGGAGAAACTTTTCTGTGGTTTCTCAGTCTTTTTCCTAGTCCCGGTTAGAAGATCCTGCAGTTTTCACTGTAAAACCGAGTTGGAGCTAGTACCTCCCCATATATATGTATGGAGTGGAGTTTGCAACTGGAAAGAAACTTTGTGTTCCCAACAAGCTAGGTGAAGGACGGCTTTCACACACACTTATCTCTCAGAACTGAGCATGTGGAGAGACGTTCGTTCATCTAGCACAAAGGGAACGGGTTGCAGGAGAAACTTTTACTCTGGTTTCTCAGTCTGTTTCCTAGTGCCGGTTTGAAGTTCCTGCAGTTTTCACTGTAAAACCAAGTTGGAGCTTGTACCTCCCCATATATATGTATGGAGTGTAGTTTGCAACTGAAAAGAAACTTTGTGTTCCCAAAAAGATAGGTGAAGGGCGGATTTCACACACACTTATCTCTCAGACATGAGCATGTGGGGAGACGTTCGTTCATCTAGCACAAATGGAACGGGATGCAGGAGAAAATTTTACTGTGGTTTCTCAGTCTGTTTACTAGTGCCGGTTTGAAGTTCCTGCATTTTTCACTGTAAAACCGAGTTGGAGCTAGTACCTCCCCATATATATGTATGGATTGGAGTTTGCAACTGAAAAGAAACTTTGTGTTCCCAACAAGCTAGGTGAAGGTCGGCTTTCACACACACTTATCTCTCAGAACTCAGCATGTGGAGAGACTTTCGTTCATCTAGCACAAAGGGAACGGTTTGCAGGGAAACTTTTACTCTGGTTTCTCAGTCTGTTTCCTAGTGCTGGTTTGAAGTTCCTGCAGTTTTCACTGTAAAATCGAGTTGGAGCTAGTACCTCCCCATATATATGTATGGAGTGGAGTTTGCAACTGAAAAGAAACTTTGTGTTCCCAACAAGCTAGGTGAAGGACGGCTTTCACACACACTTATCTCTCAGAACTGAGCATGTGGAGAGACGTTCGTTCATCTAGCACAAAGGGAACGGGTTGCAGGAGAAACTTTTACTCTGGTTTCTCAGTCTGTTTACTAGTGCCGGTTTGAAGTTCCTGCAGTTTTCACTGTAAAACAGGGTTGGAGCTAGTACCCCCCCATATATATGTTTGGAGTGGTGTTTGCAACTGAAAAGAAACTTTGTGTTCCCAACAAGCTAGGTGAAGGACGGCTTTCACACACACTTATATCTCAGAAATGAGCATTTGGAGAGACGTTCGTTCATCTAGCACATAGGAAACGGGTTGCAGGAGAAACTTTTACTCTGGTTTCTCAGTCTGTTTCCTAGTGCTGGTTTGAAGATCCTGCAGTTTTCACTGTAAAACCGAGTTGGAGCTAGTACCTCCCAATATATATGTATGGAGTGGAGTTTGCAACTGAAAAGAAACTTTGTGTTCCCAACAAGCTAGGTGAAGGACGGCTTTCACACACATTATCTCTCAGAACTGAGCATGTGGAGAGACGTTCGTTCATCTAGCACAAAGGGAACGGGTTGCAGGAGAAACTATACTGTGGTTTCTCAGTGTGTTTCCTAGTGCCGGTTTGAAGTTCCTGCAGTTTTCACTGTAAAACCGAGTTGGAGCTAGTACCTCCCCATATATATGTATGGAGTGGAGTTTGCATCTGAAAAGAAACTTTGTGTTCCCAACAAGCTAGGTGAAGGACGGCTTTCACACACACTTTTCTCTCAGAACTGAGCATGTGGAGAGACGTTCGTTCATCTAGCACAAATGGAACGGGTTGCAGGAGAAATTTTACTGTGGTTTCTCAGTCTGTTTCCTAGTGCCGGTTTGAATTTCCTGCAGTTTTCACTGTAAAACCGAGTTGGAGCTAGTACCTCCCCATATATATGTATGGAGTGGAGTTTGCAACTGAAAAGAAACTTTGTGTTCCCAACAAGATAGGTGAAGGACGGCTTTCACACACACTTTTCTCTCAGAACTGAGCATGTGGAGAGACGTTCGTTCATCTAGCACAAATGGAACGGGTTGCAGGAGAAACTTTTACTGTGGATTCTCAGTCTGTTTCCTATTGCCGGTTTGAAGTTCCTGCAGTTTTCACTGTAAAACCAAGTTGGAGCTTGTACCTCCCCATATATATGTATGGAGTGTAGTTTGCAACTGAAAAGAAACTTTGTGTTCCCAAAAAGCTAGGTGAAGGGCGGATTTCACACACACTTATCTCTCAGACATGAGCATGTGGGGAGACGTTCGTTCATCTAGCACAAATGGAACGGGTTGCAGGAGAAAATTTTACTGTGGTTTCTCAGTCTGTTTACTAGTGCCGGTTTGAAGTTCCTGCAGTTTTCACTGTAAAACCGAGTTGGAGCTAGTACCTCCCCATATATATGTATGGATTGGAGTTTGCAACTGAAAAGAAACTTTGTGTTCCCAACAAGCTAGGTGAAGTTCGGCTTTCACACACACTTATCTCTCAGAACTGAGCATGTGGAGAGACTTTCGTTCATCTAGCACAAAGGGAACGGGTTGCAGGAGAAACTTTTACTCTGGTTTCTCAGTCTGTTTCCTAGTGCCGGTTTGAAGTTCCTGCAGTTTTCACTGTAAAACCGAGTTGGAGCTAGTACCTCCCCATATATATGTATGGAGTGGAGTTTGCATCTGAAAAGAAACTTTGTGTTCCCAACAAGCTAGGTGAAGGACGGCTTTCACACACACTTTTCTCTCAGAACTGAGCATGTGGAGAGACGTTCGTTCATCTAGCACAAATGGAACGGGTTGCAGGAGAAACTTTTACTGTGGTTTCTCAGTCTGTTTCCTAGTGGCGGTTTGAAGTTCCTGCATTTTTCACTGTAAAACCGAGTTGGAGCTAGTACCTCCCCATATATATGTATGGAGTGGAGTTTGCAACTGAAAAGAAACTTTGTGTTCCCAACAAGATAGGTGAAGGACGGCTTTCACACACACTTATCTCTCAAAACTGAGCATGTGGAGAGACGTTCGTTCATCTAGCACAAAGGGAACGGGTTGCAGGAGAAACTTTTACTCTGGTTTCTCAGTCTGTTTCCTAGGGCCGGTTTGAAGTTCCTGCAGTTTTCACTGTAAAACCGTGTTGGAGCTAGTACCTCCCCATTTATATGTATGGAGTGGAGTTTGCATCTGAAAAGAAACTTTGTGTTCCCAACAAGCTAGGTGAAGGACGGCTTTCACACACACTTTTCTCTCAGAACTGAGCATGTGGAGAGACTTTCGTTCATCTAGCACAAATGGAACGGGTTGCAGGAGGAACTTTTACTGTGGTTTCTCAGTCTGTTTCCTAGTGCCGGTTTGAAGTTCCTGCAGTTTTCACTGTAAAACCGAGTTGGAGCTAGTACCTCCCCATATATATGTATGGAGTGGAGTTTGCATCTGAAAAGAAACTTTGTGTTCCCAACAAGCTAGGTGAAGGACGGCTTTCACACACACTTTTCTCTCAGAACTGAGCATGTGGAGAGACGTTCGTTCATCTAGCACAAATGGAACGGGTTGCAGGAGAAACTTTTACTGTGGTTTCTCAGTCTGTTTCCTAGTGGCGGTTTGAAGTTCCTGCAGTTTTCACTGTAAAACCGAGTTGGAGCTAGTACCTCCCCATATATATGTATGGATTGGAGTTTGCAACTGAAAAGAAACTTTGTGTTCCCAACAAGATAGGTGAAGGAAGGCTTTCACACACACTTATCTCTCAAAACTGAGCATGTGGAGAGACGTTCGTTCATCTAGCACAAAGGGAACGGGTTGCAGGAGAAACTTTTACTCTATTTTCTCAGTCTGTTTCCTAGTGCCGGTTTGAAGTTCCTGCAGTTTTCACTGTAAAACCGTGTTGGAGCTAGTACCTCCCCATTTATATGTATGGAGTGGAGTTTGCATCTGAAAAGAAACTTTGTGTTCCCAACAAGCTAGGTGAAGGACGGCTTTCACACACACTTTTCTCTCAGAACTGAGCATGTGGAGAGACGTTCGTTCATCTAGCACAAATGGAACGGGTTGCAGGAGAAACTTTTACTGTGGTTTCTCAGTCTGTTTCCTAGTGCCGGTTTGAAGTTCCTGCAGTTTTCACTGTAAAACCGAGTTGGAGCTAGTACCTCCCCATATATATGTATGGAGTGGAGTTTGCAACTGGAAAGAAACTTTGTGTTCCCAACAAGCTAGGTGAAGGACGGCTTTCACACACACTTATCTCTCAGAACTGAGCATGTGGAGAGACGTTCGTTCATCTAGCACAAAGGGAACGGGTTGCAGGAGAAACTTTTACTCTGGTTTCTCAGTCTGTTTCCTAGTGCCGGTTTGAAGTTCCTGCAGTTTTCACTGTAAAACCAAGTTGGAGCTTGTACCTCCCCATATATATGTATGGAGTGTAGTTTGCAACTGAAAAGAAACTTTGTGTTCCCAAAAAGCTAGGTGAAGGGCGGATTTCACACACACTTATCTCTCAGACATGAGCATGTGGGGAGACGTTCGTTCATCTAGCACAAATGGAACGGGATGCAGGAGAAAATTTTACTGTGGTTTCTCAGTCTGTTTACTAGTGCCGGTTTGAAGTTCCTGCATTTTTCACTGTAAAACCGAGTTGGAGCTAGTACCTCCCCATATATATGTATGGATTGGAGTTTGCAACTGAAAAGAAACTTTGTGTTCCCAACAAGCTAGGTGAAGGTCGGCTTTCACACACACTTATCTCTCAGAACTCAGCATGTGGAGAGACTTTCGTTCATCTAGCACAAAGGGAACGGTTTGCAGGGAAACTTTTACTCTGGTTTCTCAGTCTGTTTCCTAGTGCTGGTTTGAAGTTCCTGCAGTTTTCACTGTAAAATCGAGTTGGAGCTAGTACCTCCCAATATATATGTATGGAGTGGAGTTTGCAACTGAAAAGAAACTTTGTGTTCCCAACAAGCTAGGTGAAGGACGGCTTTCACACACACTTATCTCTCAGAACTGAGCATGTGGAGAGACGTTCGTTCATCTAGCACAAAGGGAACGGGTTGCAGGAGAAACTTTTACTCTGGTTTCTCAGTCTGTTTACTAGTGCCGGTTTGAAGTTCCTGCAGTTTTCACTGTAAAACAGGGTTGGAGCTAGTACCTCCCCATATATATGTTTGGAGTGGTGTTTGCAACTGAAAAGAAACTTTGTGTTCCCAACAAGCTAGGTGAAGGACGGCTTTCACACACACATATATCTCAGAAATGAGCATTTGGAGAGACGTTCGTTCATCTAGCACATAGGAAACGGGTTGCAGGAGAAACTTTTACTCTGGTTTCTCAGTCTGTTTCCTAGTGCTGGTTTGAAGATCCTGCAGTTTTCACTGTAAAACCGAGTTGGAGCTAGTACCTCCCCATATATATGTAAGGAGTGGAGTTTGCAACTGAAAAGAAACTTTGTGTTCCCAACAAGCTAGGTGAAGGACGGCTTTCACACACACTTATCTCTCAGAACTGAGCATGTGGAGAGACGTTCGTTCATCTAGCACAAAGGGAACGGGTTGCAGGAGAAACTTTTACTGTGGTTTCTCAGTCTGTTTCCTAGTGCCGGTTTGAAGTTCCTGCAGTTTTCACTGTAAAACCGAGTTGGAGCTAGTACCTCCCCATATATATGTATGCAGTGGAGTTTGCATCTGAAAAGAAACTTTGTGTTCCCAACAAGCTAGGTGAAGGACGGCTTTCACACACACTTTTCTCTCAGAACTGAGCATGTGGAGAGACGTTCGTTCATCTAGCACAAAGGGAACGGGTTGCAGGAGAAACTTTTACTGTGGTTTCTCAGTCTGTTTCCTAGTGCCGGTTTGAAGTTCCTGCAGTTTTCACTGTAAAACCGAGTTGGAGCTAGTACCTCCCCATATATATGTATGGAGTGGAGTTTGCAACTGAAAAGAAACTTTGTGTTCCCAACAAGATAGGTGAAAGACTGCTTTCCAAAACAATTATCTCTAAGAACTTAGCATGTGGAGAGACGTTCTATCATCTAGCACAAAGGGAACGGGTTGCAGGAGAAATTATACTGTGGTTTCTCAGTCTGTTTCCTAGTGCCTGTTTGAAGTTCTTGCAGTTTTCACTGTAAAACAGAGTTGGAGATAGTACCTCCCAATATATATGTATGGAGTGGTGTTTGCAACTGAAAAGAAACTTTGTGTTCCCAACAAGCTAGGTGAAGGACGGCTTTCACACACACTTATCTCTCAGAACTGAGCATGTGGAGAGACGTTCGTTCATCTAGCACAAAGGGAATGGGTTGCAGGAGAAACTTTTACTCTGGTTTCTGAGTCTGTTTCCTAGTGCCGGTTTGAAGTTCTTGCAGTTTTCACTGTAAAACCGAGTTGGAGATAGTACCTCCCAATATATAAGTATGGAGTGGAGTTTGCAACTGAAAAGAATCTTTGTGTTCCCAACAAGCTAGGTGAAGGACGGCTTTCACACACACTAATCTCTCAGAACTGAGCATGTGGAGAGACGTTCGTTCAACTAGCAGAAAGGGAACGGGTTGCAGGTGTAACATTTACTCTGGTTTCTCAGTCTGTTTCCTAGTGCCGGTTTGAAGTTCTTGCAGTTTTCACTGTAAAACCGAGTTGGAGATAGTACCTCCCCATATATATGTATGCAGTGGAGTTTGCAACTGAAAAGAACCTTTGTGTTCCCAACAAGCTAGGTGAAGGACGGCAATCACACACACTTATCTCTCAGAACTGAGCATGTGGAGAGACGTTCGTTCATCTAGCACAAAGGGAACGGGTTGCAGGAGAAACTTTTCTGTGGTTTCTCAGTCTTTTTCCTAGTCCCGGTTAGAAGTTCCTGCAGTATTCACTGTAAAACCGAGTTGGAGCTAGTACCTCCCCTTATATATGTATGGAGTGGAGTTTGCAACTGGAAAGAAACTTTGTGTTCCCAACAAGCTAGGTGAAGGACGGCTTTCACACACACTTATCTCTCAGAACTGAGCATGTGGAGAGACGTTCGTTCATCTAGCACAAAGGAACGGGTTGCAGGAGAAACTTTTACTCAGGTTTCTCAGTCTGTTTCTTAGTGCCGGTTTGAAGTTCCTGCAGTTTTCACTGTAAAACCATGTTGGAGCTTGTACCTCCCCATATATATGTATGGAGTGTAGTTTGCAACTGAAAAGAAACTTTGTGTTCCCAAAAAGCTAGGTGAAGGGCGGATTTCACACACACTTATCTCTCAGACATGAGCATGTGGGGGACGTTCGTTCATCTAGCACAAATGGAACGGGATGCAGGAGAAAATTTTACTGTGGTTTCTCAGTCTGTTTACTAGTGCCGGTTTGAAGTTCCTGCATTTTTCACTGTAAAACCGAGTTGGAGCTAGTACCTCCCCATATATATGTATGGATTGGAGTTTGCAACTGAAAAGAAACTTTGTGTTCCCAACAAGCTAGGTGAAGGTCGGCTTTCACACACACTTATCTCTCAGAACTCAGCATGTGGAGAGACTTTCGTTCATCTAGCACAAAGGGAACGGTTTGCAGTGAAACTTTTACTCTGGTTTCTCAGTCTGTTTCCTAGTGCTGGTTTGAAGTTCCTGCAGTTTTCACTGTAAAATCGAGTTGGAGCTAGTACCTCCCAATATATATGTATGGAGTGGAGTTTGCAACTGAAAAGAAACTTTGTGTTCCCAACAAGCTAGGTGAAGAACGGCTTTCACACACACTTATCTCTCAGAACTGAGCATGTGGAGAGACGTTCGTTCATCTAGCACAAAGGGAACGGGTTGCAGGAGAAACTTTTACTCTGGTTTCTCAGTCTGTTTCTTAGTGCCGGTTTGAAGTTCCTGCAGTTTTCACTGTAAAACCATGTTGGAGCTTGTACCTCCCCATATATATGTATGGAGTGTAGTTTGCAACTGAAAAGAAACTTTGTGTTCCCAAAAAGCTAGGTGAAGGGCGGATTTCACACACACTTATCTCTCAGACATGAGCATGTGGGGGACGTTCGTTCATCTAGCACAAATGGAACGGGATGCAGGAGAAAATTTTACTGTGGTTTCTCAGTCTGTTTACTAGTGCCGGTTTGAAGTTCCTGCATTTTTCACTGTAAAACCGAGTTGGAGCTAGTACCTCCCCATATATATGTATGGATTGGAGTTTGCAACTGAAAAGAAACTTTGTGTTCCCAACAAGCTAGGTGAAGGTCGGCTTTCACACACACTTATCTCTCAGAACTCAGCATGTGGAGAGACTTTCGTTCATCTAGCACAAAGGGAACGGTTTGCAGTGAAACTTTTACTCTGGTTTCTCAGTCTGTTTCCTAGTGCTGGTTTGAATTTCCTGCAGTTTTCACTGTAAAATCGAGTTGGAGCTAGTACCTCCCAATATATATGTATGGAGTGGAGTTTGCAACTGAAAAGAAACTTTGTGTTCCCAACAAGCTAGGTGAAGAACGGCTTTCACACACACTTATCTCTCAGAACTGAGCATGTGGAGAGACGTTCGTTCATCTAGCACAAAGGGAACGGGTTGCAGGAGAAACTTTTACTCTGGTTTCTCAGTCTGTTTACTAGTGCCGGTTTGAAGTTCCTGCAGTTTTCACTGTAAAACCGAGTTGGAGCTAGTACCTCCCAATATATATGTATGGAGTGGAGTTTGCAACTGAAAAGAAACTTTGTGTTCCCAACAAGCTTGGTGAAGGACGGCTTTCACACACACTTATCTCTCAGAACTGAGCATGTGGAGAGACGTTCGTTCATCTAGCACAAAGGGAACGGGTTGCAGGAGAAACTTTTACTGTGGTTTCTCAGTCTGTTTCCTAGTGCCGGTTTGAAGTTCCTGCAGTTTTCACTGTAAAACCGAGTTGGAGCTAGTACCTCCCCATATATATGTATGGAGTGGAGTTTGCATCTGAAAAGAAACTTTGTGTTCCCAACAAGCTAGGTGAAGGACTTCTTTCACACACACTTTTCTCTCAGAACTGAGCATGTGGAGAGACGTTCGTTCATCTAGCACAA
Source organism: Camelus dromedarius (assembly GCF_036321535.1). Lineage (NCBI taxonomy): Eukaryota > Metazoa > Chordata > Mammalia > Artiodactyla > Camelidae > Camelus > Camelus dromedarius. Next base: position 1,266,912 of record NW_026989819.1, on the reverse strand, counting down.
ATGGAACGGGTTGCAGGAGAAACTTTTACTGTGGTTTCTCAGTCTGTTTCCTAGTGCCGGTTTGAAGTTCCTGCAGTTTTCACTGTAAAACCAAGTTGGAGATTGTACATCCCCATATATATGTATGGAGTGTAGTTTGCAACTGAAAAGAAACTTTGTGTTCCCAAAAAGCTAGGTGAAGTGCGGATTTCACACACACTTATCTCTCAGACATGAGCATGTGGGGAGACGTTCGTTCATCTAGCACAAAGGGAACGGGTTGCAGGAGAAACTATACTGTGGTTTCTCAGTCTGTTTCCTAGTGCCGGTTTGAAGTTCCTGCAGTTTTCACTGTAAAACCGAGTTGGAGCTAGTACCTCCCCATATATATGTTTGGAGTGGTGTTTGCAACTGAAAAGAATCTTTGTGTTCCCAACAAGCTAGGTGAAGGACGGCTTTCACACACACATATATCTCAGAAATGAGCATTTGTAGAGACGTTCGTTCATCTAGCACATAGGAAACGGGTTGCAGGAGAAACTTTTACTCTGGTTTCTCAGTCTGTTTCCTAGTGCTGGTTTGAATATCCTGCAGTTTTCACTGTAAAACCGAGTTGGAGCTAGTACCTCCCAATATATATGTATGGAGTGGAGTTTGCAACTGAAAAGAACCTTTGTGTTCCCAACAAGCTAGGTGAAGTACGGCAATCACACACACTTATCTCTCAGAACTGAGCATGTGGAGAGACGTTCGTTCATCTAGCACAAAGGGAACGGGTTGCAGGAGAAACTTTTCTGTGGTTTCTCAGTCTTTTTCCTAGTCCCGGTTAGAAGTTCCTGCACTTTTCACTGTAAAACCGAGTTGGAGCTAGTACCTCCCCATATATATGTATGGAGTGGAGTTTGCAACTGGAAAGAAACTTTGTGTTCCCAACAAGCTAGGTGAAGGACGGCTTTCACACACACTTATCTCTCAGAACTGAGCATGTGGAGAGACGTTCGTTCATCTAGCACAAAGGGAACGGGTTGCAGGAGAAACTTTTACTGTGGTTTCTCAGTCTGTTTCCTAGTGCCGGTTTGAAGTTCCTGCAGTTTTCACTGTAAAACCGAGTTGGAGCTAGTACCTCCCCATATATATGTATGGAGTGGAGTTTGCATCTGAAAAGAATCTTTGTGTTCCCAACAAGCTAGGTGAAGGACGGCTTTCACACACACTTTTCTCTCAGAACTGAGCATGTGGAGAGACGTTCGTTCATCTAGCACAAATGGAACGGGTTGCAGGAGAAACTTTTACTGTGGTTTCTCAGTCTGTTTCCTAGTGCCGGTTTGAAGTTCCTGCAGTTTTCACTGTAAACACGAGTTGGAGCTAGTACCCCCCCATATATATGTATGGAGTGGAGTTTGCAACTGAAAAGAATCTATGTGTTCCCAACAAGCTAGGTGAAGGACGGCTTTCACACACAATTATCTCTCAGAACTGAGCATGTGGAGAGACGTTCGTTCATCTAGCACAAAGGGAACGGGTTGCAGGAGAAACTTTTACTCTGGTTTCTCAGTCTGTTTCCTAGTGCCGGTTTGAAGTTCCTGCAGTTTTCACTGTAAAACCGAGTTGGAGCTAGTACCTCCCCATATATATGTATGGAGTGGAGTTTGCAACTGAAAAGAAACTTTGTGTTCCCAACAAGATAGGTGAAAGACTGCTTTCCAAAACAATTATCTCTAAGAACTTAGCATGTGGAGAGACGTTCTATCATCTAGCACAAATGGAACGGGTTGCAGGAGAAATTATACTGTGGTTTCTCAGTCTGTTTCCTAGTGCCTGTTTGAAGTTCTTGCAGTTTTCACTGTAAAACAGAGTTGGAGATAGTACCTCCCAATATATATGTATGGATTGGTGTTTGCAACTGAAAAGAAACTTTGTGTTCCAAACAAGCTAGGTGAAGTACGGCTTTCACACACACTTATCTCTCAGAACTGAGCATGTGGAGAGACGTTCGTTCATCTAGCACAAAGGGAATGGGTTGCAGGAGAAACTTTTACTCTGGTTTCTGAGTCTGTTTCCTAGTGCCGGTTTGAAGTTCTTGCAGTTTTCACTGTAAAACCGAGTTGGAGATAGTACCTCCCAATATATAAGTATGGAGTGGAGTTTGCAACTGAAAAGAATCTTTGTGTTCCCAACAAGCTAGGTGAAGGGCGGCTTTCACACACACTAATCTCTCAGAACTGAGCATGTGGAGAGACGTTCGTTCAACTAGCAGAAAGGGAACGGGTTGCATGTGTAACATTTACTCTGGTTTCTCAGTCTGTTTCCTAGTGCCGGTTTGAAGTTCTTGCAGTTTTCACTGTAAAACCGAGTTGGAGATAGTACCTCCCCATATATATGTATGCAGTGGAGTTTGCAACTGAAAAGAACCTTTGTGTTCCCAACAAGCTAGGTGAAGGACGGCAATCACACACACTTATCTCTCAGAACTGAGCATGTGGAGAGACGTTCGTTCATCTAGCACAAAGGGAACAGGTTGCAGGAGAAACTTTTCTGTGGTTTCTCAGTCTTTTTCCTAGTCCCGGTTAGAAGTTCCTGCAGTTTTCACTGTAAAACCGAGTTGGAGCTAGTACCTCCCCATATATATGTAAGGAGTGGAGTTTGCAACTGGAAAGAAACTTTGTGTTCCCAACAAGCTAGGTGAAGGACGGCTTTCACACACACTTATCTCTCAGAACTGAGCATGTGGAGAGACGTTCGTTCATATAGCACAAAGGGAACGGGTTGCAGGAGAAACTTTTACTGTGGTTTCTCAGTCTGTTTCCTAGTGCCGGTTTGAAGTTCCTGCAGTTTTCACTGTAAAACCATGTTGGAGCTTGTACCTCCCCATATATATGTATGGAGTGTAGTTTGCAACTGAAAAGAAACTTTGTGTTCCCAAAAAGCTAGGTGAAGGGCGGATTTCACACACACTTATCTCTCAGACATGAGCATGTGGGGAGACGTTCGTTCATCTAGCACAAATGGAACGGGATGCAGGAGAAAATTTTACTGTGGTTTCTCAGTCTGTTTACTAGTGCCGGTTTGAAGTTCCTGCATTTTTCACTGTAAAACCGAGTTGGAGCTAGTACCTCCCCATATATATGTATGGATTGGAGTTTGCAACTGAAAAGAAACTTTGTGTTCCCAACAAGCTAGGTGAAGGTCGGCTTTCACACACACTTATCTCTCAGAACTCAGCATGTGGAGAGACTTTCGTTCATCTAGCACAAAGGGAACGGTTTGCAGGGAAACTTTTACTCTGGTTTCTCAGTCTGTTTCCTAGTGCTGGTTTGAAGTTCCTGCAGTTTTCACTGTAAAATCGTGTTGGAGCTAGTACCTCCCAATATATATGTATGGAGTGGAGTTTGCAACTGAAAAGAAACTTTGTGTTCCCAACAAGCTAGGTGAAGAACGGCTTTCACACACACTTATCTCTCAGAACTGAGCATGTGGAGAGACGTTCGTTCATCTAGCACAAAGGGAACGGGTTGCAGGAGAAACTTTTACTCTGGTTTCTCAGTCTGTTTACTAGTGCCGGTTTGAAGTTCCTGCAGTTTTCACTGTAAAACCGAGTTGGAGCTAGTACCTCCCCATATATATGTTTGGAGTGGTGTTTGCAACTGAAAAGAAACTTTGTGTTCCCAACAAGCTAGGTGAAGGACGGCTTTCACACACACATATATCTCAGAAATGAGCATTTGGAGAGACGTTCGTTCATCTAGCACATAGGAAACGGGTTGCAGGAGAAACTTTTACTCTGGTTTCTCAGTCTGTTTCCTAGTGCTGGTTTGAAGATCCTGCAGTTTTCACTGTAAAACCGAGTTGGAGCTAGTACCTCCCAATATATATGTATGGAGTGGAGTTTGCAACTGAAAAGAAACTTTGTGTTCCCAACAAGCTAGGTGAAGGACGGCTTTCACACACACTTATCTCTCAGAACTGAGCATGTGGAGAGACGTTCGTTCATCTAGCACAAAGGGAACGGGTTGCAGGAGAAACTATACTGTGGTTTCTCAGTCTGTTTCCTAGTGCCGGTTTGAAGTTCCTGCAGTTTTCACTGTAAAACCGAGTTGGAGCTAGTACCTCCCCATATATATGTATGGAGTGGAGTTTGCAACTGAAAAGAAACTTTGTGTTCCCAACAAGCTAGGTGAAGGACGGCTTTCACACACACTTATCTCTCAGAACTGAGCATGTGGAGAGACGTTCGTTCATCTAGCACAAAGGGAACGGGTTGCAGGAGAAACTTTTACTGTGGTTTCTCAGTCTGTTTCCTAGTGCCGGTTTGAAGTTCCTGCAGTTTTCACTGTAAAACCGAGTTGGAGCTAGTACCTCCCCATATATATGTATGGAGTGGAGTTTGCATCTGAAAAGAAACTTTGTGTTCCCAACAAGCTAGGTGAAGAACGGCTTTCACACACACTTTTCTCTCAGAACTGAGCATGTGGAGAGACGTTCGTTCATCTAGCACAAATGGAACGGGTTGCAGGAGAAACTTTTACTGTGGTTTCTCAGTCTGTTTCCTAGTGCCGGTTTGAAGTTCCTGCAGTTTTCACTGTAAAACCGAGTTGGAGCTAGTACCTCCCCATATATATGTATGGAGTGGAGTTTGCAACTGAAAAGAAACTTTGTGTTCCCAACAAGATAGGTGAAGGACGGCTTTCACACACATTTTTCTCTCAGAACTGAGCATGTGGAGAGACGTTCGTTCATCTAGCACAAATGGAACGGGTTGCAGGAGAAACTTTTACTGTGGTTTCTCAGTCTGTTTCCTAGTGCCGGTTTGAAGTTCCTGCAGTTTTCACTGTAAAACCAAGTTGGAGCTTGTACCTCCCCATATATATGTATGGAGTGTAGTTTGCAACTGAAAAGAAACTTTGTGTTCCCAAAAAGCTAGGTGAAGGGCGGATTTCACACACACTTATCTCTCAGACATGAGCATGTGGGGAGACGTTCGTTCATCTAGCACAAATGGAACGGGTTGCAGGAGAAAATTTTACTGTGGTTTCTCAGTCTGTTTCCTAGTGCCTGTTTGAAGTTCTTGCAGTTTTCACTGTAAAACAGAGTTGGAGATAGTACCTCCCAATATATATGTATGGAGTGGTGTTTGCAACTGAAAAGAAACTTTGTGTTCCCAACAATCTAGGTGAAGGACGGCTTTCACACACACTTATCTCTCAGAAATGAGCATGTGGAGAGACGTTCGTTCATCTAGCACAAAGGGAACGGGTTGCAGGGGAAACTTTTACTGTGGTTTCTCAGTCTGTTTCCTAGTGCCGGTTTGAAGTTCCTGCAGTTTTCACTGTAAAACCGAGTTGGAGCTAGTACCTCCCCATATATATGTATGCAGTGGAGTTTGCATCTGAAAAGAAACTTTGTGTTCCCAACAAGCTAGGTGAAGGACGGCTTTCACACACACTTTTCTCTCAGAACTGAGCATGTGGAGAGACGTTCGTTCATCTAGCACAAATGGAACGGGTTGCAGGAGAAACTTTTACTGTGGTTTCTCAGTCTGTTTCCTAGTGGCGGTTTGAAGTTCCTGCAGTTTTCACTGTAAAACCGAGTTGGAGCTAGTACCTCCCCATATATATGTATGGAGTGGAGTTTGCAACTGAAAAGAAACTTTGTGTTCCCAACAAGATAGGTGAAGGACGGCTTTCACACACACTTATCTCTCAAAACTGAGCATGTGGAGAGACGTTCGTTCATCTAGCACAAAGGGAACGGGTTGCAGGAGAAACTTTTACTCTGGTTTCTCAGTCTGTTTCCTAGTGCCGGTTTGAAGTTCCTGCAGTTTTCACTGTAAAAGCGTGTTGGAGCTAGTACCTCCCCATTTATATGTATGGAGTGGAGTTTGCATCTGAAAAGAAACTTTGTGTTCCCAACAAGCTAGGTGAAGGACGGCTTTCACACACACTTTTCTCTCAGAACTGAGCATGTGGAGAGACGTTCGTTCATCTAGCACAAATGGAACGGGTTGCAGGAGAAACTTTTACTGTGGTTTCTCAGTCTGTTTCCTAGTGCCGGTTTGAAGTTCCTGCAGTTTTCACTGTAAAACCGAGTTGGAGCTAGTACCTCCCCATATATAAGTATGGAGTGGAGTTTGCAACTGAAAAGAAACTTTGTGTTCCCAACAAGCTAGGTGAAGGACGGCTTTCACACACACTTATCTCTCAGAACTGAGCATGTGGAGAGACGTTCGTTCATCTAGCACAAAGGGAACGGGTTGCAGGAGAAATTTTTTCTCTGGTTTCTCAGTTTGTTTCCTAGTGCCGGTTTGAAGTTCTTGCATTTTTCACTGTAAAACCGAGTTGGAGATAGTACCTCCCCATATATATGTATGGAGTGGAGTTTGCAACTGAAAAGAAACTTTGTTTTAACAACAAGCTAGGTGAAGGACGGCTTTCACACACACTTATCTCTCAGAACTGAGCATGTGGAGAGACGTTCGTTCATCTAGCACAAAGGAAATGGGTTGCAGGAGAAACTTTATTGTGGTTTCTTAGTCTGATTCCTAGTGCCGGATTGACGTTCCTGCAGTTTTCATTGTAAACACGATTTGGAGCTAGTACCCCCCCATATATATGTATGGAGTGGAGTTTACAACTGAAAAGAAACTATGTGTTCCCAACAAGCTAGGTGAAGGACGGCAATCACAAACACTTATCTCTCAGAATTGAGCATGTGGAGAGACGTTCGTTCATGTAGCACAAAGGGAACGGGTTGCAGGAGAAACTTTTCTGTGGTTTCTCAGTCTTTTTCCTAGTCCCGGTTAGAAGTTCCTGCAGTTTTCACTGTAAAACCGAGTTGGAGCTAGTACCTCCCCATATATATGTATGGAGTGGAGTTTGCAACTGGAAAGAAACTTTGTGTTCCCAACAAGCTAGGTGAAGAACGGCTTTCACACACACTTATCTCACAGAACTGAGCATGTGGAGAGACGTTCGTTCATCTAGCACAAATGGAACGGGTTGCAGGAGAAACTTTTACTCTGGTTTCTCAGTCTGTTTACTAGTGCATGTTTGAAGTTCCTGCAATTTTCACTGTAAAACAGGGTTGGAGCTAGTACCTCCCCATATATATGTTTGGAGTGGTGTTTGCAACTGAAAAGAAACTTTGTGTTCCCAACAAGCTAGGTGAAGGACGGCTTACACACACACATATATCTCAGAAATGAGCATTTGGAGAGACGTTCGTTCATCTAGCACATAGGAAACGGGTTGCAGGAGAAACTTTTACTCTGGTTTCCCAGTCTGTTTCCTAGTGCTGGTTTGAAGATCCTGCAGTTTTCACTGTAAAACCGAGTTGGAGCTAGTACCTCCCAATATATATGTATGGAGTGGAGTTTGCAACTGAAAAGAAACTTTGTGTTCCCAACAAGCTAGGTGAAGGACGGCTTTCACACACACTTATCTCTCAGAACTGAGCATGTGGAGAGACGTTCGTTCATCTAGCACAAAGGGAACGGGTTGCAGGAGAAACTATACTGTGGTTTCTCAGTCTGTTTCCTAGTGCCGGTTTGAAGTTCCTGCAGTTTTCACTGTAAAACCGAGTTGGAGCTAGTACCTCCCCATATATACGTATGGAGTGGAGTTTGCAACTGAAAAGAAACTTTGTGTTCCCAACAAGCTAGGTGAAGGACGGCTTTCACACACACTTATCTCTCAGAACTGAGCATGTGGAGAGACGTTCGTTCATCTAGCACAAAGGGAACGGGTTGCAGGAGAAACTTTTACTGTGGTTTCTCAGTCTGTTTCCTAGTGCCGGTTTGAAGTTCCTGCAGTATTCACTGTAAAACCGAGTTGGAGCTAGTACCTCCCCATATATATGTATGGAGTGGAGTTTGCATCTGAAAAGAAACTTTGTGTTCCCAACAAGCTAGGTGAAGGACGGCTTTCACACACACATTTCTCTCAGAACTGAGCATGTGGAGAGACGTTCGTTCATCTAGCACAAATGGAACGGGTTGCAGGAGAAACTTTTACTGTGGTTTCTCAGTCTGTTTCCTAGTGCCGGTTTGAAGTTCCTGCAGTTTTCACTGTAAAACCGAGTTGGAGCTAGTACCTCCCCTTATATATGTATGGAGTGGAGTTTGCAACTGAAAAGAAACTTTGTGTTCCCAAAGAGCTAGGTGAAGGACGGCTTTCACACACACTTATCTCTCAGAACTGAGCATGTGGAGAGACGTTCGTTCATCTAGCACAATGGGAACGGGTTGCAGGAGAAACTATACTGTGGTTTCTCAGTCTGTTTCCTAGTGCCGGTTTGAAGTTCCTGCAGTTTTCACTGTAAAACCGAGTTGGAGCTAGTACCTCCCCATATATATGTATGGAGTGGAGATTGCAACTGAAAAGAAACTTTGTGTTCCCAACAAGCTAGGTGAAGGACGGCTTTCACACACACTTATCTCTCAGAACTGAGCATGTGGAGAGACGTTCGTTCATCTAGCACAAAGGGAACGGCTTGCAGGAGAAACTTTTACTGTGGTTTCTCAGTCTGTTTCCTAGTGCCGGTTTGAAGTTCCTGCAGTTTTCACTGTAAAACCGAGTTGGAGCTAGTACCTCCCCATATATATGTATGGAGTGGAGTTTGCAACTGAAAAGAATCTTTGTGTTCCCAAAGAGCTAGGTGAAGGACGGCTTTCACACACACTTATCTCTCAGAACTGAGCATGTGGAGAGACGTTCGTACATCTAGCACAAAGGGAACGGGTTGCAGGAGAAACTTTACTGTGGTTTCTTAGTCTGTTTCCTAGTGCCGGTTTGAAGTTCCTGCAGTTTTCACTGTAAACACGAGTTGGAGCTAGTACCCCCCCATATATATGTATGGAGTGGAGTTTGCAACTGAAAAGAAACTATGTGTTCCCAACAAGCTAGGTGAAGGACGGCTTTCACACACAATTATCTCTCAGAACTGAGCATGTGGAGAGACGTTCGTTCATCTAGCACAAAGGGAACGGGTTGCAGGAGAAACTTTTACTCTGGTTTCTCAGTCTGTTTCCTAGTGCCGGTTTGAAGTTCCTGCAGTTTTCACTGTAAATCCGAGTTGGAGCTAGTACCTCCCCATATATATGTATGGAGTGAAGTTTGCAACTGGAAAGAAACTTTGTGTTCCCAACAAGCTAGATGAAGGACGGCTTTCACACACACTTATCTCTCAGAACTGAGCATGTGGAGAGACGTTCGTTCATCTAGCACAAAGGGAACGGGTTGCAGGAGAAACTTTTACTCTGGTTTCTCAGTCTGTTTCCTAGTGCCGGTTTGAAGTTCCTGCAGTTTTCACTGTAAAACCAAGTTGGAGCTTGTACCTCCCCATATATATGTATGGAGTGTAGTTTGCAACTGAAAAGAAACCTTGGGTTCCCAAAAAGCTAGGTGAAGGGCGGATTTCACACACACTTATCTCTCAGACATGAGCATGTGGGGAGACGTTCGTTCATCTAGCACAAATGGAACCGGTTGCAGGAGAAACTTTTACTGTGGTTTCTCAGTCTGTTTACTAGTGCCGGTATGAAGTTCCTGCATTTTTCACTGTAAAACCGAGTTGGAGCTAGTACCTCCCCATATATATGTATGGATTGGAGTTTGCAACTGAAAAGAAACTTTGTGTTCCCAACAAGCTAGGTGAAGGTCGGCCCTCACACACACTTATCTCTCAGAACTTAGCATGTGGAGAGACTTTCGTTCATCTAGCAAAAAGGGAACGGGTTGCAGGAGAAACTTTTACTCTGGTTTCTCAGTCTGTTTACTAGTGCCCGTTTTAAGTTCCTGCAGTTTTCACTGTAAAACAGAGTTGGAGCTAGTACCTCCCCATATATATGTATGGAGTGGTGTTTGCAACTGAAAAGAAACTTTGTGTTCCCAACAAGCTAGGTGAAGGACGGCTTTCACACACACATATCTCTCAGAAATGAGCATTTGGAGAGACGATCGTTCATCTAGCACATAGGAAACGGGTTGCAGGAGAAACTTTTACTCTGGTTTCTCAGTCTGTTTCCTAGTGCTGGTTTGAAGTTCCTGCAGTTTTCACTGTAAAATCGTGTTGGAGCTAGTACCTCCCAATATATATGTATGGAGTGGAGTTTGCAACTGAAAAGAAACTTTGTGTTCCCAACAAGCTAGGTGAAGTACGGCTTTCACACACACTTATCTCTCAGAACTGAGCATGTGGAGAGACGTTCGTTCATCTAGCACAAAGGGAACGGGTTGCAGGAGAAACTTTTACTCTGGTTTCTCAGTCTGTTTACTAGTGCCGGTATGAAGTTCCTGCAGTTTTCACTGTAAAACAGAGTTGGAGCTAGTACCTCCCCATATATATGTTTGGAGTGGTGTTTGCAACTGAAAAGAAACTTTGTGTTCCCAAAAACCTAGGTGAAGGACGGCTTTCACACACACATATATCTCAGAAATGAGCATTTGGAGAGACGTTCGTTCATCTAGCACATAGGAAACGGGTTGCAGGAGAAACTTTTACTCTGGTTTCTCAGTCTGTTTCCTAGTGCTGGTTTGAAGATCCTGCAGTTTTCACTGTAAAACCGAGTTGGAGCTAGTACCTACCAATATATATGTATGGAGTGGAGTTTGAAACTGAAAAGAAACTTTGTGTTCCCAACAAGCTAGGTGAAAGACGGCTTTCACACACACTTATCTCTCAGAACTGAGCATGTGGAGAGACGTTCGTTCATCTAGCACAAACGGAACGGGTTGCAGGGGAAACTTTTACTGTGGTTTATCAGTCTGTTTCCTAGTGCCGGTTTGAATTTCCTGCAGTTTTCACTGTAAAACCGAGTTGGAGCTAGTACCTCCCCATATATATGTATGGAGTGGAGTTTGCAACTGAAAAGAAACTTTGTGTTCCCAACAAGCTAGGTGAAGGACGGCTTTCACACACACTTATCTCTCAGAACTGAGCATGTGGAGAGACGTTCGTTCATCTAGCACAAAGGGAACGGGTTGCAGGAGAAACTATACTGTGGTTTCTCAGTCTGTTTTCTAGTGCCGGTTTGAAGTTCCTTCAGTTTTCACTGTAAAATCGAGTTGGAGCTTGTACCTCCCCATATGTATGTATGGAGTGGAGATTGCAACTGAAAAGAATCTTTGTGTTCCCAACAAGCTAGGTGAAGGACGGCTTTCACACACACTAATCTCTCAAAACTGAGCATGTGGAGAGACGTTCGTTCATCTAGCACAAAGGGAACGGGTTGCAGGAGAAACTTTTACTCTGGTTTCTCAGTCTGTTTCCTAGTGCCGGTTTGAAGTTCTTGCAGTTTTCACTGTAAAACCGAGTTGTGGCTAGTACCTCCCCATATATATGTATGGAGTGGAGTTTGCAACTGAAAAGAAACTTTGTGTTCCAAACAAGCTAGGTGAAGGACGGCTTTCACACACACTTTTCTCTCAGAACTGAGCATGTGGAGAGACGTTCGTTCATCTAGCACAAATGGAACGGGTTGCAGGAGAAACTTTTACTGTGGTTTCTCAGTCTGTTTCCTAGTGCCGGTTTGAAGTTCCTGCAGTTTTCACTGTAAACCCGTGTTGGAGCTAGTACCTCCCCATATATATGTATGGAGTGGAGTTTGCAACTGAAAAGAAACTTTGTGTTCCCAACAAGCTAGGTGAAGGACGGCTTTCACACACACTTATCTCTCATAAATGAGCATGTGGAGAGACGTTCGTTCATCTAGCACAAAGGGAACGGGTTGCAGGAGAAACTTTTACTCTGGTTTCTCAGTCTGTTTCCTAGTGCCGGTTTGAAGTTCTTGCATTTTTCACTGTAAAACCGAGTTGGAGATAGTACCTCCCCATATATATGTATGGAGTGGAGTTTGCAACTGAAAAGAAACTTTGTGTTCCCAACAAGCTAGGTGAAGGACGGCTTTCACACACACTTATCTCTCAGAACTGAGCATGTGGAGAGACGTTCGTTCATCTAGCACAAAGGGAATGGGTTGCAGGGGAAACTTTACTGTGGTTTCTTAGTCTGATTCCTAGTGCCGGTTTGAAGTTCCTGCAGTTTTCACTGTAAACACGATTTGGAGCTAGTACCACCCCATATATATGTATGGAGTGGAGTTTGCAACTGAAAAGAAACTATGTGTTCCCAACAAGCTAGGTGAAGGACGGCTTTCACACACAATTATCTCTCAGAACTGAGCATGTGGAGAGACGTTCGTTCATCTAGCACAAAGGGAACGGGTTGCAGTAGAAACTTTTACTCTGGTTTCACAGTCTGTTTCCTAGTGCCGGTTTGAATTTCCTGCAGTTTTCACTGTAAAACCGAGTTGGAGCTAGTACCTCCCCATATATATGTATGGAGTGGAGTTTGCAACTGAAAAGAAACTTTGAGTTCCCAACAAGCTAGGTGAAGGACGGCTTTCACACACACTTATCTCTCAGAACTGAGCATGTGGAGAGACGTTCGTTCATCTAGCACAAAGGGAACGGGTTGCAGGAGAAACTATACTGTGGTTTCTCAGTCTGTTTCCTAGTGCCGGTTTGAAGTTCCTGCAGTTTTCACTGTAAAATCGATTTGGAGCTAGTACCTCCCCATATATATGTATGGAGTGGAATTTGCAACTGAAAAGAAACTTTGTGTTCCCAACAAGCTAGGTGAGGACGGCTTTCACACACACTTATCTCTCAGAACGGAGCATGTGGTGAGACGTTCTTTCATCCAGCACAAAGGGAACGGGTTAAATTAGAAACTTTTACTGTGGTTTCTCAGTCTGTTTCCTAGTGCCGGTTTGAAGTTCCTGCAGTTTTCACTATAAAACCGAGTTGGAGCTTGTACCTCCCCATATATATGTATGGAGTGGAGTTTGCAACTGAAAAGAAACTTTGTGTTCCCAACAAGCTATGTGAAGTTCGGATCTCACACACACTTATCTCTCAGAACTGAGCATGTGGAGAGACGTTCGTTCATCTAACACAAAGGGAACGGGTTGCAGGAGAAATTTTACTCTGGTTTCTCAGTCTGTTTCCTAGTGCCGGTTTGAAGTTCCTGCAGTTTTCACTGTAAAACCGAGTTGGAGCTAGTACATCCCCATATATATATATGGAGTGTAGTTTGCAACTGAAAAGAAACTTTGTGTTCCCAACAAGCTAGGTGAAGGACGGCTTTCACACACACTTTTATCTCAGAACTGAGCATGTGGAGAGACGTTCGTTCATCTAGCACAAAGCGAACGGGTTGCAGGAGAAACTTTTACTCTGGTTTCTCAGTCTGTTTCCTAGTGCCGGTTTGAAGTTCCTGCAGTTTTCACTGTAAAACCGAGTTGGAGCTAGTACCTCCCCATATATATGTATGGAGTGGAGTTTGCAACTGAAGAGAATCTTTCTGTTCCCAACAAGCTAGGTGAAGGACGGCTTTCACACACACTTTTCTCTCAGAACTGAGCATGTGGCGAGACGTTCGTTCATCTAGCACAAATGGAACGGGTTGCAGGAGAAACTTTTACTGTGGTTTCTCAGTCTGTTTCCTAGTGCCGGTTTGAAGTTCCTGCAGTTTTCACTGTAAAATCGATTTGGAGCTAGTATCTCCCCATATATATGTATGGAGTGGAATTTGCAACTGAAAAGAAACTTTGTGTTCCCAACAAGCTAGGTGAGGACGGCTTTCACACACACTTATCTCTCAGAACGGAGCATGTGGTGAGACGTTCTTTCATCCAGCACAAAGGGAAAGGGTTGCATTAGAAACTTTTACTGTGGTTTCTCAGTCTGTTTCCTAGTGCCGGTTTGAAGTTCCTGCAGTTTCCACTATAAAAACGAGTTGGAGCTTGTACCTCCCCATATATATGTATGGAGTGGAGTTTGCAACTGAAAAGAAACTTTGTGTTCCCAACAAGCTATGTGAAGTTCGGCTCTCACACACACTTATCTCTCAGAACTGAGCATGTGGAGAGACGTTCGTTCATCTAACACAAAGGGAACGGGTTGCAGGAGAAACTTTTACTCTGGTTTCTCAGTCTGTTTCCTAGTGCCGGTTTGAAGTTCCTGCAGTTTTCACTGTAAAACCGAGTTGGAGCTAGTACCTCCCCATATATATATATGGAGAGTAGTTTGCAAATGGAAAGAAACTTTGTGTTCACAACAAGCTAGGTGAAGGACGGCTTTCACACACACTTTTATCTCAGAACGGAGGATGTGGAGAGACGTTCGTTCATCTAGCACAAAGGGAACGGGTTGCAGGGGAAACTTTTACTCTGGTTTCTCAGTCTGTTTCCTAGTGCCGGTTTGAAGTTCCTGCAGTTTTCACTGTAAAACCGAGTTGGAGCTAGTACCTCCCCATATATATCTATGGAGTGGAGTTTGCAACTGAAAACAATCTTTCTGTTCCCAACAAGCTAGGTGAAGGACGGCTTTCACACACACTTTTCTCTCAGAACTGAGCATGTGGAGAGACGTTCGTTCATCTAGCACAAAGGGAACGGGTTGCAGGAGAAACTTTACTGTGGTTTCTTAGTCTGTTTCCTAGTGCCGGTTTGAAGTTCCTGCAGTTTTCACTGTAAACACGAGTTGGAGCTAGTACCCCCCCATATATATGTATGGAGTGGAGTTTGCAACTGAAAAGAAACTATGTGTTCCCAACAAGATAGTTGAAGGACGGCTTTCACACCCAATTATCTCTCAGAAATGAGCATGTGGAGAGACGTTCGTTCATCTAGCACAAAGGGAACGGGTTGCAGGAGAAACTTTTACTCTGGTTTCTCAGTCTGTTTCCTAGTGCCGGTTTGAAGTTCCTGCATTTTTCACTGTAAAACCGAGTTGGAGCTAGTACCTCCCCATATATATGTATGGAGTGGAGTTTGCAACTGAAAAGAAACTTTGTGTTCCCAACAAGATAGGTGAAAGACTGCTTTCCCAAAAAATTATCTCTAAGAACTTAGCATGTGGAGAGACGTTCGTTCATCTAGCACAAAGGGAACGGGTTGCAGGAGAAACTATACTGTGGTTTCTCAGTCTGTTTCCTAGTGCCGGTTTGAAGTTCTTGCAGTTTTCACTGTAAAACAGAGTTGGAGATAGTACCTCCCAATATATATGTATGGAGTGGAGTTTGCAACTGAAAAGAAACTTTGTGTTCCCAACAAGCTAGTTGAAGGACGGCTTTCACACACACTTATCTCTCAGAACTGAGCATGTGGAGAGACGTTCGTTCATCTAGCACAAATGGAATGGGTTGCAGGAGAAACATTTACTCTGGTTTCTGAGTCTGTTTCCTAGTGCCGGTTTGAAGTTCTTGCAGTTTTCACTGTAAAACCGAGTTGGAGATAGTACCTCCCAATATATAATTATGGAGTGGAGTTTGCAACTGAAAAGAAACTTTGTGTTCCCAATAAGCTAGGTGAAGGACGGCTTTCACACACACTTATCTCTCAGAGCTGAGCATGTGGAGGGACGTTCGTTCATCTAGCAGAAAGGGAAAGGGTTGCAGGTGTAACTTTTACTCTGGTTTCTCAGTCTGTTTCCTAGTGCCGGTTTGAAGTTCTTGCAGTTTTCACTGTAAAACCGAGTTGGAGATAGTACCTCCCCATATATATGTATGGAGTGGAGTTTGCAACTGAAAAGAAACTTTGTGTTCCCAACAAGCTAGGTGAAGGACGGCAATCACACACACTTATCTCTCAGAACTGAGCATGTGGAGAGACGTTCGTTCATCTAGCACAAAGGGAACGGGTTGCAGGAGAAACTTTTCTGTGGTTTCTCAGTCTTTTTCCTAGTCCCGGTTAGAAGTTCCTGCAGTTTTCACTGTAAAACCGAGTTGGAGCTAGTACCTCCCCATATATATGTATGGAGTGGAGTTGCAACTGGAAAGAAACTTTGTGTTCCCAACAAGCTAGGTGAAGGACGGCTTTCACACACACTTATCTCTCAGAACTGAGCATGTGGAGAGACGTTCGTTCATCTAGCACAAAGGGAACGGGTTGCAGGAGAAACTTTTACTCTGGTTTCTCAGTCTGTTTCCAAGTGCCTGTTTGAAGTTCCTGCAGTTTTCACTGTAAAATCAAGTTGGAGCTTGTACCTCCCCATATATATGTATGGAGTGTAGTTTGCAACTGAAAAGAAGCTTTGTGTTCCCAAAAAGCTAGGTGAAGGACGGATTTCACACACACTTATCTCTCAGACATGAGCATGTGGGGAGACGTTCGTTCATCTAGCACAAATGGAACGGGTTGCAGGAGAAACTTTTACTGTGGTTTCTCAGTCTGTTTACTAGTGCCGGTTTGAAGTTCCTGCATTTTTCACTGTAAAACCGAGTTGGGGCTAGTACCTACCCATATATATGTATGGATTGGAGTTTGCAACTGAAAAGAAACTTTTTCTTCCCAACAAGCTAGGTGAAGGTCGGCTTTCACACACACTTATCTCTCAGAACTGAGCATGTGGAGAGACATTCGTTCATCTAGCACAAAGGGAACGGGTTGCAGGAGAAACTTTTACTCTGGTTTCTCAGTCTGTTTACTAGTGCCGGTTTGAAGTTCCTGCAGTTTCACTGTAAAACAGAGTTGGAACTAGTACCTCCCCATATATATGTATGGAGTGGTGTTTGCAACTGAAAAGAAACTTTGTGTTCCCAACAAGCTAGGTGAAGGACGGCTTTCACACACACATATCTCTCAGAAATGAGCATTTGGAGAGACGTTCGTTCATCTAGCACATAGGAAACGGGTTGCAGGAGAAACTTTTACTCTGGTTTCTCAGTCTGTTTCCTAGTTCTGATTTGAAGTTCCTGCAGTTTTAACTGTAAAATCGATTTGGAGCTAGTACCTCCCAATATATATGTATGGAGTGGAGTTTGCAACTGAAAAGAAACTTTGTGTTCCCAACAAGCTAGGTGAAGGACGGCTTTCACACACACTTATCTCTCAGAACTGAGCATGTGGAGAGACGTTCTTTCATCTAGCACAAAGGGAACGGGTTGCAGGAGAAACTTTTACTCTGGTTTCTCAGTCTGTTTACTAGTGCCGGTTTGAAGTTCCTGCAGTTTTCACTGTAAAACAGAGTTGGAGCTAGTACCTCCCCATATATATGTATGGAGTGGTGTTTGCAACTGAAAAGAAACTTTGTGTTCCCAACAAGCTAGGTGAAGGACGGCTTTCACACACAAAATATCTCAGAAATGAGCATTTGGAGAGACGTTCGTTCATCTAGCACATAGGAAACGGGTTGCAGGAGAAACTTTTACGCTGGTTTCTCAGTCTGTTTCCTAGTGCTTGTTTGAAGTTCCTGCAGTTTTCACTGTAAAACCGAGTTGGAGCTAGTACCTCCCAATATATATGTATGGAGTGGAGTTTGCTACTGAAAAGAAACTTTGTGTTCCCAACAAGCTAGGTGAAGGACGGCTTTCACACACACTTATCTCTCAGAACTGAGCATGTGGAGAGACGTTCGTTCATCTAGCACAAATGGAACGGGTTGCAGGAGAAAATTTTACTGTGGTTTCTCAGTCTGTTTCCTAGTGCCGGTTTGAAGTTCCTGCAGTTTTCACTGTAAAACCGAGTTGGAGCTAGTACCTCCCCATATATATGTATGGATTGCAGTTTGCAACTGAAAAGAAACTTTGTGTTCCCAACAAGCTAGGTGAAGGACGGCTTTCACACACAGTTCTCTCTCAGAACTGAGCATGTGGAGAGACGTTCGTTCATCTAGCACAAAGGGAATGGGTTGCAGGAGAAACTTTTACTCTGGTTTCTGAGTCTGTTTCCTAGTGCCGGTTTGAAGTTCTTGCAGTTTTCACTGTAAAACCGAGTTGGAGATAGTACCTCCCAATATATAATTATGGAGTGGAGTTTGCAACTGAAAAGAAACTTTGTGTTCCCAATAAGCTAGGTGAAGGACGGCTTTCACACACACTTATCTCTCAGAGCTGAGCATGTGGAGAGACGTTCGTTCATCTAGCAGAAAGGGAACGGGTTGCAGGTGTAACTTTTACTCTGGTTTCTCAGTCTGTTTCCTAGTGCCGGTTTGAAGTTCTTGCAGTTTTCACTGTAAAACCGAGTTGGAGATAGTACCTCCCCATATATATGTATGGAGTGGAGTTTGCAACTGAAAAGAAACTTTGTGTTCCCAACAAGCTAGGTGAAGGACGGCTTTCACACACACTTATCTCTCAGAACTGAGCATGTGGAGAGACGTTCGTTCATCTAGCACAAAGGGAACGGGTTGCAGGAGAAACTTTTCTGTAGTTTCTCAGTCTTTTTCCTAGTCCCGGTTAGAAGTTCCTGCAGTTTTCACTGTAAAACCGAGTTGGAGCTAGTACCTCCCCTTATATATGTATGGAGTGGAGTTGCAACTGGAAAGAAACTTTGTGTTCCCAACAAGCTAGGTGAAGGACGGCTTTCACACACACTTATCTCTCAGAACTGAGCATGTGGAGAGACGTTCGTTCATCAAGCACAAATGGAACGGGTTGCAGGAGAAACTTTTACTCTGGTTTCTCAGTCTGTTTCCAAGTGCCTGTTTGAAGTTCCTGCAGTTTTCACTGTAAAACCAAGTTGGAGCTTGTACCTCCCCATATATATGTATGGAGTGTAGTTTGCAACTGAAAAGAAGCTTTGTGTTCCCAAAAAGCTAGGTGAAGGACGGATTTCACACACACTTATCTCTCAGACATGAGCATGTGGGGAGACGTTCGTTCATCTAGCACAAATGGAACGGGTTGCAGGAGAAACTTTTACTGTGGTTTCTCAGTCTGTTTACTAGTGCCGGTTTGAAGTTCCTGCATTTTTCACTGTAAAACCGAGTTGGAGCTAGTACCTACCCATATATATGTATGGATTGGAGTTTGCAACTGAAAAGAAACTTTGTGTTCCCAACAAGCTAGGTGAAGGTCGGCTTTCACACACACTTATCTCTCAGAACTGAGCATGTGGAGAGACATTCGTTCATCTAGCACAAAGGGAACGGGTTGCAGGAGAAACTTTTACTCTGGTTTCTCAGTCTGTTTACTAGTGCCCGTTTGAAGTTCCTGCAGTTTTCACTGTAAAACAGAGTTGGAACTAGTACCTCCCCATATATATGTATGGAGTGATGTTTGCAACTGAAAAGAAACTTTGTGTTCCCAACAAGCTAGGTGAAGGACGGCTTTCACACACACATATCTCTCAGAAATGAGCATTTGGAGAGACGTTCGTTCATCTAGCACATAGTAAACGGGTTGCAGGAGAAACTTTTACTCTGGTTTCTCAGTCTGTTTCCTAGTGCTGATTTGAAGTTCCTGCAGTTTTAACTGTAAAATCGATTTGGAGCTAGTACCTCCCAATATATATGTATGGAGTGGAGTTTGCAACTGAAAAGAAACCTTGTGTTCCCAACAAGCTAGGTGAACGACGGCTTTCACACACACTCATCTCTCAGAACTGAGCATGTGGAGAGACGTTCGTTCATCTAGCACAAAGGGAACGGTTTGCAGGAGAAACTTTTACTCTGGTTTCTCAGTCTGTTTACTAGTGCCGGTTTGAAGTTCCTGCAGTTTTCACTGTAAAACAGAGTTGGAGCTAGTACCTCCCCATATATATGTATGGAGTGGTGATTGCAACTGAAAAGAAACTTTGTGTTCCCAACAAGCTAGGTGAAGGACGGCTTTCACACACAATATATCTCAGAAATGAGCATTTGGAGAGACGTTCGTTCATCTAGCACATAGGAAACGGGTTGCAGGAGAAACTTTTACTCTGGTTTCTCAGTCTGTTTCCTAGTGCTGGTTTGAAGATCCTGCAGTTTTCACTGTAAAACCGAGTTGGAGCTAGTACCTCCCAATATATATGTATGGAGTGGAGTTTGCAACTGAAAAGAAACTTTGTGTTCCCAACAAGCTAGGTGAAGGACGGCTTTCACACACACTTATCTCTCAGAACTGAGCATGTGGAGAGACGTTCGTTCATCCAGCACAAATGGAACGGGTTGCAGGAGAAAATTTTACTGTGGTTTCTCAGTCTGTTTCCTAGTGCCGGTTTGAAGTTCCTGCAGTTTTCACTGTAAAACCGAGTTGGAGCTAGTACCTCCCCATATATATGTATGGAGTGGAGTTTGCAACTGAAAAGAAACTTTGTGTTCCCAACAAGCTAGGTGAAGGACGGCTTTCACACACAGTTATCTCTCAGAACTGAGCATGTGGAGAGACGTTCGTTCATCTAGCACAAAGGGAACGGGTTGCAGGAGAAACTATACTGTGGTTTCTCAGTCTGTTTCCTAGTGCCGTTTTGAAGTTCCTGAAGTTTTCACTGTAAAACCGAGTTGGAGCTAGTACCTCCCCATATATATTTATGGAGTGGAGTTTGCAACTGAAAAGAAACTTTGTGTTCCCAACAAGCTAGGTGAAGGACGGCTTTCACACACACTTATCTCTCAAAACTGAGCATGTGGAGAGACGTTCGTTCATCTAGAACAAAGGGAATGGGTTGCAGGAGAAACTTTTACTCTGGTTTCTGAGTCTGTTTCCTAGTGCCGGTTTGAAGTTCTTGCAGTTTTCACTGTAAAACCGAGTTGGAGATAGTACCTCCCAATATATAATTATGGAGTGGAGTTTGCAACTGAAAAGAAACTTTGTGTTCCCAATAAGCTAGGTGAAGGACGGCTTTCACACACACTTATCTCTCAGAGCTGAGCATGTGGAGAGACGTTCGTTCATCTAGCAGAAAGGGAACGGGTTGCAGGTGTAACTTTTACTCTGGTTTCTCAGTCTGTTTCCTAGTGCCGGTTTGAAGTTCTTGCAGTTTTCACTGTAAAACCGAGTTGGAGATAGTACCTCCCCATATATATGTATGGAGTGGAGTTTGCAACTGAAAAGAAACTTTGTGTTCCCAACAAGCTAGGTGAAGGACGGCTTTCACACACACTTATCTCTCAGAACTGAGCATGTGGAGAGACGTTCGTTCATCTAGCACAAAGGGAACGGGTTGCAGGAGAAACTTTTCTGTGGTTTCTCAGTCTTTTTCCTAGTCCCGGTTAGAAGTTCCTGCAGTTTTCACTGTAAAACCGAGTTGGAGCTAGTACCTCCCCTTATATATGTATGGAGTGGAGTTGCAACTGGAAAGAAACTTTGTGTTCCCAACAAGCTATGTGAAGGACGGCTTTCACACACACTTATCTCTCAGAACTGAGCATGTGGAGAGACGTTCGTTCATCAAGCACAAATGGAACGGGTTGCAGGAGAAACTTTTACTCTGGTTTCTCAGTCTGTTTCCAAGTGCCTGTTTGAAGTTCCTGCAGTTTTCACTGTAAAACCAAGTTGGAGCTTGTACCTCCCCATATATATGTATGGAGTGTAGTTTGCAACTGAAAAGAAGCTTTGTGTTCCCAAAAAGCTAGGTGAAGGACGGATTTCACACACACTTATCTCTCAGACATGAGCATGTGGGGAGACGTTCGTTCATCTAGCACAAATGGAACGGGTTGCAGGAGAAACTTTTACTGTGGTTTCTCAGTCTGTTTACTAGTGCCGGTTTGAAGTTCCTGCATTTTTCACTGTAAAACCGAGTTGGAGCTAGTACCTACCCATATATATGTATGGATTGGAGTTTGCAACTGAAAAGAAACTTTGTGTTCCCAACAAGCTAGGTGAAGTTCGGCTTTCACACACACTTATCTCTCAGAACTGAGCATGTGGAGAGACATTCGTTCATCTAGCACAAAGGGAACGGGTTGCAGGAGAAACTTTTACTCTGGTTTCTCAGTCTGTTTACTAGTGCCCGTTTGAAGTTCCTGCAGTTTTCACTGTAAAACAGAGTTGGAACTAGTACCTCCCCATATATATGTATGGAGTGATGTTTGCAACTGAAAAGAAACTTTGTGTTCCCAACAAGCTAGGTGAAGGACGGCTTTCACACACACATATCTCTCAGAAATGAGCATTTGGAGAGACGTTCGTTCATCTAGCACATAGGAAACGGGTTGCAGGAGAAACTTTTACTCTGGTTTCTCAGTCTGTTTCCTAGTGCTGATTTGAAGTTCCTGCAGTTTTAACTGTAAAATCGATTTGGAGCTAGTACCTCCCAATATATATGTATGGAGTGGAGTTTGCAACTGAAAAGAAACCTTGTGTTCCCAACAAGCTAGGTGAAGGACGGCTTTCACACACACTCATCTCTCATAACTGAGCATGTGGAGAGACGTTCGTTCATCTAGCACAAAGGGAACGGTTTGCAGGAGAAACTTTTACTCTGGTTTCTCAGTCTGTTTACTAGTGCCGGTTTGAAGTTCCTGCAGTTTTCACTGTAAAACAGAGTTGGAGCTAGTACCTCCCCATATATATGTATGGAGTGGTGATTGCAACTGAAAAGAAACTTTGTGTTCCCAACAAGCTAGGTGAAGGACGGCTTTCACACACAATATATCTCAGAAATGAGCATTTGGAGAGACGTTCGTTCATCTAGCACATAGGAAACGGGTTGCAGGAGAAACTTTTACTCTGGTTTCTCAGTCTGTTTCCTAGTGCTGGTTTGAAGATCCTGCAGTTTTCACTGTAAAACCGAGTTGGAGCTAGTACCTCCCAATATATATGTATGGAGTGGAGTTTGCAACTGAAAAGAAACTTTGTGTTCCCAACAAGCTAGGTGAAGGACGGCTTTCACACACACTTATCTCTCAGAACTGAGCATGTGGAGAGACGTTCGTTCATCCAGCACAAATGGAACGGGTGGCAGGAGAAAATTTTACTGTGGTTTCTCAGTCTGTTTCCTAGTGCCGGTTTGAAGTTCCTGCAGTTTTCACTGTAAAACCGAGTTGGAGCTAGTACCTCCCCATATATATGTATGGAGTGGAGTTTGCAACTGAAAAGAAACTTTGTGTTCCCAACAAGCTAGGTGAAGGACGGCTTTCACACACAGTTATCTCTCAGAACTGAGCATGTGGAGAGACGTTCGTTCATCTAGCACAAAGGGAACGGGTTGCAGGAGAAACTATACTGTGGTTTCTCAGTCTGTTTCCTAGTGCCGGTTTGAAGTTCCTGAAGTTTTCACTGTAAAACCGAGTTGGAGCTAGTACCTCCCCATATATATTTATGGAGTGGAGTTTGCAACTGAAAAGAAACTTTGTGTTCCCAACAAGCTAGGTGAAGGACGGCTTTCACACACACTTATCTCTCAAAACTGAGCATGTGGAGAGACGTTCGTTCATCTAGCACAAAGGGAACGGGTTGCAGGAGAAACTATACTGTGGTTTCTCAGTCTGTTTCCTAGTGCCGGTTTGAAGTTCCTGAAGTTTTCACTGTAAAATCGAGTTGGAGCTAGTACCTCCCCATAAATATGTATGGAATGGATTTTGCAACTGAAAAGAAACTTTGTGTTCCCAACAAGCTAGGTGAAGGACGGCTTTCACACACACTTATCTCTCAGAACTGAGCATGTGGAGAGACGTTCGTTCATCTAGCACAAAGGGAACGGGTTGCAGGAGAAACTTTTCTGTAGTTTCTCAGTCTTTTTCCTAGTCCCGGTTAGAAGTTCCTGCAGTTTTCACTGTAAAACCGAGTTGGAGCTAGTACCTCCCCTTATATATGTATGGAGTGGAGTTGCAACTGGAAAGAAACTTTGTGTTCCCAACAAGCTAGGTGAAGGACGGCTTTCACACACACTTATCTCTCAGAACTGAGCATGTGGAGAGACGTTCGTTCATCAAGCACAAATGGAACGGGTTGCAGGAGAAACTTTTACTCTGGTTTCTCAGTCTGTTTCCAAGTGCCTGTTTGAAGTTCCTGCAGTTTTCACTGTAAAACCAAGTTGGAGCTTGTACCTCCCCATATATATGTATGGAGTGTAGTTTGCAACTGAAAAGAAGCTTTGTGTTCCCAAAAAGCTAGGTGAAGGACGGATTTCACACACACTTATCTCTCAGACATGAGCATGTGGGGAGACGTTCGTTCATCTAGCACAAATGGAACGGGTTGCAGGAGAAACTTTTACTGTGGTTTCTCAGTCTGTTTACTAGTGCCGGTTTGAAGTTCCTGCATTTTTCACTGTAAAACCGAGTTGGAGCTAGTACCTACCCATATATATGTATGGATTGGAGTTTGCAACTGAAAAGAAACTTTGTGTTCCCAACAAGCTAGGTGAAGGTCGGCTTTCACACACACTTATCTCTCAGAACTGAGCATGTGGAGAGACATTCGTTCATCTAGCACAAAGGGAACGGGTTGCAGGAGAAACTTTTACTCTGGTTTCTCAGTCTGTTTACTAGTGCCTGTTTGAAGTTCCTGCAGTTTTCACTGTAAAACAGAGTTGGAACTAGTACCTCCCCATATATATGTATGGAGTGATGTTTGCAACTGAAAAGAAACTTTGTGTTCCCAACAAGCTAGGTGAAGGACGGCTTTCACACACACATATCTCTCAGAAATGAGCATTTGGAGAGACGTTCGTTCATCTAGCACATAGTAAACGGGTTGCAGGAGAAACTTTTACTCTGGTTTCTCAGTCTGTTTCCTAGTGCTGATTTGAAGTTCCTGCAGTTTTAACTGTAAAATCGATTTGGAGCTAGTACCTCCCAATATATATGTATGGAGTGGAGTTTGCAACTGAAAAGAAACCTTGTGTTCCCAACAAGCTAGGTGAAGGACGGCTTTCACACACACTCATCTCTCAGAACTGAGCATGTGGAGAGACGTTCGTTCATCTAGCACAAAGGGAACGGTTTGCAGGAGAAACTTTTACTCTGGTTTCTCAGTCTGTTTACTAGTGCCGGTTTGAAGTTCCTGCAGTTTTCACTGTAAAACAGAGTTGGAGCTAGTACCTCCCCATATATATGTATGGAGTGGTGATTGCAACTGAAAAGAAACTTTGTGTTCCCAACAAGCTAGGTGAAGCACGGCTTTCACACACAATATATCTCAGAAATGAGCATTTGGAGAGACGTTCGTTCATCTAGCACATAGGAAACGGGTTGCAGGAGAAACTTTTACTCTGGTTTCTCAGTCTGTTTCCTAGTGCTGGTTTGAAGATCCTGCAGTTTTCACTGTAAAACCGAGTTGGAGCTAGTACCTCCCAATATATATGTATGGAGTGGAGTTTGCAACTGAAAAGAAACTTTGTGTTCCCAACAAGCTAGGTGAAGGACGGCTTTCACACACACTTATCTCTCAGAACTGAGCATGTGGAGAGACGTTCGTTCATCCAGCACAAATGGAACGGGTTGCAGGAGAAAATTTTACTGTGGTTTCTCAGTCTGTTTCCTAGTGCCGGTTTGAAGTTCCTGCAGTTTTCACTGTAAAACCGAGTTGGAGCTAGTACCTCCCCATATATATGTGTGGAGTGGAGTTTGCAACTGAAAAGAAACTTTGTGTTCCCAACAAGCTAGGTGAAGGACGGCTTTCACACACAGTTATCTCTCAGAACTGAGCATGTGGAGAGACGTTCGTTCATCTAGCACAAAGGGAACGGGTTGCAGGAGAAACTATACTGTGGTTTCTCAGTCTGTTTCCTAGTGCCGGTTTGAAGTTCCTGAAGTTTTCACTGTAAAACCGAGTTGGAGCTAGTACCTCCCCATATATATTTATGGAGTGGAGTTTGCAACTGAAAAGAAACTTTGTGTTCCCAACAAGCTAGGTGAAGGACGGCTTTCACACACACTTATCTCTCAAAACTGAGCATGTGGAGAGACGTTCGTTCATCTAGAACAAAGGGAACGGGTTGCAGGAGAAACTTTTACTCTGGTTTCTGAGTCTGTTTCCTAGTGCCGGTTTGAAGTTCTTGCAGTTTTCACTGTAAAACCGAGTTGGAGATAGTACCTCCCAATATATAATTATGGAGTGGAGTTTGCAACTGAAAAGAAACTTTGTGTTCCCAATAAGCTAGGTGAAGGACGGCTTTCACACACACTTATCTCTCAGAGCTGAGCATGTGGAGAGACGTTCGTTCATCTAGCAGAAAGGGAACGGGTTGCAGGTGTAACTTTTACTCTGGTTTCTCAGTCTGTTTCCTAGTGCCGGTTTGAAGTTCTTGCAGTTTTCACTGTAAAACCGAGTTGGAGATAGTACCTCCCCATATATATGTATGGAGTGGAGTTTGCAACTGAAAAGAAACTTTGTGTTCCCAACAAGCTAGGTGAAGGACGGCTTTCACACACACTTATCTCTCAGAACTGAGCATGTGGAGAGACGTTCGTTCATCTAGCACAAAGGGAACGGGTTGCAGGAGAAACTTTTCTGTGGTTTCTCAGTCTTTTTCCTAGTCCCGGTTAGAAGTTCCTGCAGTTTTCACTGTAAAACCGAGTTGGAGCTAGTACCTCCCCTTATATATGTATGGAGTGGAGTTGCAACTGGAAAGAAACTTTGTGTTCCCAACAAGCTAGGTGAAGGACGGCTTTCACACACACTTATCTCTCAGAACTGAGCATGTGGAGAGACGTTCGTTCATCAAGCACAAATGGAACGGGTTGCAGGAGAAACTTTTACTCTGGTTTCTCAGTCTGTTTCCAAGTGCCTGTTTGAAGTTCCTGCAGTTTTCACTGTAAAACCAAGTTGGAGCTTGTACCTCCCCATATATATGTATGGAGTGTAGTTTGCAACTGAAAAGAAGCTTTGTGTTCCCAAAAAGCTAGGTGAAGGACGGATTTCACACACACTTATCTCTCAGACATGAGCATTTGGAGAGACGTTCGTTCATCTAGCACATAGGAAACGGGTTGCAGGAGAAACTTTTACTCTGGTTTCTCAGTCTGTTTCCTAGTGCTGATTTGAAGTTCCTGCAGTTTTAACTGTAAAATCGATTTGGAGCTAGTACCTCCCAATATATATGTATGGAGTGGAGTTTGCAACTGAAAAGAAACCTTGTGTTCCCAACAAGCTAGGTGAAGGACGGCTTTCACACACACTCATCTCTCATAACTGAGCATGTGGAGA
Source organism: Camelus dromedarius (assembly GCF_036321535.1). Classification (NCBI taxonomy): domain Eukaryota; kingdom Metazoa; phylum Chordata; class Mammalia; order Artiodactyla; family Camelidae; genus Camelus; species Camelus dromedarius. Next base: position 1,240,080 of record NW_026989819.1, on the reverse strand, counting down.
GACGTTCGTTCATCTAGCACAAAGGGAACGGTTTGCAGGAGAAACTTTTACTCTGGTTTCTCAGTCTGTTTACTAGTGCCGGTTTGAAGTTCCTGCAGTTTTCACTGTAAAACAGAGTTGGAGCTAGTACCTCCCCATATATATGTATGGAGTGGTGATTGCAACTGAAAAGAAACTTTGTGTTCCCAACAAGCTAGGTGAAGGACGGCTTTCACACACAATATATCTCAGAAATGAGCATTTGGAGAGACGTTCGTTCATCTAGCACATAGGAAACGGGTTGCAGGAGAAACTTTTACTCTGGTTTCTCAGTCTGTTTCCTAGTGCTGGTTTGAAGATCCTGCAGTTTTCACTGTAAAACCGAGTTGGAGCTAGTACCTCCCAATATATATGTATGGAGTGGAGTTTGCAACTGAAAAGAAACTTTGTGTTCCCAACAAGCTAGGTGAAGGACGGCTTTCACACACACTTATCTCTCAGAACTGAGCATGTGGAGAGACGTTCGTTCATCCAGCACAAATGGAACGGGTGGCAGGAGAAAATTTTACTGTGGTTTCTCAGTCTGTTTCCTAGTGCCGGTTTGAAGTTCCTGCAGTTTTCACTGTAAAACCGAGTTGGAGCTAGTACCTCCCCATATATATGTATGGAGTGGAGTTTGCAACTGAAAAGAAACTTTGTGTTCCCAACAAGCTAGGTGAAGGACGGCTTTCACACACAGTTATCTCTCAGAACTGAGCATGTGGAGAGACGTTCGTTCATCTAGCACAAAGGGAACGGGTTGCAGGAGAAACTATACTGTGGTTTCTCAGTCTGTTTCCTAGTGCCGGTTTGAAGTTCCTGAAGTTTTCACTGTAAAACCGAGTTGGAGCTAGTACCTCCCCATATATATTTATGGAGTGGAGTTTGCAACTGAAAAGAAACTTTGTGTTCCCAACAAGCTAGGTGAAGGACGGCTTTCACACACACTTATCTCTCAAAACTGAGCATGTGGAGAGACGTTCGTTCATCTAGCACAAAGGGAACGGGTTGCAGGAGAAACTATACTGTGGTTTCTCAGTCTGTTTCCTAGTGCCGGTTTGAAGTTCCTGAAGTTTTCACTGTAAAATCGAGTTGGAGCTAGTACCTCCCCATAAATATGTATGGAATGGATTTTGCAACTGAAAAGAAACTTTGTGTTCCCAACAAGCTAGGTGAAGGACGGCTTTCACACACACTTATCTCTCAGAACTGAGCATGTGGAGAGACGTTCGTTCATCTAGCACAAAGGGAACGGGTTGCAGGAGAAACTTTTCTGTAGTTTCTCAGTCTTTTTCCTAGTCCCGGTTAGAAGTTCCTGCAGTTTTCACTGTAAAACCGAGTTGGAGCTAGTACCTCCCCTTATATATGTATGGAGTGGAGTTGCAACTGGAAAGAAACTTTGTGTTCCCAACAAGCTAGGTGAAGGACGGCTTTCACACACACTTATCTCTCAGAACTGAGCATGTGGAGAGACGTTCGTTCATCAAGCACAAATGGAACGGGTTGCAGGAGAAACTTTTACTCTGGTTTCTCAGTCTGTTTCCAAGTGCCTGTTTGAAGTTCCTGCAGTTTTCACTGTAAAACCAAGTTGGAGCTTGTACCTCCCCATATATATGTATGGAGTGTAGTTTGCAACTGAAAAGAAGCTTTGTGTTCCCAAAAAGCTAGGTGAAGGACGGATTTCACACACACTTATCTCTCAGACATGAGCATGTGGGGAGACGTTCGTTCATCTAGCACAAATGGAACGGGTTGCAGGAGAAACTTTTACTGTGGTTTCTCAGTCTGTTTACTAGTGCCGGTTTGAAGTTCCTGCATTTTTCACTGTAAAACCGAGTTGGAGCTAGTACCTACCCATATATATGTATGGATTGGAGTTTGCAACTGAAAAGAAACTTTGTGTTCCCAACAAGCTAGGTGAAGGTCGGCTTTCACACACACTTATCTCTCAGAACTGAGCATGTGGAGAGACATTCGTTCATCTAGCACAAAGGGAACGGGTTGCAGGAGAAACTTTTACTCTGGTTTCTCAGTCTGTTTACTAGTGCCTGTTTGAAGTTCCTGCAGTTTTCACTGTAAAACAGAGTTGGAACTAGTACCTCCCCATATATATGTATGGAGTGATGTTTGCAACTGAAAAGAAACTTTGTGTTCCCAACAAGCTAGGTGAAGGACGGCTTTCACACACACATATCTCTCAGAAATGAGCATTTGGAGAGACGTTCGTTCATCTAGCACATAGTAAACGGGTTGCAGGAGAAACTTTTACTCTGGTTTCTCAGTCTGTTTCCTAGTGCTGATTTGAAGTTCCTGCAGTTTTAACTGTAAAATCGATTTGGAGCTAGTACCTCCCAATATATATGTATGGAGTGGAGTTTGCAACTGAAAAGAAACCTTGTGTTCCCAACAAGCTAGGTGAAGGACGGCTTTCACACACACTCATCTCTCAGAACTGAGCATGTGGAGAGACGTTCGTTCATCTAGCACAAAGGGAACGGTTTGCAGGAGAAACTTTTACTCTGGTTTCTCAGTCTGTTTACTAGTGCCGGTTTGAAGTTCCTGCAGTTTTCACTGTAAAACAGAGTTGGAGCTAGTACCTCCCCATATATATGTATGGAGTGGTGATTGCAACTGAAAAGAAACTTTGTGTTCCCAACAAGCTAGGTGAAGCACGGCTTTCACACACAATATATCTCAGAAATGAGCATTTGGAGAGACGTTCGTTCATCTAGCACATAGGAAACGGGTTGCAGGAGAAACTTTTACTCTGGTTTCTCAGTCTGTTTCCTAGTGCTGGTTTGAAGATCCTGCAGTTTTCACTGTAAAACCGAGTTGGAGCTAGTACCTCCCAATATATATGTATGGAGTGGAGTTTGCAACTGAAAAGAAACTTTGTGTTCCCAACAAGCTAGGTGAAGGACGGCTTTCACACACACTTATCTCTCAGAACTGAGCATGTGGAGAGACGTTCGTTCATCCAGCACAAATGGAACGGGTTGCAGGAGAAAATTTTACTGTGGTTTCTCAGTCTGTTTCCTAGTGCCGGTTTGAAGTTCCTGCAGTTTTCACTGTAAAACCGAGTTGGAGCTAGTACCTCCCCATATATATGTGTGGAGTGGAGTTTGCAACTGAAAAGAAACTTTGTGTTCCCAACAAGCTAGGTGAAGGACGGCTTTCACACACAGTTATCTCTCAGAACTGAGCATGTGGAGAGACGTTCGTTCATCTAGCACAAAGGGAACGGGTTGCAGGAGAAACTATACTGTGGTTTCTCAGTCTGTTTCCTAGTGCCGGTTTGAAGTTCCTGAAGTTTTCACTGTAAAACCGAGTTGGAGCTAGTACCTCCCCATATATATTTATGGAGTGGAGTTTGCAACTGAAAAGAAACTTTGTGTTCCCAACAAGCTAGGTGAAGGACGGCTTTCACACACACTTATCTCTCAAAACTGAGCATGTGGAGAGACGTTCGTTCATCTAGAACAAAGGGAACGGGTTGCAGGAGAAACTTTTACTCTGGTTTCTGAGTCTGTTTCCTAGTGCCGGTTTGAAGTTCTTGCAGTTTTCACTGTAAAACCGAGTTGGAGATAGTACCTCCCAATATATAATTATGGAGTGGAGTTTGCAACTGAAAAGAAACTTTGTGTTCCCAATAAGCTAGGTGAAGGACGGCTTTCACACACACTTATCTCTCAGAGCTGAGCATGTGGAGAGACGTTCGTTCATCTAGCAGAAAGGGAACGGGTTGCAGGTGTAACTTTTACTCTGGTTTCTCAGTCTGTTTCCTAGTGCCGGTTTGAAGTTCTTGCAGTTTTCACTGTAAAACCGAGTTGGAGATAGTACCTCCCCATATATATGTATGGAGTGGAGTTTGCAACTGAAAAGAAACTTTGTGTTCCCAACAAGCTAGGTGAAGGACGGCTTTCACACACACTTATCTCTCAGAACTGAGCATGTGGAGAGACGTTCGTTCATCTAGCACAAAGGGAACGGGTTGCAGGAGAAACTTTTCTGTGGTTTCTCAGTCTTTTTCCTAGTCCCGGTTAGAAGTTCCTGCAGTTTTCACTGTAAAACCGAGTTGGAGCTAGTACCTCCCCTTATATATGTATGGAGTGGAGTTGCAACTGGAAAGAAACTTTGTGTTCCCAACAAGCTAGGTGAAGGACGGCTTTCACACACACTTATCTCTCAGAACTGAGCATGTGGAGAGACGTTCGTTCATCAAGCACAAATGGAACGGGTTGCAGGAGAAACTTTTACTCTGGTTTCTCAGTCTGTTTCCAAGTGCCTGTTTGAAGTTCCTGCAGTTTTCACTGTAAAACCAAGTTGGAGCTTGTACCTCCCCATATATATGTATGGAGTGTAGTTTGCAACTGAAAAGAAGCTTTGTGTTCCCAAAAAGCTAGGTGAAGGACGGATTTCACACACACTTATCTCTCAGACATGAGCATGTGGGGAGACGTTCGTTCATCTAGCACAAATGGAACGGGTTGCAGGAGAAACTTTTACTGTGGTTTCTCAGTCTGTTTACTAGTGCCGGTTTGAAGTTCCTGCATTTTTCACTGTAAAACCGAGTTGGAGCTAGTACCTACCCATATATATGTATGGATTGGAGTTTGCAACTGAAAAGAAACTTTGTGTTCCCAACAAGCTAGGTGAAGTTCGGCTTTCACACACACTTATCTCTCAGAACTGAGCATGTGGAGAGACATTCGTTCATCTAGCACAAAGGGAACGGGTTGCAGGAGAAACTTTTACTCTGGTTTCTCAGTCTGTTTACTAGTGCCCGTTTGAAGTTCCTGCAGTTTTCACTGTAAAACAGAGTTGGAACTAGTACCTCCCCATATATATGTATGGAGTGATGTTTGCAACTGAAAAGAAACTTTGTGTTCCCAACAAGCTAGGTGAAGGACGGCTTTCACACACACATATCTCTCAGAAATGAGCATTTGGAGAGACGTTCGTTCATCTAGCACATAGGAAACGGGTTGCAGGAGAAACTTTTACTCTGGTTTCTCAGTCTGTTTCCTAGTGCTGATTTGAAGTTCCTGCAGTTTTAACTGTAAAATCGATTTGGAGCTAGTACCTCCCAATATATATGTATGGAGTGGAGTTTGCAACTGAAAAGAAACCTTGTGTTCCCAACAAGCTAGGTGAAGGACGGCTTTCACACACACTCATCTCTCATAACTGAGCATGTGGAGAGACGTTCGTTCATCTAGCACAAAGGGAACGGTTTGCAGGAGAAACTTTTACTCTGGTTTCTCAGTCTGTTTACTAGTGCCGGTTTGAAGTTCCTGCAGTTTTCACTGTAAAACAGAGTTGGAGCTAGTACCTCCCCATATATATGTATGGAGTGGTGATTGCAACTGAAAAGAAACTTTGTGTTCCCAACAAGCTAGGTGAAGGACGGCTTTCACACACAATATATCTCAGAAATGAGCATTTGGAGAGACGTTCGTTCATCTAGCACATAGGAAACGGGTTGCAGGAGAAACTTTTACTCTGGTTTCTCAGTCTGTTTCCTAGTGCTGGTTTGAAGATCCTGCAGTTTTCACTGTAAAACCGAGTTGGAGCTAGTACCTCCCCATATATATGTATGGAGTGGAGTTTGCAACTGAAAAGAAACTTTGTGTTCCCAACAAGCTAGGTGAAGGACGGCTTTCACACACACTTATCTCTCAGAACTGAGCATGTGGAGAGACGTTCGTTCATCCAGCACAAATGGAACGGGTTGCAGGAGAAAATTTTACTGTGGTTTCTCAGTCTGTTTCCTAGTGCCGGTTTGAAGTTCCTGCAGTTTTCACTGTAAAACCGAGTTGGAGCTAGTACCTCCCCATATATATGTATGGAGTGGAGTTTGCAACTGAAAAGAAACTTTGTGTTCCCAACAAGCTAGGTGAAGGACGGCTTTCACACACAGTTATCTCTCAGAACTGAGCATGTGGAGAGACGTTCGTTCATCTAGCACAAAGGGAACGGGTTGCAGGAGAAACTATACTGTGGTTTCTCAGTCTGTTTCCTAGTGCCGGTTTGAAGTTCCTGAAGTTTTCACTGTAAAACCGAGTTGGAGCTAGTACCTCCCCATATATATTTATGGAGTGGAGTTTGCAACTGAAAAGAAACTTTGTGTTCCCAACAAGCTAGGTGAAGGACGGCTTTCACACCACTTATCTCTCAAAACTGAGCATGTGGAGAGACGTTCGTTCATCTAGCACAAAGGGAACGTGTTGCAGGAGAAACTATACTGTGGTTTCTCAGTCTGTTTCCTAGTGCCGGTTTGAAGTTCCTGAAGTTTTCACTGTAAAATCGAGTTGGAGCTAGTACCTCCCCATAAATATGTATGGAATGGATTTTGCAACTGAAAAGAAACTTTGTGTTCCCAACAAGCTAGGTGAAGGACGGCTTTCACACACACTTATCTCTCAAAACTGAGCATGTGGAGAGACGTTCTTTCATCTAGCACAAAGGGAACGGGTTGCAGGAGAAACTTTTACTCTGGTTTCTCAGTCTGTTTCCTAGTGCCGGTTTGAAGTTCCTGCAGTTTTCACTGTAAAACCGAGTTGGAGCTTGTACCTCCCCATATATATGTATGGATTGGAGTTTGCAACTGAAAAGAAACTTTGTGTTCCCAACAAGCTAGGTGAAGGACGGCTTTCACACACACTTTTCTCTCAGAACTGAGCATGTGGAGAGACTTTCGTTCATCTAGCACAAATGGAACGGGTTGCAGGAGAAACTTTTACTGTGGTTTCTCAGTCTGTTTCCTAGTGCCGGTTTGAAGTTCCTGCAGTTTTCACTGTAAAACCAAGTTGGAGCTAGTACCTCCCCATATATATGTATGGAGTGGAGTTTGCAACTGAAAAGAAACTTTGTGTTCAAAGCAAGCTAGGTGAAGGACGGCTTTCACACAAACATATCTCTCAGAAATGAGCATTTGGAGAGACGTTCGTTCATCTAGCACATAGGAAACGGGTTGCAGGAGAAACTTTTACTCTGGTTTCTCAGTCTGTTTCCAAGTGCTGGTTTGAATTTCCTGCAGTTTTCACTGTAAAGCCGAGTTGGTGATAGTACCTTCCCTTATATATGTATGGAGTGGAGTTTGCAACTGAAAAGAAACTTTGTGTTCCCAACAAGCTAGGTGAAGGACGGCTTTCACACACACTTATCTCTCAGAACTGAGCATGTGGAGAGACGTTCGTTCATCTAGCACAAAGGGAACGGTTTGCAGGAGAAACTTTACTGTGGTTTCTTAGTCTGTTTCCTAGTGCCGGTTTGAAGTTCCTGCAGTTTTCACTGTAAACATGTGTTGGAGCTAGTACCCCCCCATATATATGTATGGAGTGGAGTTTGCAACTGAAAAGAAACTTTGTGTTCCCAACAAGCTAGGTGAAGGACGGCTTTCACACACACTTATCTCTCAGAACTGAGCATGTGGAGAGACGTTCGTTCATCTAGCACAAAGGGAACGGGTTGCAGGAGAAACTTTTACTGTGGTTTCTCAGTCTGTTTCCTAGTGCCGGTTTGAAGTTCCTGCAGTTTTCACTGTAAAACCGAGTTGGAGCTAGAACCTCCCCATATATATGTATGGAGTGGAGTTTGCAAATGAAAAGAAACTTTGTGTTCCCAACAAGCTAGGTGAAGGACGGCTTTCACACACAATTATCTCTCAGAACTGAGCATTTGGAGAGACGTGCGTTCATCTAGCACAAATGGAACGGGTTGCAGGAGAAACATTTACTGTGGTTTTTCAGTCTGTTTCCTAGTGCCGGTATGAAGTTCCTGCAGTTTTCACTGTAAAAGCTGGTTGGAGCTAGTACCTCCCCATATATATATATGGAGTGGAGTTTGCAACTGAAAAGGACCTTTGTGTTCCCAACAAGCTAGGTGAAGGACGGCTTTCACACACACTTATCTCTCAGAACTGAGCATGTGGAGAGACGTTCGTTCATCTAGCACATAGGAAACGGGTTGCAGGAGAAACTTTTACTCTGGTTTCTCAGTCTGTTTCCTAGTGCTGGTTTGAAGTTCCTGCATTTTTCACTGTAAAACAAAGTTGGAGCTAGCACCTCCCAATATATATGTATGGAGTGGAGTTTGCAACTGAAAAGATACTTTGTGTTCCCAACAAGCTAGGTGAAGGACGGCTTTCACACACACTTATCTCTCAGAACAGAGCATATGGAGAGACGTTCGTTCATCTAGCACAAAGGGAACGGGTTGCAGGAGAAAATTTTACTGTGGTTTCTCAGTCTGTTTCCTAGTGCCGGTATGAAGTTCCTGCAGTTTTCACTGTAAAACCTGGTTGGAGCTAGTACATCCCCATATATATGTATGAAGTGGAGTTTGCAACTGAAAAGAAACTTTGTGTTCCCAACAAGCTAGGTGAAGGACGGCTTTCACACACACTTATCTCTCAGAACTGAGCATGTGGAGAGACGTTCGTTCATCTAGCACAATGGGAACGGGTTGCAGGAGAAACTTTTACTCTGGTTTCTCAGTCTGTTTCCTAGTGCCGGTTTGAATTTCCTGCAGTTTTCACTGTAAAACCGAGTTGGAGCTAGTACCTCCCCATATATATGAATGGAGTGGAGTTTGCACCTGAAAAGAAACTTTGTGTTCCCAACAAGATAGGTGAAGGACGGCTTTCACACACACTTATTTCTCAGAACTGAGCATGTGGAGAGACGTTCGTTCATCTAGCACAAAGGGAACGGGTTGCAGGACAAACTTTTACTGTGGTTTCTCAGTCTGTTTCCTAGTGCCGGTATGAAGTTCCTGCAATTTTCACTGTAAAACCGAGTTGGAGCTAGTACCCCCCATATATATATATGGAGTGGATTTTGCAACTGAAAAGAAACTTTGTGTTCCCAACAACATAGGTGAAGGACGGCTTTCTCACACTTATCTCTCAGAACTGAGCATGTGGAGAGGCGTTCGTTCATCTAGCACAAAGGGAACGGGTTGCAGGAGAAACTTTTACTCTGGTTTCTCAGTCTGTTTACTAGTGCCGGTTTGAAGTTCCTGCAGTTTTCACTTTAAAACCGAGTTGGAGCTAGTACCTCCCCATATACATGTATGGAGTGGTGTTTGCAACTGAAAAGAAACTTTGTGTTCACAACAAGCTAGGTGAAGGACGGCTTTCACACACACATATCTCTCAGAAATGAGCATTTGGAGAGACGTTCGTTCATCTAGCACATAGGAAACGGGTTGCAGGGGAAACTTTTACTCTGGTTTCTCAGTCTGTTTCCTAGTGCTGGTTTGATGTTCCTGCAGTTTTCACTGTAAAATCGAGTTGGAGCTAGTACCTCCAAATATATATGTATGGAGTGGAGTTTGCAACTGAAAAGAAACTTTGTGTTCCCAAAAAGCTAGGCGAAGGACGGCTTTCACACACACTTATCTCTCAGAACTGAGCATGTGGAGAGACGTTCGTTCATCTAGCAAAAATGGAACGGTTGCAGGAGAAACTTTTACTGTGGTTTCTCAGTCTGTTTCCTAGTGCCGGTTTGAAGTTTCTGCAGTTTTCACTGTAAAACCGAGTTGGAGCTAGTACCTCCCCTATATATGTATGGAGTGGAGTTTGCAACTGAAAAGAAACTTTGTGTTCCCAACAAGCTAGGTGAAGGACGGCTTTCACACACACATATCTCTCAGAAATGAGCATGTGGAGAGACGTTCGTTCATCTAGCACAAAGGGAACGGGTTGCAGGAGAAACTTTTACTCTGGTTTCTCAGTCTGTTTACTAGTGCCGGTTTGAAGTTCTTGCAGTTTTCACTGTAAAACCGAGTTGGAGATAGTACCTCCCCGTATATATGTATGTAGTGGAGTTTGCAACTGAAAAGAAACTTTGTGTTCCCAACAAGCTAGGTGAAGGACGGCTTTCACACACACTTATCTCTCAGAACTGAGCATGTGGAGAGACGTTCGTTCATCTAGCACAAAGGGAACGGGTTGCAGGAGAAACTTTTACTCTGGTTTCTCAGTCTGTTTCCTAGTGCCGGTTTGAATTTCCTGCAGTTTACACTGTAAAACCGAGTTGGAGCTAGTACCTCCCCATATATATGAATGGAGTGGAGTTTGCACCTGAAAAGAAACTTTGTGTTCCCAACAAGATAGGTGAAGGACGGCTTTCACACACACTTATCTCTTGGAACTGAGCATGTGGAGAGACGTTCGTTCATCTAGCACAAAGGGAACGGGTTGCTGGAGAAACATTTACTGTGGTTTCTCAGTCTGTTTCCTAGTGCCGGTTTGAATTTCCTGCAGTTTTCACTGTAAAACCGAGTTGGAGCTAGTACCTCCCCATATATATGTATGGAGTGGAGTTTGCAACTGAAAAGAAACTTTGTGTTCCAAACAAGCTAGGTGAAGGACGGCTTTCACACACAATTATCTCTCAGAACTGAGCATGTGGAGAGACGTTCGTTCATCTAGCACAAAGGGAACGGGTTGCAGGAGAAACTATACTGTGGTTTCTCAGTCTGTTTCCTAGTGCCGGTTTGAAGTTCCTGCATTTTTCACTGTAAAATCGAGTTGGAGCTAGTACCTCCCCATATATATGTATGGAGTGGAGTTTGCAACTGAAAAGAAACTTTGTGTTCCCAAAAAGCTAGGTGAAGGATGGCTTTCACACACACTTATCTCTCAGAACTGAGCATGTGGTGAGACGTTCTTTCATCTAGCACAAAGGGAACGGGTTGCATTAGAAACTTTTACTGTGGTTTCTCAGTCTGTTTCCTAGTGCCGGTATGAATTTCCTGCAGTTTTCACTGTAAAACCTGGTTGGAGCTAGTACATCCCCATATATATGTATGGATTGGAGTTTGCAACTGAAAAGAAACTTTGTGTTCCCAACAAGCTAGGTGAATGACGGCTTTCACACACACTTATCTCTCAGAACTGAGCATGTGGAGAGACGTTCGTTCATCTAGCACATAGGAAACGGGTTGCAGTAGAAACTTTTACGCTGGTTTCTCAGTCTGTTTCCTAGTGCTGGTTTGAAGTTCCTGCATTTTTCTCTGTAAAACAGAGTTGGAGCTAGTACCTCCCAATATATATGTATTGAGTGGAGTTTGCAACTGAAAAGATACTTTGTGTTCCCAACAAGCTAGGTGAAGGACGGCTTTCACACACACTTATCTCTCAGAACTGAGCATATGGAGAGACGTTCGTTCATCTAGCACAAAGCTAACGGTTGGCAGGAGAAACTTTTACTCTGGTTTCTCAGTCTGTTTCCTAGTGCCGGTATGAAGTTCCTGCAGTTTTCAGTGTAAAACCTGGTTGGAGCTTGTACCTCCCCATATATATGTATGGATTGGAGTTTGCAACTGAAAAGAAACTTTGTGTTCCCAACAAGCTAGGTGAAGGTCGGCTTTCACACACACTTATCTCTAAGAACTGAGCATGTGGAGAGACGTTCGTTCATCTAGCACAATGGGAACGGGTTGCAGGAGAAATTTTACTCTGGTTTCTCAGTCTGTTTCCAAGTGCCTGTTTGAAGTTCCAGCAGTTTTCACTGTAAAACCAAGTTGGAGCTTGTACCTCCCCATATATATGTATGGAGTGTAGTTTGCAACTGAAAAGAAGCTTTGTGTTCCCAAAAAGCTAGGTGAAGGACGGATTTCACACACACTTATCTCTCAGACATGAGCATGTGGGGAGACTTTCGTTCATCTAGCACAAATGGAACGGGTTGCAGGAGAAACTTTTACTGTGGTTTCTCAGTCTGTTTACTAGTGCCGGTTTGAAGTTCCTGAATTTTTCACTGTAAAACCGAGTTGGAGCTAGTACCTACCCATATATATGTATGGATTGGAGTTTGCAACTGAAAAGAAACTTTGTGTTCCCAACAAGCTAGGTGAAGGTCGGCTTTCACACACACTTATCTCTCAGAACTGAGCATGTGGAGAGACATTCGTTCATCTAGCACAAAGGGAACGGGTTGCAGGAGAAACTTTTACTTTGGTTTCTCAGTCTGTTTACTAGTGCCCGTTTGAAGTTCCTGCAGTTTTCACTGTAAAACAGAGTTGGAACTTGTACCTCCCCATATATATGTATGGAGTGATGTTTGCAACTGAAAAGAAACTTTGTGTTCCCAACAAGCTAGGTGAAGGACGGCTTTCACACACACATATCTCTAAGAAATGAGCATTTGGAGAGACGTTCGTTCATCTAGCACATAGGAAACGGGTTGCAGGAGAAACTTTTACTCTGGTTTCTCAGTCTGTTTCCTAGTGCTGATTTGAAGTTCCTGCAGTTTTAACTGTAAAATCGATTTGGAGCTAGTACCTCCCAATATATATGTATGGAGTGGAGTTTGCAACTGAAAAGAAACCTTGTGTTCCCAACAAGCTAGGTGAAGGACGGCTTTCACACACACTCATCTCTCAGAACTGAGCATGTGGAGAGACGTTCGTTCATCTAGCACAAAGGGAACGGTTTGCAGGAGAAACTTTTACTCTGGTTTCTCAGTCTGTTTACTAGTGCCGGTTTGAAGTTCCTGAAGTTTTCACTGTAAAACCGAGTTGGAGCTAGTACCTCCCCATATATATTTATGGAGTGGAGTTTGCAACTGAAAAGAAACTTTGTGTTCCCAACAAGCTAGGTGAAGGACGGCTTTCACACACACTTATCTCTCAAAACTGAGCATGTGGAGAGACGTTCGTTCATCTAGCACAAAGGGAACGGGTTGCAGGAGAAACTATACTGTGGTTTCTCAGTCTGTTTCCTAGTGCCGGTTTGATGTTCCTGCAGTTTTCACTGTAAAATCGAGTTGGAGCTAGTACCTCCCCATAAATATGTATGGAATGGATTTTGCAACTGAAAAGAAACTTTGTGTTCCCAACAAGCTAGGTGAAGGACGGCTTTCACACACACTTATCTCTCAAAATTGAGCATGTGGAGAGACATTCTTTCATCTAGCACAAAGGGAACGGGTTGCAGGAGAAACTTTTACTCTGGTTTCTCAGTCTGTTTCCTAGTGCCGGTTTGAAGTTCCTGCAGTTTTCACTGTAAAACCGAGTTGGAGCTTGTACCTCCCCATATATATGTATGGATTGGAGTTTGCAACTGAAAAGAAACTTTGTGTTCCCAACAAGCTAGGTGAAGGACGGCTTTCACACACACTTTTCTCTCAGAACTGAGCATGTGGAGAGACTTTCGTTCATCTAGCACAAATGGAACGGGTTGCAGGAGAAACTATTACTGTGGTTTCTCAGTCTGTTTCCTAGTGCCGGTTTGAAGTTCCTGCAGTTTTCACTGTAAAACCAAGTTGGAGCTAGTACCTCCCCATATATATGTATGGAGTGGAGTTTGCAACTGAAAAGAAACTTTGTGTTCCCAACAAGCTAGGTGAAGGACGGCTTTCACACACACTTTTCTCTCAGAACTGAGCATGTGGAGAGACGTTCGTTCATCTAGTACAAAGGGAACGAGTTGCAGGAGAAACTTTTACTGTGGTTTCTCAGTCTGTTTCCTAGTGCCGGTTTGAATTTCCTGCAGTTTTCACTGTAAAACCGAGTTGGAGCTAGTACCTCCCCATATATTTGTATGAAGTGGAGTTTGCAACTGAAAAGAAACTTTGTGTTCCCAACAAGCTAGGTGAAGGACGGCTTTCACACACAATTATCTCTCAGAACTGAGCATGTGGAGAGACGTTCGTTCATCTAGCACAAAGGGAACGGGTTGCAGGAGAAACTATACTGTGGTTTCTCAGTATGTTTCCTAGTGCTGGTTTGAAATTCCTGCAGTTTTCACTGTAAAATCGAGTTGGAGCTAGTACCTCCCCATATATATGTATGGAGTGGAGTTTGCAACTGAAAAGAAACTTTGTGTTCCCAACAAGCTAGGTGAAGGACGGCTTTCACACACACTTATCTCTCAGAACTGAGCATGTGGTGAGACGTTCTTTCATCTAGCACAAAGGGAACGTGTTGCATTAGAAACTTTTACTGTGGTTTCTCGGTCTGATTCCTATTGCCGGTTTGAAGTTCCTGCAGTTTTCACTGTAAAACCGAGTTGGTGCTTGTACCACCCCATATATATGTATGGAGTGGAGTTTGCAACTGAAAAGAAACTTTGTGTTCCCAACAAGCTAGGTGAAGGACGGCTTTCACACACACTTATCTCTCAGAACAGAGCATGTGGAGAGACGTTCGTTCATCTAGAACAAAGGGAATTGTTTGCAGGAGAAACTTTACTGTGGTTTCTCAGTCTGTTTCCTAGTGCCGGTTTGAAGTTCCTGCATTTTTCCCTGTAAACCCGAGTTGGAGCTAGTACCTCCCCATATATATGTATGGAGTGGAGTTTGCAAATGAAAAGAAACTTTGTGTTCCCAACAAGCTAGGTGAAGGACGGCTTTCACACACACTTAACTCTCAGAACTGAGCATGTGGAGGGACGTTCGTTCATCTAGCACATAGGAAACGGGTTGCAGGAGAAACTTTTACCTTGGTTTCTCAGTCTATTTCCTAGTGCTGGTTTGAAGTTCCTGCATTTTTCACTGTAAAAACGAGTTGGAGCTAGTATCTCCCAATATATATGTATGGAGTGGAGTTTGCAACTGAAAAGATACTTTGTTTTCCCAACAAGCTAGGTGAAGGACGGCTTTCACACACACTTATCTCTCAGAACTGAGCATATGGAGAGACGTTCTTTCATCTAGCACAAAGGGAACGGTTTGCAGGAGAAAATTTTACTGTGGTTTCTCAGTTTGTTTCCTAGTGCCGTTATGAAGTTCCTGCAGTTCCACTGTAAAACCTGGTTGGAGCTAGTACCTCCCCATATATATGTATGGAGTGGAGTTTGCAACTGAAAAGAAACTTTGTGTTCCCAACAAGCTAGGTGAAGGACGGCTTTCACACACAATTATCTCTCAGAACTGAGCATGTGGAGAGACGTTCGTTCATCTAGCACATAGGAAACGGGTTGCAGGAGAAAATTTTACTCTGGTTTCTCAGTCTGTTTCCTAGTGCTGGTTTGAAGTTCCTGCATTTTTCACTGTAAAACAGATTTGGAGCTAGTACCTCCCAATATATATGTATGGAGTGGAGTTTGCAACTGAAAAGATACTTTGTGTTCCCAACAAGCTAGGTGAAGGACGGCTTTCACACACACTTATATCTCAGAACTGAGCATATGGAGAGACGTTCGTTCATCTAGCACAAATGGAACGGTTTGCAGGAGAAAATTTTACTGTGGTTTCTCAGTATGTTTCCTAGTGCCGGTATGAAGTTCCTGCAGTTTTCACTGTAAAACCTGGTTGCAGCTAGTACCTCCCCATATATATGTATGGATTGGAGTTTGCAACTGAAAAGAAACTTTGTGTTCCCAACAAGCTAGGTGAAGTTCGGCATTCACACAAACTTATCTCTCAGAACTGAGCATGTGGAGAGACGTTCGTTCATCTAGCACAATGGGAACGGGTTGCAGGGGAAATTTTACTCTGGTATCTCAGTCTGTTTACTAGTTCCGGTTTGAAGTTCCTGCAGTTTTCACTGTAAAACAGAGTTGGAGCTAGTAACTCCCCATATATATGTATGGAGTGGTGTTTGCATCTGAAAAGAAACTTTGTGTTCCCAACAAGCTAGGTGAAGGACGGCTTTCACACACACTTATCTCTCAGAAATGAGCATTTGGAGAGACGTTCGTTCATCTAGCACATAGGAAACGGGGTTCAGGAGAAACTTTTACTCTGGTTTCTCAGTCTGTTTCCTAGTGCTGGTTTGAAGTTCCTGCAGTTTTCACTGTAAAACCGAGTTGGAGCTAGTACCTCCCCATATATATGTATGGAGTGAAGTTTGCAACTGAAAAGAAACTTTGTGTTCCCAACAAGCTAGGTGAAGGACGGCTTTCACACACACTTTTCTCTCAGAACTGAGCATGTGGAGAGACGTTCGTTCATCTAGTACAAAGGGAACGAGTTGCAGGAGAAACTTTTACTGTGGTTTCTCAGTCTGTTTCCTAGTGCCGGTTTGAAGTTCCTGCAGTTTTCACTGTAAAACCGAGTTGGAGCTAGTACCTCCCCATATATTTGTATGAAGTGGAGTTTGCAACTGAAAAGAAACTTTGTGTTCCCAACAAGCTAGGTGAAGGACGGCTTTCACACACACTTATCTCTCAGAACTGAGCATGTGGAGAGACGTTCGTTCATCTAGCACAAAGGGAACGGGTTGCAGGAGAAACTATACTGTGGTTTCTCAGTATGTTTCCTAGTGCTGGTTTGAAATTCCTGCAGTTTTCACTGTAAAATCGAGTTGGAGCTAGTACCTCCCCATATATATGTATGGAGTGGAGTTTGCAACTGAAAAGAAACTTTGTGTTCCCAACAAGCTAGGTGAAGGACGGCTTTCACACACACTTATCTCTCAGAACTGAGCATGTGGTGAGACGTTCTTTCATCTAGCACAAAGGGAACGTGTTGCATTAGAAACTTTTACTGTGGTTTCTCGGTCTGATTCCTATTGCCGGTTTGAAGTTCCTGCAGTTTTCACTGTAAAACCGAGTTGGTGCTTGTACCACCCCATATATATGTATGGAGTGGAGTTTGCAACTGAAAAGAAACTTTGTGTTCCCAACAAGCTAGGTGAAGGACGGCTTTCACACACACTTATCTCTCAGAACAGAGCATGTGGAGAGACGTTCGTTCATCTAGAACAAAGGGAATTGTTTGCAGGAGAAACTTTACTGTGGTTTCTCAGTCTGTTTCCTAGTGCCGGTTTGAAGTTCCTGCATTTTTCCCTGTAAACCCGAGTTGGAGCTAGTACCTCCCCATATATATGTATGGAGTGGAGTTTGCAACTGAAAAGAAACTTTGTGTTCCCAACAAGCTAGGTGAAGGACGGCTTTCACACACACTTAACTCTCAGAACTGAGCATGTGGAGGGACGTTCGTTCATCTAGCACATAGGAAACGGGTTGCAGGAGAAACTTTTACCTTGGTTTCTCAGTCTATTTCCTAGTGCTGGTTTGAAGTTCCTGCATTTTTCACTGTAAAAACGAGTTGGAGCTAGTATCTCCCAATATATATGTATGGAGTGGAGTTTGCAACTGAAAAGATACTTTGTTTTCCCAACAAGCTAGGTGAAGTACGGCTTTCACACACACTTATCTCTCAGAACTGAGCATATGGAGAGACGTTCTTTCATCTAGCACAAAGGGAACGGTTTGCAGGAGAAAATTTTACTGTGGTTTCTCAGTTTGTTTCCTAGTGCCGTTATGAAGTTCCTGCAGTTCCACTGTAAAACCTGGTTGGAGCTAGTACCTCCCCATATATATGTATGGAGTGGAGTTTGCAACTGAAAAGAAACTTTGTGTTCCCAACAAGCTAGGTGAAGGACGGCTTTCACACACAATTATCTCTCAGAACTGAGCATGTGGAGAGACGTTCGTTCATCTAGCACATAGGAAACGGGTTGCAGGAGAAAATTTTACTCTGGTTTCTCAGTCTGTTTCCTAGTGCTGGTTTGAAGTTCCTGCATTTTTCACTGTAAAACAGATTTGGAGCTAGTACCTCCCAATATATATGTATGGAGTGGAGTTTGCAACTGAAAAGATACTTTGTGTTCCCAACAAGCTAGGTGAAGGACGGCTTTCACACACAATTATATCTCAGAACTGAGCATATGGAGAGACGTTCGTTCATCTAGCACAAATGGAACGGTTTGCAGGAGAAAATTTTACTGTGGTTTCTCAGTATGTTTCCTAGTGCCGGTATGAAGTTCCTGCAGTTTTCACTGTAAAACCTGGTTGCAGCTAGTACCTCCCCATATATATGTATGGATTGGAGTTTGCAACTGAAAAGAAACTTTGTGTTCCCAACAAGCTAGGTGAAGTTCGGCATTCACACAAACTTATCTCTCAGAACTGAGCATGTGGAGAGACGTTCGTTCATCTAGCACAATGGGAACGGGTTGCAGGGGAAATTTTACTCTGGTATCTCAGTCTGTTTACTAGTTCCGGTTTGAAGTTCCTGCAGTTTTCACTGTAAAACAGAGTTGGAGCTAGTAACTCCCCATATATATGTATGGAGTGGTGTTTGCATCTGAAAAGAAACTTTGTGTTCCCAACAAGCTAGGTGAAGGACGGCTTTCACACACACTTATCTCTCAGAAATGAGCATTTGGAGAGACGTTCGTTCATCTAGCACATAGGAAACGGGGTTCAGGAGAAACTTTTACTCTGGTTTCTAAGTCTGTTTCCTAGTGCTGGTTTGAAGTTCCTGCAGTTTTCACTGTAAAACCGAGTTGGAGCTAGTACCTCCCCATATATATGTATGGAGTGAAGTTTGCAACTGAAAAGAAACTTTGTGTTCCCAACAAGCTAGGTGAAGAACGGCTTTCACACACATTTATCTATCAGAAATGAGCATGTGGAGAGACGTTCGTTCATCTAGCACAAATGGAACGGTTTGCAGGAAAAAGTTTTACTGTGGTTTCTCAGTATGTTTCCTAGTGCCGGTTTGAAGTTCCTGCAGTTTTCACTGTAAAACTGAGTTGGAGCGAGTACCTCCCCATATATATGTATGCAGTGGAGTTTGCAACTGAAAAGAAACTTTGTGTTCCCAACAAGTTAGGTGAATGTCGGCTTTCACACACACTTATCTCTCAGAACTGAGCATGTGGAGAGACGTTCGTTCATCTAGCACAAATGGAACGGGTTGCAGGAGAAATTTTTACTGTGGTTTCTCAGTCTGTTTCCTAGTGCCGGTTTCAAGTTCCTGCAGTTTTCACTGTAAAACCGAGTTGGAGCTAGTAACACCCCATATATATGTATGGAGTGGAGTTTGCAACTGAAAAGGAATTTTGTGTTCCCAAAAAGCTAGGTGAAGGACGGCTTTCACACACACTTATCTCTCAGAACTGAGCATGTGGAGAGACGTTCGTTCATCTAGCACAAAGGGAACGGGTTGCAGGAGAAACTTTTACTGTGGTTTCTCAGTCTGTTTCCTAGTGCCGGTTTGAAGTTCCTGCAGTATTCACTGTAAAACCGAGTTGGAGCTAGTACCTCCCCATATATATGTATGGAGTGGAGTTTGCAACTGAAAAGAAACTTTTTGTTCCCAATAAGCTAGGTGAAGGACGGCTTTCACACACACTTATCTCTCAGAACTGAGCATGTGGAGAGACGTTCGTTCATCTAGCACAAAGGGAACGGGTTGCAGGAGAAAGTTTGACTCTGGTTTCTCAGTCTGTTTCCTAGTGCCGGTTTGAAGTTCCTGCAGTTTTCACTGTAAAACCGTGTTGGAGATAGTACCTCCCCATATATATGTATGGAGTGGAGTTTGCAACTTAAAAGAAACTTTGTGTTCCCAACAAGCTAAGTGAAGGAAGGCTTTCACACACACTTATCTCTCAGAACTGAGCATGTGGAGAGACGTTCGTTCATCTAGCACAAAGGGAAAGGGTTGCAGGAGAAACTTTACTGTGGTTTCTTAGTCTGTTTCCTAGTGCCGGTTTGAATTTCCTGCAGTTTTCACTGTACACCCGATTTAGAGCTAGTACCCCCCTATATATATGTATGGATTGGAGTTTGCAACTGAAAAGAAACTTTGTGTTCCCAACAAGCTAGGTGAAGGACGGCTTTCACACACACTTATCTCTCAGAACTGAGCATGTGGAGAGACGTTCGTTCATCTAGCACAAATTGAATGGGTTACAGGAGAAACTTTTACTATGGTTTCTCAGTCTGTTTCCTAGTGCCGGTATGAAGTTCTTGCAGTTTTCAATGTAAAACCGAGTTGGAGATAGTACCTCCCAATATATATGTATGGAGTTGAGTTTGTAACTGAAAAGAAACTTTGTGTTCCCAACAAGCTAGGTGAAGGACGGCTTTCACACACATTTATCTCTCAGAACTGAGCATGTGGAGAGACGTTCGTTCATCTAGCACAAATGGAACGGGTTGCAGGAGAAAATTTTACTGTGGTATCTCAGTCTGTTTCCTAGTGCCGGTTTGAAGTTCCTGCAGTTTTCACTGTAAAACCGAGTTGGAGCTAGTACCTCCCCATATATATGTATGGAGTGGAGTTTGCAACTGAAAAGAAACTTTGTGTTCCCAACAAGCTAGGTGAAGGACGGCTTTCACACACACTTATCTCTCAGAACTGAGCATGTGGAGAGACTTTCGTTCATCTAGCACAAAGGGAACGGGTTGCAGGAGAAACTTTTACTCTGGTTTCTCAGTCTGTTTCCTAGTGCCGGATTGAAGTTCTTGGAGTTATCACTGTAAAACCGAGTTGGAGATAGTACCTCCCCATATATATGTATGGACTGGAGTTTGCAACTGAAAAGAAACTTTGTGTTCCCAACAAGCTAGTTGAAGGAAGGCTTTCACACACACTTATCTCTCAGAACTGAGCATGTGGAGAGACGTTCGTTCATCCAGCACATAGGGAACGGGTTGCAGGAGAAACTTTACAGTGGTTTCTTAGTCTGTTTCCTAGTGCCGGTTTGAAGTTCCTGCAGATTTCACTGTAAACACGAGTTGGAGCTAGTACCCCCCTATATATATGTATGGAGAGGAGTTTGCAACTGAAAAAAAACTTTGTGTTCCCACAAGCTAGGTGAAGGACGGCTTTCACACACACTTATCTCTCAGAACTGAGCATGTGGAGAGACGTTCGTTTATCTAGCACAAAGGGAACGGGTTGCAGGAGAAACTTTTACTGTGGTTTCTCAGTCTGTTTCCTAGTGCCGGTTTGAAGTTCCTGCAGTTTTCACTGTAAAACCGAGTTGGAGATAGTACCTCCCCATATATATGTATGGATTGGAGTTTGCAACTGAAAAGAAACTTTGTGTTCCCAACAAGCTAGGTGAAGGTCGGCTTTCACACACACTTATCTCTCAGAACTGAGCATGTGGAGAGACGTTCGTTCATCTAGCACAAATGGAACGGGTTGCAGGAGAAACTTTTACTGTGGTTTCTCAGTCTGTTTCCTAGTGCCGGTTTGAAGTTCCTGCAGTTTTCACTGTAAAACCGAGTTGGAGCTAGTACCTCCCCATATATATGTATGGAGTGGAGTTTGCAACTGAAAAGAAACTTTGTGTTCCCAAAAAGCTAGGTGAAGGACGGCTTTCACACACACTTATCTCTCAGAACTGAGCATGTGGAGAGACGTTCGCTCATCTAGCACAAAGGGAACGGGTTGCAGGAGAAACTTTTACTCTGGTTTCTCAGTCTGTTTCCTAGTGCCGGTTTGAAGTTCCTGCAGTTTTCACTGTAAAATCGAGTTGGAGCTAGTACCTCCCCATATATATGTATGGAGTGGAGTTTGCAACTGAAAAGAAACTTTGTGTTCCCAACAAGCTAGGTGAAGGACGGCTTTCACACACAATTATCTCTCAGACATGAGCATGTGGGGAGACGTTCGTTCATCTAGCACAAATTGAACGGGTTGCAGGAGAAACATTTACTGTGGTTTCTCAGTATGTTTCCTAGTGCCGGTTTGAAGTTCCTGCATTTTTCACTGTAAAACCGAGTTGGAGCTAGTACCTCCCCATATATATGTATGGATTGGAGTTTGCAACTGAAAAGAAACTTTGTGTTCCCAACAAGCTAGGTGAAGGTCGGCTTTCACACACACTTATCTCTCAGAACTGAGCATGTGGAGAGACGTTCGTTCATCTAGCACAAATGGAACGGGTTGCAGGAGAAACTTTTACTGTGGTTTCTCAGTCTGTTTCCTAGTGCCGGTTTGAAGTTCCTGCAGTTTTCACTGTAAAACCGAGTTGGAGCTAGTACCTCCCCATATATATGTATGGAGTGGAGTTTGCAACTGAAAAGGAACTTTGTGTTCCCAACAAGCTAAGTGAAGGACGGCTTTCACACAAACTTATCTCTCAGAACTGAGCATGTGGAGAGACGTTCGTTCATCTAGCACAAAGGGAACGGGTTGCAGGAGAAACATTTACTGTGGTTTCTCAGTCTGTTTCCTAGTGCCGTTTTGAAGTTCCTGCAGTTTTCACTGTAAAACCGAGTTGGAGCTAGTACCTCCCCATATATATGTATGGAGTGGAGTTTGCAAGTGAAAAGAAAATTTGTGTTCCCAAAAAGCTAGGTGAAGGACGGCTTTCACACACACTTATCTCTCAGAACTGAGCATGTGGAGAGACGTTCGTTCATCTAGCACAAAGGGAACGGGTTGCAGGAGAAACTTTTACTCTGGTTTCTCAGTCTGTTTCCTAGTGCCGGTTTGAAGTTCCTGCAGTTTTCACTGTAAAATCGAGTTGGAGCTAGTACCTCCCCATATATATGTATGGAGTGGAGTTTGCAACTGAAAAGAAACTTTGTGTTCCCAACAAGCTAGGTGAAGGACGGCTTTCACACACAATTATCTCTCAGACATGAGCATGTGGGGAGACGTTCGTTCATCTAGCACAAAGGGAACGGGTTGCAGGAGAAACATTTACTGTGGTTTCTCAGTATGTTTCCTAGTGCCGGTTTGAAGTTCCTGCATTTTTCACTGTAAAACCGAGTTGGAGCTAGTACCTCCCCATATATATGTATGGATTGGAGTTTGCAACTGAAAAGAAACTTTGTGTTCCCAACAAGCTAGGTGAAGGTCGGCTTTCACACACACTTATCTCTCAGAACTGAGCATGTGGAGAGACGTTCGTTCATCTAGCACAAATGGAACGGGTTGCAGGAGAAACTTTTACTGTGGTTTCTCAGTCTGTTTCCTAGTGCCGGTTTGAAGTTCCTGCAGTTTTCACTGTAAAACCGAGTTGGAGCTAGTACCTCCCCATATATATGTATGGAGTGGAGTTTGCAACTGAAAAGGAACTTTGTGTTCCCAACAAGCTAGGTGAAGGACGGCTTTCACACAAACTTATCTCTCAGAACTGAGCATGTGGAGAGACGTTCGTTCATCTAGCACAAAGGGAACGGGTTGCAGGAGAAACATTTACTGTGGTTTCTCAGTCTGTTTCCTAGTGCCGGTTTGAAGTTCCTGCAGTTTTCACTGTAAAACCGAGTTGGAGCTAGTACCTCCCCATATATATGTATGGAGTGGAGTTTGCAAGTGAAAAGAAACTTTGTGTTCCCAAAAAGCTAGGTGAAGGACGGCTTTCACACACACTTATCTCTCAGAACTGAGCATGTGGAGAGACGTTCGTTCATCTAGCACAAAGGGAACGGGCTGCAGGAGAAATTTTACTCTGATTTCTCAGTCTGTTTCCTAGTGCCGGTTTGAAGTTCTTGCAGTTTTCACTGTAAAACCGTGTTGGAGATAGTACCTCCACATATATATGTATGGAGTGGAGTTGGCAACTGAAAAGAAACTTTGTGTTCCCAACAAGCTAGGTGAATGACGGCTTTCACACACATTTATCTCTCAGAACTGAGCATGTGGAGAGACGTTCGTTCATCTAGCTCAAATGGAACGTGTTGCAGGAGAAACATTTACTGTGGTTTCTCAGTCTGTTTCCTAGTGCCGGTTTGAAGTTCCTGCAGTTTTCACTGTAAAATCGAGTTGGAGCTAGTACCTCCCCATATATATGTATGGAGTGGAGTTTGCAACTGAAAAGAAACTTTGTGTTCCCAACAAGCTAGGTGAAGGACGGCTTTCACAAACACTTATCTCTCAGAACTGAGCATGTGGAGAGACGTTCGTTCATCTAGCACAAAGGGAACGGGTTGCAGGAGAAACTTTTACTGTGGTTTCTCAGTCTGTTTCCTAGTGCCGGTTTGAAGTTCCTGCAGTTTTCACTGTAAAACCGAGTTGGAGATAGTACCTCCCCATATATATGTATGGATTGGAGTTTGCAACTGAAAAGAAACTTTGTGTTCCCAACAAGCTAGGTGAAGGTCGGCTTTCACACACACTTATCTCTCAGAACTGAGCATGTGGAGAGACGTTCGTTCATCTAGCACAAATGGAACGGGTTGCAGGAGAAACTTTTACTGTGGTTTCTCAGTCTGTTTCCTAGTGCCGGTTTGAAGTTCCTGCAGTTTTCACTGTAAAACCGAGTTGGAGCTAGTACCTCCCCATATATATGTATGGAGTGGAGTTTGCAACTGAAAAGAAACTTTGTGTTCCCAAAAAGCTAGGTGAAGGACGGCTTTCACACACACTTATCTCTCAGAACTGAGCATGTGGAGAGACGTTCGCTCATCTAGCACAAAGGGAACGGGTTGCAGGAGAAACTTTTACTCTGGTTTCTCAGTCTGTTTCCTAGTGCCGGTTTGAAGTTCCTG